>NW_016107364.1:2865059-2903142 GCF_001604975.1 Cebus imitator | reverse complement strand
GGGCGAGATCTTAGCTCACTGCAACCACTACCTCCCGGGTTCAAGTGATTTGCCTGCCTCAGCCTCCTGAGTAGCTGGGATTACAGGCACATGCCTGCACATCCCGCTAATTTTTCTTTTAAGTTAGAATTTGTGTTTGTTTTCCACTATCAGATTCATGTCCTCTTGTACTTCAATGTTTTTACATTTTTTTCTTTCTTCTATCCGGTATATGATGCCCCTTCTCAGTTAACTCTTAGTGATCTTCCTGTCCTCAATTTACCTGCTTGGGCATTCCTTCTCTATGTATCCATAGCGTTATTCACTCCCTAAAGGACTTTATATATCCATCTGTCTACAACTTGTTTATTTTTTATTTTAACTGTCTCTCACTAATCAATAACCTTATCGGAATATCTCCTGCACATTGCTTGAATGTAAATAACAAATGTGTTTCCTATAACTGTGAGTCTGTTTTAGACCTTCCAGAAACAATACCGAATAAGGAAGATATTAATCTAACAAAGCCTCTCTTTATTGTTGATACCGTCAGTTTATTACTCTCACTTTAGAAAACCCACTTCCATTGGAAAAATCTAATGTAAGACAAGTTAGAGAACATTAAGAGAACCAAAGCATCTCGCGGATGATGAATAAAAAGGTAAGACTCTATTGTTGTCAAATCATAATTCTAAGAGTATGGTTCATGATGCTGTACCAGACAACCAAGGATTCTCTTTTAAATGTGGGCATCAGGCTTTTCTATATGGCACAGACATGAGAACAAGAGCTTGAGAACTCCTGGAGCCCTGCAGGGGGCTCTGTAGAGCAGAGCCTGCATGAACTGATTGATGCCTGCCTTTCTGCTGGCAGGTATAAAATATGCAAGCCCCTGTTCTAAGGCTGGAGCCAAAGAGTTCTCTGTCTGTGCCTCAGTGACCTCCATGAATATTTACTGAGTTTGTCCAATACATGACCTTTAAGCTCTGACCAGGTGTTCAGCCTATCACCTTCCTTTCAGAAAGGCTTTTCTCAGCAAAGAAGTTCTGTTTCATCTCCTGAATTGCCCTAGGGCACCTGCTAGCAGCTTTTAGTCTCTTAGTTGAGCCAGGAGCTCTTATTTGGCCTCAAGTGAGATATTTTATTTCCATTGATGTTGCTATTTTACAGCTATATTGTGTTGCATCCATATTACTTCTTTTTAATTGTATTTAATATATATGAAAGGGTGTTTCACTGATGGCTCAAAATACAAATGAGCATTAATAATGTATTTTTGGGTGGTTAGCTCTGAAAATATCAATTTATCTTCCCCAAATTGATCTCTCATTTAACTGCAGGGATTTTTTTACTGGCATAAATGATTATACACTAAGGAAATTTCATTATCACACACCTTTTAAAATTGCAGTTTCTAGAAACCCTTCCATGTATCAGGAGATGACACTGTCATCCATCCTGTTGCTTAAACTAAAAAACTGGGAGTCTTGCTCAGTTCCATCTACTCCCTCAATCTTCCCATCCCAATCCAATTTCACAACCCAAATTTCAAGACACAAGCTATAAAAACTATAATAGACCTCTTCTGATGTTTGCATCTGCAAGCACCACCTTATTCAAAACCATTTGCAGAGCAAACATAACCTAATTCATCGGTCTCTTGCTACTTGTGTGCATTCAGATACCATGTCTTTTCCCAAAGCAGTGTTTTAGAAACATTTGGCCAAGCCCCACATCTCTTAGAACTTTTCAATGTCATCCCAATAACTTTTAAGAAAATGTGAACCTTTCATATGGCCTATATAATACCCTCCATAGTTTGTCTCAAGCCCATTCTAGTAATATACACTTTGATAAATATCCACTGGCTTTCTTTCTCTTATTATATTAGCTTGTAGAATTGAGTCCTATCTTGGGATTTTAAGATTCATCATTTATTTCTTCCGCTTACTCTTGGCTCATGAAAGTCTCAGCTCCAGGATCACCTCCCCATGAGGACCTCCCTGATAGCCAAACCTAAATGAGCCATCCAGCTGCAGTTCTGTTCCATCTATCTAATTACTCCTTTCCATTTGTTTATTTGCAGTTGCTGTCATCTGAATGTTCTTGTTTACTGCCTGTTTCTCTCTGTTAAAGTGGAAACTCCATTCATCTGTGTTTGGTTAATTTGTTTTCATTAACCATTTATCCAAAGCATATAGAAGATACTTCATTATAGTATTTATTATTAAATGCTGTATTCATTAGAGTTTCAAATAAGCCAACTTAAAAAACACAAAAGGATATCTAGAAAAATATAGTTTTTATTATGTAGTGGAAAATTCAATATTTGAATGTGAATTGTAAACAAAGGTTTTCCAAATATCTCATAGCATGTGTTAAGAAACTTGGTTTTACAGTACCAAATGACATGTCTCCAATATTTATCTTCAAAGTATATAGCTCTGTACAGGTATTAAAGAAAGGATATCAGGTCTGAATTACATAAGACTATAATAAGAATTAATTTATTGGTTTACTATTGTAAATGAATAACAGGTCTGTGTCTTACACAAAGTTTTAGAGATTCTCACTCAAGTGATCAAATGAGATATAACTTACATAATAAATTTGTAAATTTATAATATAAATTTGGTGCTGGTAAATTTATCCTATTACAGAGTATAGCCCATGTAGAGCAGATTTTAATCTGGAAGCGCCACCTTATTCACCATGCCAAACATACATGTGTATAAAGCCAAAATAGCAATGTGTTTATTTAGAATGAAAAATAAAAGTCTTGAAAGCTAGAATACTTGAATTCACATTTGTGCTAATTCTTTTTTTAATCTCCCTTATCCTTATTTATTTATTTATTTTGTATTTTTGGTAGAGATGGAATTTCGCAGTGCTGTCCAGGGTGGTCTTGAACTCCTGACCTCGTGATCCGCCCACTTCAGCCTCCCAAAGTGCTGAGATTACAAGCGTGAGCCACCATGCACGGCATAATTTACATTTTTTATTGGACTTCAATAAATTACTTATAGTTGTATCTTTATGTAATTGTATTGCACTGTTTATGGAATGGATTCACAGAACTGCAATTGCTATTTAAAAGATTTTTTTATTATTATTGATCCCAATAAATATTACCATATGGCATTTAAATAAAAATATAATGACTAATTCTTAACCTACCAATGCAAAAACTATTTTTGTCAATATCTCAATCACTAATATCTCCTTATTTTTTATGTAATTTTATATTAATTTATAACTAAAGATTCTAACAGGGTTTACAATTTTTCACATATTTTTTATTATATTTAGACTTAAGCTTTAGGGAATTTCCTGTTCACATAATTTACCCAATTCTTGCTGTCATTTGTGTTTTTCTTACCAATTTGTGAGAGTAATTACCATATTATTATTAAAGCTTTATCATATGCATTACAAATATAATGCATATAATTTTCCAATTTCTGGGTTCTTCTGCTGTTGTTATTTTAGTTGCTTATGATTTTGTTTGTCATCTTTGTCATTTGTATTTAGATTGTACTGCTGAGTCTCACATGTATTGCTCTATAAGACTGAAAGAAGAATATATGTTCTGAGGCAATTTCTCTTTGGGGTCACAGGTGGAGTTTGGACTTCATATGGTGAGTTATTCTGGCAGACACTAGGATACAATCAAAGCACAAAAATGGTCTTTGACAAAGGAACAACTTCATTATGCTTTCAACCACAGCATTCCATGAGAACCATGTTTTTTATTCCCATAAGGAATCAATGAATAGTTGGTACTTTTTAATAACTGTGCAATTAGTTCTACCCACGGATACATTAGATACATATATTTTAGGGCTACAATTTATCTGTACCACAAAACTAGGTCTTGTCGGGAACAGAGGTTTAGCTCCAGCTATTCCTAGCATCACCATGGCAGCCAGAACATTTGGAAGAGTTCCAGTTTCAAAGATTCCAGATTTTTGTAATCAAAAGCACATTTGGACTTGCCAAAAAAAAACGAGTTATAATATTTAGTTCAGAAAAATATGCACAGCTATTCTAAAATCAGTTTATTTAATTGTTTTAACATTCGGTTTTATAATAGTGATAAAACTATCCAACTCTTCAAATTCTCAGTTACCTGGGAGTTTATCCATTATGAAGCAGACCCACACTGGTGAGCCTATGGGGCCATGCTAAGTGTTTCTCTTATAGTAAAGATTACCTGTGGCTAGATCAAACCTCATTATCTATCTAGGCCAAAATAATATTGTCTGTTATTTGATGCAGTGTTCTGAGTCCTCACATAAGTGCTCCTTGAAGAGCTTAGATCAATTCAAAACTCGTTTTTACTTTGCCCATCAGAGACACTAGCATTCCATGATTAGAGTCTGCATTTCCATAAAGAATAAATAAACTGTCAATATTTTCCTATGCCCAAGTGATATTTTTCTATGCCTATGTCTTTTTCTTGTGCCCAAGTGAGATCTCCCCACCGTTTCGGTAATATTACAATTTACGATTCAAAAAATTTAGAATAGGCTTTTGTTTTTTGTTATGAAGCAGTTGTATGTGAGACCTATTAAGTTCATATTATTATATTATTCCCTTTACAAAGCTATTTGAAAACATATACTAACTTTATTTCGGGAACATAAGTGGAAAATATGTCTAATGTTATTTCCCTTGTTAAAAATTTTGATTTTTAAAATATCACTGGGCCAGATGCGGTGGCTCATGCCGTAATCCCAGCACTTTGGGAGGCTGAGATGGGTGGATCACAAATTCAGGAGATTGAGACCATCCTGGCTAACACGACGAAATCCTGTCTTTACTAAAAATACAAAAATTAGCTGGGCGTGGTGGAGCGTGCCTGTAGTCGCAGCTACTCAGGAGGCTGAGGCAGGAGAATCGCTTGAACCTTGAAGGCAGAGGTTGCAGTGAGCTGAGATCGTGCCACTGCACTCCAGCCAGGGCAACAGAGAGAGACTCCATCTCAAAAAAAAAAAAAAAATCATCTACCTAACTAGGATAAAGCAATTGTGCCACTAATAATTATTAGAAAACCATGCTAGAGTTTTGATCATTTTAACAGTATACAGTCCCAGGATTCAAGAATATATAAACCCAAACTTGTCAATCTACCACAAGGTCTCCAAAAGCATTCTACAACACAAGAAACGAAGAAGGAGGAATCGCCATAATTCCTACTTTATATGGCAACACCTTATGCCAGGAGTGATTCCAAGCACCTTACACATGTGTACACACTTAATTTTCAAAGATTCCTTATAAGTTAGATGTCTGCATTACAAGTAGGGACTCCAAGGCACAGAGAGGATAGGTGCTATTCTTGCTATCTCAGAGCTTGCCAGTGGCAAAGGTGGATTCACATCCAGGAAGCTGGCACTTGGATCCTTTTAATTTCTTTAAAATACAGCCTCTCAGTTTAGCATAAAGAGATGAAAGAGCCGAACCACCGTCCAACATCCTGTTTGGCTGAATCAAATCACGTTGGATTGGAGGCCTCTCATGCAAAACTTCTAAATCTAACTCAAATGATCATTAATCTGAAGCAATGCAAACTCTCAAAAACCTGAGTGTTTTTGTGAGAAGACTAAAGAGAAAATGGCTGGAATGGGAGGCTAACTCAGGTGGGCAGCTTTGAACACAAGAGGACAAAGCACAGGCTTCACAAGGAAGCACCTGACATGGGCCTGCCTTTCATGCTGTATGATGCTGGCCCCTCCAAAACATGGGCTTAGCAGACTCAGAGAACCTGACCAGCCAGTTTTCAGCACTGGAAGGAACAAAAAGATAAGCCACATAAAGAGTCTCTACGGCATGAGGAGCAGGCTGAGATCTGCCGAAAATTCCACAGTCATTACCCACCATGGACAGAAAGAAGCAAACCACTGAGAATGTCATTCAGCTTCTGAGGTGAATGGCTGGGACATGGAGGAACCAGAGAACAGGTGACCCGTCCTGTTGGGTTACTAGTTAGACAAAAGTTTTACAAGAATATTTTAAAACATCTGTTCTTTGGTATCACCTCTGGTTGTTTGGATAATTCCCTGAAATTAACTCTAACATTGTACATAAGGAGTTAATTCACTGAAATTAACTATACAAGCCCAGACAATAGGAGATTTGGTCTGGGCTTGTATAGCTGGGTCACAATGCATTTTTTTTTCTCTCTATCCCGTATTGCATAACCAATTTGAGGACAGGACTACCTGCACTGTGCCAAGTATTCCTTTCTGGGACCAAATGTAGAAGCAAGAGAATGAAGAAGGAACATGAGCAATTCGTGGAACTTTTGGTCATGGCACCCAACTAAACCGGATGATTTTGCCTTTTTAATTGTATATATATTACAGGGTGTTCAATTTGGTCCAAATATGCTGGTAAACTAAGAAAAAAATGAAATAACTATCTGTAAATTATGTAATCTATTCCAGAAGTTATTTCACATTATCTTGTAATAAACATGTATGAAATATATTAATCTTTAACTCTTCAAAAGCTCATTACCAATATGACCAGGAGTTTATTGTAATCTATTTGCAAAAGCCAAAGGCTTATTTGAAACAATTGATAGTACAGAAAGACAGCCTGCAAAGGCATTACAGTGTGTGTGTAATGAGTCCATTCCTCGTGATGTCTGTTTTCTCACATTTTAAAATCAGATTTTAAGAAAGTGAGAAAAAACTGAATGAAAATTCATAGAGAAGTATAAGAGACTGTGTGTGTGTGTGTGTGTGTGTGTGTGTGTGTGTGTGTGTATAAAGAGTGAGAATGCTGAGGAATATTTTTATATCATTTTAAAAGCTGTAATTGATCAAATTTCCCTACGGGTTGCCTAATGCCCATTGTATAAGCACTCATGTGAGCAATTTCAAGGGAATTGAATCAAATAGTGGTTGTCTGACCACATGTACCATCCTGTACCTCTCTGGTCTGTCATGTCTTGTCTTCTCAATGGAATCTAACATATATGCATCTGCTTGTCAGCCAATAAAAAGCATAATAAGATTATTTCTCTTCTTGATTTAACTACCAGAACACTGAAACTAATATTGAAGCTCAGCTGCATAACTCAGTTCATCTCGGAATTTTGTTTATTTAAAATTAAAAAAAAAAACATTTTAAATATCTCCCTCCTCCCTCTCAGATAGATAGATAATTGATAGATACATAGAGATAAAGATAATATATATCATTTATTGCTCTAAAGCCCACTCAATCCTATCTAAAATCTGGTAGTACATATTGAAGATAAGTAAAATAAAACCGATGTATCTGTTACTCCTAAGCAGCCAGGAACTCTTCAGTCTGTCTCCAGCTATAGACTTCTTGAACCCTTTTGAACCTGGGTCACTGATGAAGGGGATGTCTGCTCAAAGCATTGACCCATAGTGACATAGAGATCAGGACACAGGTAACTAATTTTTATGTGCAATTTATTCACCATTAGTCTAAATACATTATTACTCACATGATCCCCTAAATATAGATTTCCTCTAGTCATCTACATTTACTTCCTGATACTGCTCTGGAGTTTCTCTGTTAATCCAAACTTCCATTATTCTCTATTCTTGATTGTTTCACAAGATCTGAGAGTACCACCTTCTCCATCATTTAACTAAACTTTCTCTGCAGTCTTAACATTGACTGAGGACTCCACCTTCAATGCAGTCCATGGTAGTGAAAACTACATTCCATCACACTCTTCATGGTAGGTGATAGCAGCATCCTCTTTGTTTTCAAATACTACTTTCAGATTACTATTTTATTTATTTATGTTTGAATTTATTTATATTTTATTTATTTATGTTGTTATCTTGCTCTGTCACCCAGGCTGAAGTACAATGGCACAATCTTAGCTCACTGCAAACTCGGCCTCCCAGGGTCAAGCAATTCTCCTGCCTCAGCCTCCCAAGTAGCTTGGATTTCAGGGTCCTGCCACCACACCTGGCTAATTTTTGTATTTTTTAGTAGAGACGGGTTTTTGCCATGTTGGCCGAGCTGGTCTCCAACTCCTCAACTGCAGGTAATCCACCTGCTCAGCCCCTCAAAATGCTGGGATTACAGGTGTAAGCCACTGCACCCAGGCTAGTAACTATTCCATTTTATTAGAAACCTTGATATTTTGGGGTTATACCAAAAACAACAGCACCCTTGATCACTAGAAATCATGTTTACTCACAACACCGCAGTGATTTCCTTCTTGTCTCTGGAAGTTTTAACACAGGGTTTATTACCTTTCTGTCATCTTTCCATCTTCCTGGTTATCTTCCATTCAACATTCAGTATTTCAATTTCAAATACACTAGCACACACCATGAATTGCATTAAGTCTCCTATTCCCATGGACAATTCTGGACTTTGACACAATTCAACTGATCTACCATTTAAATAGTAATTCCTTTTTGCCACAACATCCAAATTCCCAGTATTCTCTGTATTATAACTATTGTACCTCTTTTTCAATCTCATATACACTTTTGGTCCTTTGACTCTTTCTTCCCTCCTCATAATTGTATCCAGAATTTTTTTTTCTTTCTTAAACAACTTAGACTGCAAGATTTATTTCTCTAGCCACTTCTTCCTGGAGAACTTAAATTATTTTTCCCTTTTTAATTCAATCACAAATACCAGGAAAAATACTTCAGCACTGGACAAATTTAAATATCAGCCTGCAGGCCTATAACCAGTATTCTGAGCACTGTTAAAGAAAGTCACATAACTTTGTTGAATAGAGCCACTAAAAATTTAGAAACTCTAATTTCAACTAGGTGTTCAAACAGACCCCTACATTTTTTAACTTTTTGCCTAGTCAGATATTTCTACTCTGTTATGGAGGCTCCTTGCTTAGTGGTTAAGAACATGAACCCCAGAATGGGACTACCCATGTATCAATACTGGTACACTGTCTATTACCTGGGTAACATTGAGTCAACTACTTATCCTAAGTTTCATATGGAAATGGACTAAAACATAGTCATCAGGGTGTTACTGACATAATATATAGACATTCTTAGTCCAAGAAGGCACAGTATATATTCCATAGATTGTGACTATTTTTCACATATTACCTAAACTTTTTCAGTTCTTCTGAAATATCTAGTCCTACCAATTTGCCTATCATGCTAAAAACACTAGCTTGCCTCACCCAATAAAGAGAAAATAGAAGAATCTTATACAAATGTTCTCAAATTGTTCCATAACTTCTAGTATCTCTCTCCATGTGTTCTCTCATTTTTGTCACTATGAAAGATTTTTTTCACCTTGCCTTCCACCCTTGATCCTAATCAATGATGATCTGAGATCTCATCTTTCATTCCTACTGGTTAGCTCTCTCTTTTTTAGTTCCCCCCACCTTCCTCCCTCTCTCTCCTTCTCTATTTTCCCCCACTCCTCGTATACCTTCCATCAACACTTAAAAATGCTAAAGCCTCACTTTTAAATTAAAATTTTAAAACAACCTGCCAATACATTTTCACTTAATTTTAGTTCCCAAAACTCCACTGACAAGTTTCTCATTACTATTTCCTAATATCTCCTTTTTCATAAGTTTGTGAACTTCTCAGCCTTTGGTTAATTGGCCTATAGCATGGCCCTTGTGTTCTTCATGGTTTCTGGTCATTCTTTTTCATGTTCTTTGCTGTCATCATTTCCTCTGTCAGTCACTTAAGTGCTATGTCACTCTCAATAATCCCTCTCACCCTGACTCTTGAGAATGAGATATATAAGTGAATAAAACAGACGTTTTTTATCCTGATAGGACTTACACTCCAGTGAGATGAAAATGCAACAAACAGTAAGAATAATAAGTATTAGATAATATGTTAAAAGTGATGTTTATTATAAAAACAAAGCAGTATAAGGAGTATTGAGAAGGTTAAAGGTAGGGACAGGGTAAGCAGGGTAGACCTTACTGCGGGTAATATTTTCCCAAAGACTTGAAGGAGGAGAGCCAGTACGTATTATGACAACCTGGAGGAAAAGCATTCTGGGAAAAAGGATATAGGTGATGCAAAGCCATGGGGAGTGTGCCTCGGAGGACTTTTGTGAAGAAATTAAGGAAGATTGAGAAGATGAATGAAGCCAGTATAGCTGAAATAGAAGTTGAGCGATAACATATGATAATTACAGTAGTAAAAGATACCATTAACTCCTATCATGTAAGATCATTACACGAGCTTCAATTTTCATCAAGAGAAACAAAAGGCCATCATAAGATTTCAAGAAAGTAATTAGTATGATTGTCTTATTGTTTTTAAAGGACCTCTCTGGCTGCTAGCTGAAAACAGCTTGGGATAGAATGTAGATTACAAGTTTGAATGCAGGAATGAGTTAAGAATCTGTTTCACCACTTTGGGAGGCCAAGTCAGGCTGATCACGAGATCAGGAGATCGAGACCATTCTGTACAACATGGTGAAACCCTGTCTCTACTAAAAATACAAAAAAAAATTATCTGGGTGTGGTTGCGCACACCTGTAGTCCCAGCTACTTGGGAGGCTGAGGCAAGAGAACTGCTTGAACACAGCTAGGCAGAGACTGCAGTGAGCCGAGATCGCACCACTGCACTACAGCCTGGGCAACCGTGCAAGACTCCATCACAAAAAAAAAAAGAAGGTATTTCACTAATCAAGGCGAGGGGTGATGGTTCTGACCAGAGTGTTAACAGAGAAGGCTAACCAAAAGTGATGGGGTGCTTGTGTTTTGAATGAACACTCAAAAGGATGCCCAGACAGATAGGAAGATGGGGTACGGAAGGAAAGTCAGGAATGTCTCCTTTGGAATGTCTCGAGTGATCCTGACCTCGTGAACTGCCTGCCTTGGCTTTCCTTCTCTACAGCATTATTGGTCCCTTAAGTTGTTGCTACCTTGATAGTCTTTCAATGGCATCATGGATTTTTTTTTTTTTTTTTTTTTTTTTTTTTAGTTCTTCTCTGTGATGGAATTGGTCTGAAAAAAAAATTCTTGCCATTAATGGAAACAGACCAGGGCCGCCCTTTCTGCAAGTCTTCCACAAGTGGCACAACATTTCAATTTATATTTAGAAATACTTGGAATCTGGATCTCAACTAATTATGGAAAATACCAATTTACTATAACTCATTAGCTTAGTTCTAAGTATCTTTATTATTTTGTATCTATCTATATATATTTATGTAGATGTGTGTGTACATGCATATATATACACACATGTACATATACATATGTGTACATACACATTTTAAATGGCTAGACAAATACAAGAAACTTTAAAAATTCAATTTTATGAATTTTTGTTATTGTTTATAATAAATTCTGCACGTTGTACTTGATTGCTTTTTGAACACACTGATGATTTAAAATAAAATAATAAAAAATTGACTCTTCCCTATAAACTGTGAGAATTTTAAGTACTCCTTCTAGAGGTGCAAGAACAAAAAAAGTAAATTAAAATCAGCCCTAGAATGTATAGTAATTTAACCATATGCTTTGTGAAAACAAGAATGTTTTTTAGGAGAATACAGTTTAATTTTTACATCTTTAAGTTTTCATAGACATGGATGAGACCTATTCAAACAGGACCAGTCTGCCATTTCTTAGATGGAAGACTCATTGATCTATTTTGGCAATGAGACATATAATGGGGTAGGAAAAGACTCACAAAATTCAGAGCTTTGAAGCATATGCAGCTGCATATTAATGACTGCATCTGTTATGTTCTGCCTAGAGTTTCCTATCTGTAGAAAGTTGCATAACCACTGTCAAGAGATTTAAAAGGCTTCCACTAATTTGCAATGGCAGCAATTAGCAGGGACAGTGCTAAGCCTTGCTAGATTTCAAGCTGTCAGTGTCTGGCCATTTTTATTTAGAATTTTTATAAACTTGCACTATCATTTGCTTAAACACATTAGTATATTTAAGAAAAAATGCTTTTTAGGGAAAAATTCTCTAGATGCCTAAGAATAAGTTTAAAAGACATTTGAAGCCCCAGAATTGAGCCCAGGTAGTATATAAATGACCCTGTAAGGAAGGGAAGAAAATGTCAAGTCACATATTAGAAACACTTAACAAATTGGAAATACACTAGAGAAAAAAATCACTGAAGTCATAGAACTAGTAAACCACTATGATAGAAGAATCTTGGTATGAAATCATAGCATGAAGGGAAAGCACAGGCTCTGGTGTCAGACCGGTGTTAGAACGCTTGCCCAGTAAGCAAATGTGCTAAGAAAGGTAATTCTACTCCCTGTGGTCTTCAGGTTTTCATCTGACAGATGATGAGGTAGAATTTAAAAATACTTCCACATGCATGATCCCTCTTTTTTCTCAATAATGGTATGAGACAGGCAACCCAACCAAAAAAGACATAATATTTCTTAACTTCTTATAGCCCATAAAGGATCTCTGAAGACTCTATCCAATATCCTAAACCTGATAACAGTGTCAAATCAAAATGATTGTACAAAAATATCACAAAAATCTCAACACATTTGTTTCCCTACCTGCCACGCTTTAAAATTAAGAAAGGCCATTCACAGAGCAGGTGTCAGAGTTGGTTGGTAGCTTAAGGAGCAGCAGAAACAGCAGCAATATTAGAAACCCTGACTTAAAATGGGTAAAACAGAGGTTTATCTTTTTCATGTAATAAGAAGCCCAGAGGTAGATTGTGATGGGCATTGGTCCATCTGCTGAGGAATATCAGGGTCTAAGTCAGAATCTAGGTCTTTGTAATTTTCCCACTACGGCACCAACCAAAAAGAAAGAAACAAAAGGAAAGAACGCTTGTGCTTTGAAAGCAGAGAACTTTCCAGTGAACTGTGTCACCTGTCCATTTCTTATTACAAAGAAGGTATTTCTTTTTAATTTTGTTTTTCATTTTTGTCTTTATTTTCTTAAACAGGTGGGAAAGTAACAAAGAAGGTCTTTTTTTTGTGCTCAATTATCTATAATAGAATCTGGCAAATGAAAAAGAGTTGAAACTGGTTGAATAAACTGCTGCTGTGACAGGGGAGGATCAATGTATGTCTGAACAGAAGAGAAAAGTAATTAATTTGATGCATAGTGATGTTTTCTAGTTTTTAAAGCATAGGTTAGTCTGGTTGAGGTATACAGTATGTCTAAGGTTTATGTCTCCCATTTTCCTGCATACATCTTTATAATAAACTTACATAATTTTGAGTAAGTCAATAATGACTCTTACTAGACACCGTAAAATCTTATTTATCAATGAACAGTCTTCAAGTTTAACTATCTTGTTCAAAATGTGAACATAAATGGAATCAAAATTTAAATCCAGAGTTTATTGACTCTAATAACAGCTTTGTTTTTCCTCCCAATTATCCAGGTGTATTCATTTCCAGTCCCTTCACAATGTAAAATAAACTCCATGAGGATAGAGATTTCATCTGTCTTGTTCAGCCCTGAATTTACAGTGTGTGAAGCAGAGTTTGGCAAGCATTTGGTGCCCAATAAATTAATAATTGTTGAATGAATGAATAGTAAACTTCAATAAATGCCAGCTTGTTTTATCATCATTATCACCGACATGGAGTTAATAAGAAACTAGTGGTTCCCCTGCCTTCTAGAATTGCATTCCTCCTTTTATATGTGGAAATCACATTTCTTGTCATCTCAGCACTTGCCTTGCCTGCTCACAATTACGAAACAAGTTTCTCTGGGCTAAAGAAAAAAAAAATCCTTTTACTAACTACATGCACTTTTCTCTACAGGAGGAGAAAAACTGCCCTCAAGGTTTTTCTGAGACAATCATGTCCAAAGCAAGTCTCACACTGGAAGTGTCCACACACTGGGATCTGAAAAAAAAAAAAAAAAAGTACAAACCAGAGTAGAAAGAGAAGACAGAAAAACCAGAGTTCCAGAACACAACATTCTGGGTCCGCATCCAAGAAGGACAAACAATCTCCTTAGCTCTACAGTGTCAAAGGGCTTCTCTGCTGTGCAAGGACTAATGCTTTTAATGATACGGCCAAGTCGGTATTAATCTTAAAATTCTGTTCAACAAGTTTCTTTGAGAGGCCTTGGGAAGCTGTTATTCGATTTAAAAAAATGTACATCAAGCATAGTGGAGTAAAATACTTTTGAAATAGTGCCTCAGTTACTGGGAATAGCCACCTATATATATCAAATTATTATTTCTTTATATTACTGATCAATTCATGGCATATATACAAGGCTTTAATTTCATGATGCTGCTCTATACCAAGATCACATTACAAATACAATTACTGAATATTACTCTAATTGTTAGAATATAAATTTTGTTGATACTTTAACAGACTATCGATTATGGCATAAAAGCATTTGGTCAGTTGGTCTCACATATGGATAATCTTAATTGTAGGGCTCTTAGACATAGAGATATGTCTTCACAGCAACAGTAATAAAGAGTTGATTGTATCTACTAAGACTGCATATAGCATCTGTTATTCTGTAGTCAAAAGAGAGCTTCCAACACGCACAGATGGAAAAACAGCCCTTTACAAACTTGCAGCATTTTAATGAAGAGTATTTAATATAGTATAGCACTTTTCAAAAATTATGAAAAGATTAACATGAGAAAAAGATTTGCTCAACTTTTTGAAATGTTCTATTCAGTTACTCTAGATTTTTTAAAGAATAGAAAAATTATCAACTTCAGGAAATTATAGTTTACTTGTAAAATTAGCAGTGAAGCTATCCAATTCTTAGAGCACAAAATTCCCCAACCATCTCCACTGCATTCTCTCCTTATAAATAATCATATTCAGAAGGAAACATACACCTACACATAGGAAATGTATTTCAGTTTTATGTAGAGGGAAAACTAAATATAACAGATTATTGCTATTTATTCATGAGATACCATTGTACACAGGAGAGTAGTATTCTGGATTAACATCTTTGTTCTTCACAAACATAATTATTGTTTTAATCTTTTCTATCTACTGATGTAATTCTAAATTCTAAATTCTTTTCTACCTACTGATGTAATTCTAAATTCTAAATTCTACCTGCTGATGTAATTCTAAATTCAACATAAGCATACTAGTGCTAATGTTGATTGCCTACATTCATTTTCGATTCACAGGTTAAATTTCCACTTATTTTTCATTAAATTGCTATTTTGCTACTTTGATAAAGACAATTTAATGAGTATGTCTTTCTCTGCAATAATTTCTTTTGTAATAAAGATCTATATCTAAAGTGAAAGAAAAAGATTCAATCTATGTTTCTGATGAAAATGCTAATGTACTGCAATACCACCAATGATGAACACTTAAGTCTAGTTATTTGTCCATTACCACTATTTCTATGCATTGCTAGTCACCATAATACCAAAGGCAGAAATACATTTAAAATGTTATAAAACTGTTATTTGCAATAAAAATTAAAGTAGCAAGTAAAAGTTATTATAAAAGAGTTTCAATTATAACAGGAAGTACATATATTTTCTTCCCAAAAATACATAGTTAACAAAACAGAAATATCACCTGTGTTCTACCTATCATAGTTTGAACAATATTAAATTATATGTCTTGTCATATAATTTAATATCAGGAATATCTGTGTTCTTATTATAATAGACGACAGAATATAGCTTAAAGAAGAAAAAGTCACAATCAGTAATTAATTTCAAACATGTTATAGATTTGAAAGAGAATGGTGAAGAAAAATATCTAACATGTCCTCATTCAGGGATTGATTATTCATTTATTAGACTTTCGTATTAGTCACCATTCTCCAAAGTCACAGAACCAATAGAAGGGATACAGAGAAAGAGATAGAAATATAGATATAGGCATAAATAGATATGAATTAGGAAGATTTACTAAGGGAATTGGCTCATGCAATTACAGAGACTGAGAAGTCCCATGATAGACTATCTACAAGCAGGAGAATAGGGAAAGCTGGAGGCTTGGCTCAGTCCAAGACTAAAGGCCCGAAAACCAGGAAATCTGAAGGTTTAACTCTCAGTTAAAGGCTGAAGACCTGAGAATCTGGGAAGCTGGTGATGCAAGTCCCAGAGTCCACAGGCTGAGAAAGCTGGAGTCTTGATATGCAAGGGCAGAAGAAGGAGAGTGTCTTAGCTCTGGAAGAGAGAAAGAAAATTCCCTCTTCCTTTATCTTTATTTTCTGTCCCACCTCTCAGCCAACTGAACAGTTCCAGTTCACATTTGGCGAAGGCAAGATCTTCCTTACTCAGCCAGTCCACGGTTCAAATACCAGTCTCTTTCAGAAATGCCCTCACAGACATACCCAGAAATAATGCTGTATCAGCTATCTGGGTACTTCTTAATTTAGTCAAGTTGACAACTACAATTAATCTTTAGGATTTCCTATGTCTTTGTGTTCCTGTTCCATTTTTATTGAATGAAGTATATATTTTGCATGTGGCTGATAAGGAAATCTTGAATATGTAACAATAAACTGGTATATTCCTCAACTAGTCAATCCTCAGCTGATGATATTGTGGCTATATTTTGTTCTGTTTCATTTTTTTTTCAGCCTATGTAATTCTTTTTGGGCTAACTAAATAGAAAATTGTGGCACAACACAGTCAATAGTTTCTCATAATTAAAATATTTCCCTTATCTCTTAAGCCATATGAAATAAATGCAAATGATTAATTATTTGTTTAATAAATGTTTATTTGTAATTTTCATGTGATAACGCATTTAACAGCCTAATATGATACAACAAAGAATAAACATCACCCCTTCCCTACAGCAGCTTACAATATAATGGGAGAGAAAGGCCAATCATACAGATTATGTGTGACATAATCAATTTAAATATGCACAAAGTTTATGGTGTGTTCCTTCTCCTTTGCCATTGAAATACATCATATCACCTACAAGAGAATCAAAGAAACTTGCAGCCCATTCAATTTATTGTCATAGAGGTTCTGTTAAGTGCCAAAAGCATATAAGAATATAAGCATGGTGCTTAACGCTGCATGAAGCTTAAAATCTAGGATGAAAATAATTTGACCTCCATTGTAGAGAAGATTCTACCTCTCTCATTTACTAGCTATTTAAAATGTATTTAAATGTACTAAGTCTAAATATATGGACATATACAATATAATTGACAACACCAACATCATAGAGCGTCTGATAACACTCGTTTAATATTATACAAAAAGTACCTCGTACAATGCCTTACACGTGATTGATTAGTGTTATAATGTATTGAAATGCCAGTATGTATTTTAGGGATAATTCATTTCCTGAAGCTATAGAAATGGTATATGCACATCATTGGCACTTGGTAACAAGAAGATAATTACCAGAAGTGCCATAAAACCAATTCCTTATACAATATTTTTCTCATATACCTCTAAGCCTTTAAGGCAAAAGACAGATTATTTGATAACACAATGCTGGTAAAACTCCACAACTGACTTGAGCGTAGAAGGGGGCCAGTTATATGACTTAAATAAGATATGAGAAATGAAGCTTTAAATGCGTTTATGGTTTGTATTTTTTTGCTTTTAGTTTTAACTGGAAAATGCAACTAATCATAGGTGGGTTTTTTTTTTCCCCAGAAAGCTTGCAGAATTAAAAAAATAAATAAATCTGGCATTAGTGTGGCTTATGCCCCTATAGTCTACTTTTCTTTAAAAATCTCAATTAAGTTTTCTCCAGGGCTAGCAGCTTTGAAGGAAAATATTGTAGTTTTTCCTTGCTATGTCTATTGGAAATATTTCTAAAGTTAACTAACACTTTTTCTTTGTAGCACCATGTAGAAATACAGAAGGGCCAAAATCTTGAGATGTGTCAAATTACTTTTAGAAATAATGACTTGTTGCCATGGTGACCTAGAACCTAACGAATCTATCACAAGATCTCAGTCCAAGTATGAAATGAACTGCACCAGAGATTTTAAAATAGTGACTCAGTTGCCTGAATCAGAAATGAGTTTCATATTCCTTTTTCCTTCAAATATTAGGTAAGAGAGTACCATCTAGCAAATGAACCTTTAACTCACATATGACTATTTTCCCAAACTGTGAAGAGCTACAATGTGTAGAACTGATTTTAAAATAGAATGTTTATAATACCCTCTAGGTAACCTTTAAACACATTTTTTAAATTTTGTTTTCCTTGTCCCCTGACAAATATCAGTAATTTATTATCTATATACATGTAAAGTGCACCCACCCACTTTGGAGTAATAGTGCCATATATATATATTTTTTTTTTCTTAGATTAAGCTATGAGCATTAATTAAGAGATAAACTATAGAGAGGAAGGTGGGCGTTGTATTTTCTTATGTTTAGAGACGACACAGCTGTGCGTCCTACTAACAGGGAAAAATGATTGACTACAATCATGCCTGCTGTGTGATATGATATATCCTCCAGGCAAGTCAGAGGATTGGCGATTTATGCTCAGGAAAGTCGCACAGAATGGGGAAATGATAGGTGACTACTGAGGCACACTGACAGATCAGCTTTCGTGGCCGTGCCTACGCCAGTCCTGACTTCGATGTGCTATTTCCCCTACTTTTTAAATCGACTCTTACAGACATAATTTGAAAACCGTCATGCCATGTCAGGAAATTATTTAACAATGCAAAATCATTTCTGATGTGGAAGTCTAAATATGTCATTTACATTTTTTAATGATATAGTATAAAGCTCAGGGGGAAATTAAATACATGTGAAATCTTTGAAAAACAGATAATATAACAGCCATTCTGCCCTGAAAATCCTGGCAAATGTCGTTTTGTGTAACTGCCAGGGAGTGAATTCTGATCTCACAGTTCCCAGGAGAGAGATGTCAGGACCACCCAATTCAACGCTGAATCTGGAGCAGCGTGAAAGCAGGGCTTCCTGGATCAGAACAAGCACGTGGGGAAAAGACTCTGACTTTCACTTGTCTCAGAGCTTAGTAGTTAGAGCTGCAGCATTCCATTGCATTTTAGAAATGTGGAAGCAAGAAGAAAATTAACTTCTTCTGCCCAGCTATGCCATTCTTTCAATATTGGAATATGTAAGTATTTAAAAAGTTCAAATTAAGAAATCCCAAACTAAATATACTAAATCCAGTGACCATACTTAAAGAAACTCTCATGAGAAATCTTGTCATATTCTTAAGAAGAATGATGTTGGAACCCCGTGGTTACAATTGTCTCTATTTCTATTTACTTCAGCCTAGTGTTAAAAGCGGGGAAAATGTCAGTTCAAATGCTGAAGATGCAAAGACAAACATAAAAGACTATTTGACATTCATGAATTTATAGTCAGAAAAATGAACTATCTACAGATAAAGCATTGTAGGTCATGGAGAGCGGGTTATCAGTCCAGTTCCCTGCCAGCTCCAGAAGAGCGCTTACCTTGCCCATGGAACTTTGTAAAGTTTTCCTGGAGGAGCTGCATCATAAGTAAGTTGCAGGATGATCTGGAGTCAGCTTAGGGCTTATTAGAAAGGTAAGTTCTCGTTTCACAAAGGCATAGGCTGTGTTAGGCAAGGAAAGCAGAGCTTGTCAAATCTCAGACATCTGAGGCAGGTAGCCTCACGAAGGAAAAGATTTATGTTTTAGGAGGGGAAAAACAATGCTTACATTATTAAGACGAGGTGATGGAGGACTAAAACGTGCCCAAATGAGAGAGACAAAAGCCCTTAACGAGAGCAATAGGAACATGTGTTGCGGGAGCAAAAACAATTATTTAGGAAAACTTGAGAAATGATTCCATATGGAGTAGCAGATACAGAAACTAGTCTAGAAATACCTCAGGTTGGGTCTCAGGAGAGACCATTAGCTGAGATATCAGAAAAGGTGATAAGAAGAAGAGATATGGAGGACATGATGGGTTCTGTTTTGAAGCAGAGCAGACCTGTGGTGTCTTTGGGATACCCAAAAAGAAATGAAGGGCAGACAATCCAAATTTCAGAGGAAAAAACAAAGAAGGAAAAATTTGAAAGACTCAAGGATATGTGGTGATCAAAACCATGTATAGAATCACATGATATCTTACTACTGACATATAGACCTAAGTTTCAGTTTCAGCTGGAAGATAATAAAGCACTAAAAGATAATAAGTCCATTCCACTCAGAAAAAAAAAAAAAAGCTAGGAAAATAAAATTAACCAATTTCCTGGAACCCATAGTAGAACTGAGTTTGCAAGAAAGCAGTTATCCCTTGATATGGAGACAGACAATCACTGTTGGCAAGATTACAGCCTGAGCATGTATAGAACTGAACTGTATGATAACAATGGCAGAATAGGAGAAGGCAAATTGACAGTAAACCGTAATCAAGTCTTTCACTACATATGAAGTGGTGTATTAGTATATAAAGGGGGATTCAGATTATTTTGAAATGTATATTGCAAGACTTATAACAACTATTTTTAAACTTCCCAAAAGAGATATAAATAATATTAATAAATCAATTAAAAATTAGAAAAATTTAAATGAAATTATTAAAAAGCTCATTTAAAATCAGAAAGTGTTGGAGAAAATGATTTAATGAATACATGACAATGTGCAAAATGGTAACTTTTAGGCCAACTTTATCAATAATCATTTTTAATGGAGATGTTCTAAGCAAACCACTTAAAAGAAAAATGTCAAACTATGTACAAAAGCAAAACCCATCTATATGCTGTGGCACAAGAAAACGTCAATAAAAATGATATTTAGACAGTCTGAAGTGAAAAGAGAGAAAAAATTTATTGAAAACTAAACAAAAGAAAGCTGGAATAGCTATACTAACTTAAGGTAAATTTCAGAACAAAAAAATTTCGAAGATAAAAAGGGTTGTTACAGTAAATTCTTCAAAAAGACATACAATCTTACATGATTATGAACTTTAAGACAGAGTTTGAAAATATATATGGCAGAAAAATGATGGATTTAAAAGGAGAAATAGCCACACTCACAATTTTCTTTAGAGATTTAAAAACTGCATTCTCAATGACTGATAAAACAAGGAGGAAGAAAATTAGCAAGGGTAATAAATAACCTGAAAAGCAGTATCAGAATCTTGAACTAATGACATTTATAGAACGCTTCATTTAGCAGAAACAGAATAAGCATTCTTCTCAAGTATGCATAAAACATTAACTAAGGAGACCACTTTCTGGTCTATAATACACATTTTTTAAGTTGAGAAAACAGAAGTCATACAATGTACATTCTTAAACCATATCTCCATTAAGCTAGAGATCAATAACAGAAAAATATATGGGCAATCTTCCAGTATTCAGGAAGTAAACAACGTGCTTCTAAATAATCTATGGCTCAATGGGGGAGTCTCAAGAGAAATTATATAAAAAATAAGTAAATAGAAATGAAAATATGACATATCAAAATGTGTGGGATGAAGCTAAATTTATAATGCTAAATACATATATTTAGAAAGAAAACAGATCTAAAATTAATATTTGAAGCTTTCATCTTAGAAAATTAGAGAAATATTAGCAAATCATTCAACCTAAAATAAGCAAAAATTAGAGCAGAAATCAACAAAATTAAAAATAGGAAAATAATAGAGAAAATCAGTGAACTCAAAAGCTTTTATTTTTTTTATAAAAGATTAATAAAATAAACAACTCCCTAGCAAGACTGACGAAGAAAAAAGAGAAGGCACAAGTTACCAGTATCAAGAATGAAACAAGGAATATTACTACAAACACTACAGACATCAAGAGGTTGAAAATACTACTGATGTTTTTATACATATAAATGGGACTACTTACATGAAAATGGACCAAGTCCTGAATAAACAATAGATACAACAATTTACCTATTATGAAAGTGGTAATTTGAAGAGATTTATAATTTATAATAACTTTTTGTCAGCTAAGAAGGTTGACAAAAAACTAAATGTAGAAAAAGACACCTCTATTTGCTGATGACTTGATCACCTATGTAATCCCAAAGAATCTATAAAAATTTTTGAACTGATAATGAGGTTAGCAAAGTAGTAGCATACAGGTTTAATATACAAAGGTTAATTGCATTCTTACATTTCAGAGATAAACAATTTAAGTATGAAGTTAAAAAACTGAACACAAAATAAATGAAATACTTTGGCATGAGCTAACAAAATATGTGCAAAGTTTTCAATGCGGAAAGCTGAAAAATACTGGTAAAAGAAGTCAACAAAGACCTAAATAATTGGAGAGCTATATACTATGTTTATATATTAAAAGGCACAATATTGTTAAGATATCACTTTTCTCCAATTCAGCCTATTTGAATAAAATTTCAAACAAAACAATAAATTCTTTTTGCGAAAATGAACATGAATCCAAAATGTATACGAATAACCACAGAAATAGAATAGCCAAAGCAATTCGAAAAGAAAAACAAAACTGATGGACTCACATTAACCAATGTCAAGTCTTATTATAAATCTAAATTAATTAAGACAGGGTGATATTGACCTGCTGTTATAGATCAATTGTACAGAATATAGAGCACATAAAGAGATGCCTACAAATATAGTCAACTAATTTGACAAGGAAACAAAGAAAATTCAACAGAAAAATGGTAGTCTTTCCAACGAATGATGCTAAAACAATTGTATATTCATATAAAAAACTTCAACTAAAATAATACTCATTCAAAAATTAACTAGAAATTAATTATAAATTAAATGTAAGATATAAAACTAAGTATAGAACCTCTAGACAAATATCTAGGCAAAGATCTATAAAACCTTGTGTCTGGGAATGAATTTATAGTTACTATACCAGAAGCACAATGAACAAAAGAGAAAAGTATTATTGAACTTTACAAAAATTGCAACTTTTGCTATGCAAAATATTGTTTAGATAATAAAAGGATAAGCCACATTCTAAATAAAAATATTTGCAAATTCCCCATCTGGATGAAAGGACTTTCACCCAATAACCACAAAGAATATTAAAACTCACCAGTAAGAAAGCAAATAACCACTTTCTAAAAGTTGTCATAAATTTGAAAAGATACTACACCACAGAAAATAAATGAATGGAAAATAAACACGTGGAAATAGGCTCAATGTCATTTGTCATTAGGGAAATTCATATAAAGCCACAAAGAAATACCACTATACGCTATTAGAATGGCAACAATACAAAATGCAAAATAAATTTCTGGCCAGGATTTGGAGTAAGAGGTACTCTTATTTATTGCTGATGGTAATGCAAAATGGCACAGTCTATATGGGATAGAGATTTATTTTCATAAAGTTAAATACAGACTTACCAGCAGAGCCAACAATCACATTCATAAATATTTACCAAGAGAACTTAAAATGTGTGTTCACACAAAAACATATGTAAATGTTCATAGCACTTTACTCATCATTTCTAAAAGTGGAAAGTAAGATGTTTCTAAATTAGGGAAATGGAAAAGAAAATGAGAGTATATTCATGTAATGGAATACTATTCAGTGATAAAGAGGAACAAGTTATTGATTCACTCAGTAACATGAATTAATGCTATTAATGTTTCTTTTTTAACCAAGTTTAAAAAGCCAAACCCATAGTCTACATATTGTATAATTTCGTTAATATGAAATTTGGGAAAAAGCAGATCTATAGGTTCAAAATATAGATCTGTTACTGTCAAGGACTTGAGAAAGGAAGAGTGTTTACTAGGACAAGCACAGGGAATTATTTAGTGTGGTGGAGCAAATGCATGATGCTTGCATTTCCCAAACTCATGTCTGTATATAAGAAAGAATAAGTTTTAATGTATGGTAACTTAAAGTAGAAACAGGTATCAGGGACCCCAGGATAGAATAGAAGGCTTCTTGTATAATTGAAACTAATGGGATTCTAGATATTAGGTACAAGTGTGCTGAAGAAAACGGAGTGGTGGAGGTATGGATAAAGCTGATATGAATAATTAAGGAAAGTGGTCTTTGGAAGAAGACAAAAGGAACTGCACACAATCACTGCATACTAGATGGTAAGCATCTTTCTCATGGAGAAAATTTACAGATCTATAATTCTGAAATACTTTTCCTATATATGTGGGTTTAACTAATAAGTAAATGGAGGGAAGTCTAAGAGCCAAGCTTCTCATAGTCTGATAGAGAAGTTACAGGTAGAAAAGAAGAAAAAAACTAGAATGAGCCGTGCAAGCTGTCTTAGAGTCAGAGATACTAATATAAACTGTAGTTTAGCTTACTGTATATGTAGATGGATAAATATAGAAACAATTACAGATGTTTGAATATATATATGGGTTAGCATACATATATTTTATGCATATATATTATATGGACTTTCACAATATACAATCAAGATGGCCATATCGGGAACTAATAGTAAAACTAGCTCACACACACAAAATAAAATACCTAGGAATACATCTAACGAAGGAGGTGAAAGATCTCTAAAAGGAGAACTACAAAACACTGCTAAAAGAAATCACAGATGATGGCCAGGGAGGGTGGCTTATGCCTGTAATCCCAGCACTTTGGGAGGCCGAAGCAGGTAGATCATGAAGTCAGGATATCAAGACCATCCTGGCTAAAAGGGTAAAACCCTGTCTCTACTAAAAATACAAAAAATTAACTGGGCGTGTTGGCACACATCTGTAATCCCAGCTACTTTGAAGGCTGAGGTAGGTGAATCCTTTGAACACAGGAGGCAGAAGTTATAGTGAGCCAAGATCACATCACTGCACTCCAGCCTGAGTGAAAGAGTGAGACTTCATCTCAAGAAAATAAAAAAAAGACAGAAAGAAAGAAAGAAAGAAAGAAAGAAAGAAAGAAAGAAAGAAAGAAAGAAAGAAAAGAAATCACAGATGACATAAACGAATGGAAAGAATCCCATGCTCATGTATTGGAAGAATCAATATCCTTAAAATGGCCATACTGCCCAAAGCAATCTACATATTCAATGCAGTTCCTATCAAACTAACAATGTCATTTTTCACAGAACTATTATAGAAAAAAACTATTCTACAATGACTACAAAACCAAAAAAGAGCTTCAATAGCCAAAGCAATCCTAAGCAAAAAGAACAAAGCACTACATTATCTGACTTCAAACTATACTATAAGGCTACAGTAACCAAAACAGTGTGGTAATGGTACAAAAACAGACACAGGGACCAATAGAACAGAATACAGAGGAAAGGAATAAAGCCACACACCTACATCAATCTGTTCTTCAAAAAAGTAAACAAGAGTATGCAATGGGAAAAGGACTCTATTCAATAAATAGTGCTGCAATAGCTGGCTAGTCATATGCAGAAGATTGCAAATGGACCCCTAACTTTTACCATATACAAAAATTAATTCAAGATGGATTAAATATTTAAATGTAAGACATCAAACTACAAGAATCCTAGAAGAAAACCTAGGAAAAACTATTCTGGACATTGATCAATTATGACTAAATCCTCAAAAGCAATTCTAACAAGCAAGCAATTCTAACAAGAAACATTGATAACTGGGACCTAATTAAACTAAAAAGCTTCTGTACACCAAAAGAAACTACCAACAGAGTAAACAGACAACTTATGAAATGGGAAAAAATATTCACAAGCTACGCATCTAACAAAGGTCTAATATTCAGACTCTATAAGGAACTTAAACAACTCAACACGGAAAAAAAAAAAAAAAAAAAAAAAAAAAAAAAAAAAAAAAAAAAAAAAAAAAAAAAAAAAAAAAAAAAAAAAAAAAAAAAGAACTAAGAAGTACCCAACAAACATATATGAAACAATGCTCCATATTACTAATTATCCAAGATAAGCAAATCAAAGTCACAGTGTGATACCATCTCACACCAGTCAGAATGGCCATTAAAAGTCTAAAAACAATGGATGCTGACAAGGCTGCAAAGAAAAGGGAACACTAATACATAGTTGGTAGGAATGTACATTAGTTCAGCCACTAATGTTTCCACTTCAAACTGTGGAAAGCAGTTTGAAGACTTCTCAAAGAACTTAAAACAACTACCATTCAACCCAGCAATCCCATTACTGGGAATATATCCAAAAGAAAACAAATCATTCTGCCAAAAAGACATATGCCCTCTCATGTTTATTGTGGCAGTATTCACAATAACAAAGACATGGAATCAAACGAGGTGCCCATCAACAGTGGACAAAGAAGGAGTATTTGATAGTATATGTGTACAACATTTTGTTTATATCCAACAGTTCATAAAAAAAAAAAAAAAGAAAAACTGTGGTACATATACACCATGAAATACTACACAGGCATAAAAAGAATGCTATCTTGCCTTTTGCAACACGGATGTAGCCAAAGGCCATCAGCCCAAGCAAATTAAAACAAAATCAGGAAACCAAATACTGTATGTTCTCACTTATAAGTGAGTGCTAAACACCGGGTATTTGCGCACATAAAGATGGCAACAATAGAAACTGGGGACTACTAGTGGGGGAAAGAAGGGATGGAGGTAAGGGTTGAATAACTATCTATTCGGTACTATGCTTGCTACTGGGTGATGGGCTCATTCATACCCCAAAACTCAACATCAAGCAATATACCCAGGTAACAAACCTGTACATGTACACCCTGAATCTAAAAAAAAAAAAAAGGTTGAAAAAGTGACCATTAAGATTAGTGCAAAGACTAGAAGATAAATCAAGCATGAGACATTTTAATCTAGCTAAAATATATTGCATAATTATTTTATATCCTAGTTCTGTGCTAGAAATTTAAGATTAAGTACAAGATTGCCTAGGGATTTCTTAAATTACTTTGAATGATATATGAGCAAGATTAACCCATACAGGTGGCATCCACATCTGATATGTGTTCCAAATACTTGCAGAGTTTTTAATGATCGAACAAATGTATAAAGATAGGATGAAGTCAATTTAAAGTTAACTAAGCTGGAGAGGGTTTAATTAATTGGCAAAGAGCAACCATTTTTACAGTGAAATAAGCCTTTAATCAAGAACCTATCATACCTACATAACTTGAAGAAAACCCTATATAAACAAACATTTCAAGATTCAGTAAGCATTCCAGAGATAAAGAAGGACTCGATACCAACAAAACCACCAATATGTAGCAGACAAGAACTTCCAAACAAAATGAAAAAACAGGAACTGGATTTACTCTCTCTGTTAATCTAAAAATAGACAAACTATATGAAGCAACAGTTTTCTTGATGCTGGACATCAGGTAACGAATAACATCAAATTTTGAAACTTGTTCAAAATACTATTAGGAAAATAGAGAGACATTCATTCTCTTAAAGAGAATGTCCATAACACATATACCTGATAAGAGACTTTTATCTAGAATGTATAAGATACACTTGGAAATCAATAATAAGGAAACTACCAGCCCAATTTAAAAATGGGCAAAACGTTTAAACAGACATTCATCAAAAAAGATCTATGGCTGAAAAGCAAATAAATAAAGAGATGTTTAACATATTTTGTTATTAGGGAAATGCAAGATAAAATCACAATGAACTATTCCTATACATTTACTGAAATGACTAAAATTTAAAAGACTGATCACACCAAGTGTTGGTGGTTATATAAAGCAACTGAAATCCTCACTCACTGCTGAGGAGACTACAAAATATTACAACCACTTTTGAAAAAATGTTATAGTTTCTTATACACTTAAACATATGCCATATGCCATATAATCTTAACATTTCACTACCAGGTATTTACACAAGAGAAATAAAAGCACATGTTCACACAGACTTTTGCATGAATTTCAGTGGCAGCTTTGCTTGGAATAGTTTAAAAAAAAAAAAGGTGGAAACAGTTAGATGGATAAGCAAAGTGTGGCATATCTACAAAGAATATTATTTTGAGTTAAATAGAAATGAGTTACTGATTTACCCAACTGCATGGTTAAAACTTGCATGCAGTTAGATTACTGGAAAAAGCTACATCACAAAGTCTACATGCACACACAGAATGATTCCATTCATCTGACATTCTGGAAAAGGCAAAATCATAGAAATGAAAAAAAAAAAGAGTGGCTGTGAAAGGTTTGGGGATAGTAGAATGTTTGACAAGAGAAAGTGAAGAGGAGTTGTGAGAGTGATGGAACAAATCTGAACGGTTCCCTACGGGTGGATGCGAAACTATACATTTGACAAAAGCATAGAATTGTATAGCACAAAGTGTAAATATTAATGTATGCACATTATTAAAAGAAATTAGCCAGGACATTACGGGATCTCAAGACAGAACGTCAACTGTGACAAATGAGCCTACTTATAATGGAAATCACAGCACTGAAGGAGATGGCGAGAAGACACTGATCTAAGTAACTTTGGAGAAAGGGTGTTTTGACTGGAAACTCTAATGGCAATGATAAAAAAAATGTATGTAAACATTGCACTCTATGTAGTAAATACTTTTCTCATGAAAACATAGTTAAAACTTCTGAAATTGGTTTACATGGGTCCTGGAGTTGAACCAGTAAGTAAATGGTGAAAGTGGGTGCCAAATTTCTACAGAGAGTGAAATTATAGCAAGCAAGATGAGAGGCTAGAATAAAGCTCTGTATCAGAAGGCCAGAGCTCCAGGTGACTGAGGCTGGGAGTTGACAGTTCTCATGGCCGGTCCCATTTGCCCTGAGCAGTCCTTTTCAACAGCGAGGTGGAAGTCAGTGGGGTAGGGACGGAGGAGTGGGGTCAGAGGACAGCCTGGTTAAATGGCACTGATTCCCCCTGTACTTTCTGAAAATCAGTATCTTTTCTTAAATAAATGCTTCTCAGTTTTTTCTATGCACCTTGGTCCATTTTTGGAGACTTTAAATGATAGTTTTTACCACTTTGTCCAGTTTTATAGATTCTTTCACATGAAAAATATTTACTGAGCTCTTCCTGGTACAAAAGTGGCTGGGACTTCTGGGATGCTGGTATTGTTCTTTATCTGCCCCTATGGTGGTCACTTTGGAGTGTTTAACGGTAACAATCTATTGAACTGTATGAACTGATCACCTGTCCTATTATTGTGAACCTCGATAAAATATTTTATTTAAAAATACCCAATTTCCATCAATGCTTGAAACTTACACAGTGACATTTGACTTTGAAATGTTAGTCATGTGTATTTCTCAGTGATGCTTTTCGGAGGAGAAGGTGAGGCAGTAGTTGAGGCTCAACTCATTATATACACTTTTTTTAAGTGACAGGATTAAGGTACATTCTATTAATGATGTTTTCCAGTGTTTTCAAGAGATTATTTTGAAAGAGAACAACAACCTTGTATCATTGTAGCAATTGCACTGTGAAACTATGGCCCTCATATTCCAGAACACACCCTTCAATACCTTACGAAATTAAATTCAGCCTAAAGGAGGAATCGGATTCTCACTGTGACAGTGAACACTGTTGAAAGCAATGTCTACCGATATGCTGTGGAATGTGCCTGCTGCCCAACTGGAAGAACTTATCTGTTTAGGGATTAAAAAGGAAAAAAGAATGTTTTGGTTTTCATGTCTACACAAAGCCCTTGAGCACAGTACACTGTATTTTTCTCTCTCCAGCAGCTAGTAATGAGTCTGGAAACTATTTGGCAGACAATATGTATTTGAGGAATAAATACATCAATTTCCATTTATTCTGCTTCCTCATTTAAACCATTAAAAGTAGGTCCATGACACTATGACATTCTGGAAAATATGCTCCCCAAGGCAGTAGCAGTCTTGTCAGATGAGTAAGAAGATGCTTTAGCTTTAGGAAAATCATGGTAACTGCAAAATATACCTAATTAAGTTGACTCCAGTGTGCTTTCTTAACACTAGTCTCCACATTAACTTCTATACCATGTCACATACCATGTCATTCTCTCATGACTCTCCAGCACTCTCTTAATCACACTGAAATTGTGATAGTTTTCAGTGTTTATTTCATTAACTAGTAAAGCTCCTCATATTTGACAAGTATTATTGCATAATTTTATATTAACTGTTTCACTGAGTAACCCAATATAGTAATATCCTCAATAGTGGCAAAGGAATGTGAGATAAAGAGAAGTTATATCTCAAAGTCCAGCAAAATAAGCTGCGAGAAGAAAATGGAATGTTGGCATTCAGATTGGTATTTTGCTGATCCATAGCACATTGTATGGATGCAGGGTGGGGATGTTCATTCTGTAAAGTGGGATACAATTTTGTAAATTTGTCAAAATTCATTAGAACGGTCCTATAAACATGTGTCTAATTAGGTATATATTAATGCCACGATCACAACATGTGTTCTCTCCACGCATCCGCTCCCTACAGTTTTCCAAGTAACAGTCACATTTGAGGGATCTGGGTGAAAGGAAGCAACAAGGGTCAGTGAGGATTATTTGAATATTCTTGTTAACACATGAGCCACCTGGCACAGTGCCATTTCCCTGAAAACTTAGCCTCTCGTTTCCTGTTTTCTATTAATTTGAGCTAGAGAACATTTGTTCTTTTTTTGACAGTGAAATATTTATATTTAGTAACAAAACATTAAGTCAGGTTTTTATGAGACAGAAGAGCAATGCTAAGTGGGGTAAAAAATATTTTCATTAATTTTAATAATACCCTGAATACAGAAGGCCTTGCATTTTATACTTTTAATTATCACTTTCAAAATGATTGGATTTGATTGAAGAGAAAACTGTGGTCATTATCTTCCTTTCTCTTTTTTTAAAATATTCATGTTTTGCTATTTATTTTCTCTATCCTTGTTTTTTTTCTCTCCAACTATTCAACATACTCTCCTCCTTCACATCTTACATGTTTCTAGTTATTTCCTTCCTACTAGATTGTCATATTGATTTGTATGATTTGGGACCATTTAAAATGAAACTCTGGCATTTTTTAAAATTAGGTAAGTCTGCTCCTTTACTAGGAGAACTGTGAGTAGTGTATATGGGAGTACCATTAATTGATTTCACAGGCCCTGGTCCAAGCATTTCCAGCTTATCTTCCTGCAAATTTTTAAAAAGCATTCATTTCTGAAAACAAGTTTTCTTCTAAGAAAATTGTCACAATATGCGTGCTTTGTTAAAAAAGTAAAAGTGCTGTTACCATTTGCTGAAACGTGATAAATACATAAATCTATTGGGTATAAATAGTTTCCTCAGGGTTCTGTTTTTTAGGTAGATTCTTTGTTACATTCTGTCTTCCAACCTAGGACCTTGCAATTCCATTTTCTCAACTACTTCAATGCAACCGCTGATTTCTTAACGATTCCAATGACTATTTTTTTCCATATTTATAAATTGAAATAAATCTTAACACCCAGATTGTGCATTTGAATCTTGTGTTGCTTCTTCTTTCTGTTGTTTTACATCTAAAGCATACTTACTTTATTGTCTTGTATTGCCACTTTTATTTTCCAGCTGTTATGTCTCAAGTACAATGTGCTGGACACTGTCCAAAATGTTTTATGAATATTGAGTCATTCTATGATACATCCTGATCTGCCCGCCTCAGCAGGCTGGCCTGGTCAGGCAACACAATCCTGACTGGGGGTCACCCCATATAAAGCAGAGGCAGCTGGACAGCTTTTTCCAAAGCATTCACCCGCGTCTTGTAGCTGGCCACTTCCAGCAAACCTGATGCTACCTACACAGCCACGCAGTAACACTCAGAGGCTTTGCTGAACTAAATGCAAGGCAGAGATGATTCATGAGATTGTGGCTTTAAAATCCGACCCCCTTCCTTTCCCATCATATCTCATCTTGGAGAGGTACTGGCGTTTCCTTCTTGATAGTAAAAATGTTCAACACTCAATCTTTTAGTTTCTGACAGCATTTGCTCTTCAGCAAGTATCATACATCTCTTGTCTCCCGTTCTTGAAGTGATCATTGTCTTTTTTTCTCACACATGCTGATTTTGTTTTACTTCTTAATTTCCTGGTGTAACAAGCAGTTTCCTGTGCAGGGAGCTTTTGTTTGATGGGCCTTTTCTTTTTTCATGGAACTTGTGTGTCCAGATTATGGAAATTTCTCTCCATGCTAATTTTACATTTGCCTCTGCAGGGAAACTAAGGGATTCACCGTCTAAGAAACTGTTTTCATTTTAATTAGTCGGTGTTGGTTGGAGTCCTGCTGCACAGAGCTGAAGCTATTCAGATCTCTATCAACATGTGGGACAGGTTTTAGTTTTCAGTTTTTTCTGAGCAGCATGACACACAAGGAACTTTCTTCTTATTTCTCCGGGCCAATGGGGAATGTTTTTCTAATCCCAGGTTTGTGTGTGGGCCAGCACTTTGGGGTGAGCTGATTTATGGTTTTCTGAGAACACAGAGGATGTGTTTCTTTCCTTATGCAGGCCTCAAACCTAACCTTTTTCCCCTCCTGTATCTTTATACGGACAGTAGAAAACAAGCTTCATTAGGAAGATATGCACGCTCCATCTTTTCAGAACAGGGCTGGGCACCAGCTCTTCTAGCCCTGGTGATTTCCTGCTGTTGTTTTTCAGTGCATTCATGTATTTAAATACTTTTTGTTATATTTTATCTATTATTTCTTTGTATTCTTTAATTCTAACAGTCCTTCATGGCCTGAACTATTACAGTTATATACTACGGTGCTTACTTCAAATACCTAATCAGTGGATTCAGCTTTATTCTTCATTGTCAATAAGGTACTGTTTGCAACCATCTGTTTTACGGCAACAAGTAAAGAAATTAAATATTTTCTAGTTAAGGAATTATAAAAACATAAAGTTGTTAAATTTTAGCACTCTCTAAAGACATTACTACTGTAAAGGGATTGTTCATTTTCAATGAATATTTTAAATAATATTAAGTGATAAATTTAACTTACAAATTTTAAAATATTTGACAGTCTATTCATGATAGGCTTCACTATGTAAAAACTTTGTACATAATCTTAAGGAAATTTCCACAAGGTTGCAAGATTTTAAGTTTATTGTTATTTAAAACAATTATTTTAAAACTGTACTTCAAATAGCCTCAAAATTTATTAAAGGTTCTTCAGAAGAGTGGAGGTTTGTGACTTTATATTCAGGCTCTCATTCTCTACCCTCTCCATAACTGCTCTGCTTTTTTTGAACATAAAAAGCGAAAACATTTAAAGTAAATACTCGGCCGGGTGTGGCGGCTCACACCTGTCATCCCAGCACTTCGGGAGGCCAAAGCAGGACGATCACTTGAGCCCAAAAGACCAGGGGGCAACACAGTAAGACCTCATAGCTACTATAAATAAATAAATAGTTCAACATAATGAGACCTCATAGCTACTATAAATAAATAAATAAATAAATCAGAAGAAAAAAAATTAGCGAGGCACGGTGGCACATGCCCATGGAACCCGCTACAGCTACTCAGAAGGATTAGGAAGGAAGATTGACTGAGCCCCATAGATGGGGGCGGCAGTGATTCATGACTGGGCTGCTGCATTTCAGTCTGCATGACACAGCGAGACCCGGATTAAGGAAAAGAAAAGATGACACTGAAAGCTTTATGGTATGTGGTATGATCATGTGAACTGCAGTTTCTCATCTTAAAATAAAGAGAATACACACTTTGTGGGAGTCAGAAGGAGAATTCATTAATAGAAAATATTGCATGTTGAAATAAATTTATCAATAACATCAGAAAAGATCATATATATTGAACACTTGCTGTGTGTCTAGTAGTTCTAATTAACTTACATTTATTAACTTGTTTCATTTTCCAAACAGTCTATGGGTGGGTAACAGACATATTCTACAATAAGGAAACTGAGGCAAAAAAATTAACTTTTCCAAAGTTATTCTGCTAGCACGTGTTTACATACAGTTTATTCTTCAAAGGGTCAAATTCTACAGTAACACCCTAAATTTGTTTTATTTTGTTATTGTTTGCTTGATTGCTTTTCCTTCAAAGCTACCACTTAATCTTTAATGTATGATGGTGATCATTCATTCCAAGCATGTATACAATAAAAGGTGGACGCTGTTGGCTGAACTTAGACTTGAGAATCAATATATTGTAAGTTCTCAACCAAACCAAATATTTGATTTCTCAAAATAGTTAAGAATCCTAAAATCACAGGCCTTTAATCCAGCTGCGAGAGCAAGTGTTCTTTTATATAACATTAGTTTTCCATTTACTTCAGGGGTTGTCAAGGACATCATTGAAGCAAACTTCAAAGTTAATGATGGTAGGTATTTTTGGCTTTGAAATGTTTTGTGCTACTATTTGCCAACACTGAGATACAGCCTGTAAAGAATGTACTGAGTTTCAAGAAAAATTCAATTTTCTTCATTTTTTCTTTTAGTCTAAGATTTTACTGTGATGCAATTCAAGATTAAAAAAAGAGACAAAGAGATTTAAGTTTCTTTTCTGGTTCTAGTAGCTAACAGTTATGTAAAATTAACCATTCTGAATTTTGTGGTTTGCAATATGAATTATATGGGTATCATAACAACATTTTCTATATAAGGTAGGTAAAAGGATTGAATGAGATAATTCAGGTGAATGACGTCGGGTGTGTGAAGCTTCGGCTCCTTTACCCTCATTTCCTCTTTCTTGCCTTCTCCAGAGTCACTGTAGGCCCCAAATTTATATAATACTAATATGCATTGAAAAATATATCATGGCATCAGTTTCAACATAATTGACTGGTTTCTCCCTCTGAATAGCATATAGAGTCAATTTATTTATCTCATTAGATCATAGCTAGATGTTAGGTCAGTGGCTTGCTTACATTTTTAAAGTAATGACTTCAATTCCAAACTGGCACGAAGTTCAGCAAAGTCATGAAAAAGTATTTGTTTTATGAGGAAATATATTTCTAATAGATACACTGAATGCTAGTGATGAAAGTAAAAATTACATTGAATTGACTTTTTCTAACTGTGAATAGGAAATTCTATCTATCTAGGAAAATGTTGAAACTGGGTTTATCACTTTATTATATACATTTTATCATATACAATTTGCCATGCATATATAAACATGTCTGTCAGAATGAAAACCTAAATACTTTGTTATTTTGACAAATACATATTTTAAATGTTGTAACAATATTAATAAGATTATTTGGGGATCACAAATACAAACTTTCACATGGATGAACACACCATATAATATTTCTTTTGATATTATTACAAGGAATCTTCCTCAGATAGCCTCCAAATTGAATACACCTTCTCTCAGATAAGTAATGATGTAGAAAATTTTCATCTAAATATCAAATATTGCCTATCAAATATTCCACAGTACTTTCCAGAGATTTTTAAGTGCTAATACTTAATAATATGTACAATATGCTAAAAGACCTAATCTAAAGCATTTGATTTTATTTTATAAAAATATTTGACTGACTGGGCATGCATGGTGGCTCATGTCTGTAATCCCAGCACTTTGGGAGACCAAGGTAGGTGGATCACATGAGGTCAGAAGTTCAAGACCAGCTAGCCAACATGGTAAAAACCTGTCTCTACTTAAAATACAAAAAATTAGCAAGGCATGGTGGTGTGCACCTGTAATCCCAGTTACTTGGGGGTCTGAGGCAGGAGAATTTGCTTGAACCTGGAGGCAGAGGTTGCGGTGAGCCAAGATGGCACCATTGCACTCAAGAAGAGTGAAATGCCTTCTCAAAAAAATAATGATTAATGTCACAGAAAGATTAATTTAACCATATGTTTGTTTCCAAAGGTTTAGTTGTTCTTTGCAGTATGCTTTCTAGTGGTATATTGTCAAGGAATTCAATTTTATAATTTATCTTAATATCTTGGTTTTCCTATTACATCTTTTAATGTTATTACAGCTGTTTTTAGAAATCGTTAAAAATAAACATAAGTGTTTTTGTTTTTGTTTTTAGAGACAGAGAAGCAACAATGAAAAAAATAATACATCAAGTAGTCATATACTATCTAATTATTATCTATTATTGACATTCTATGGATGACCATTATCTAAAAAAGTTTTTTTTTAACTGGGAAGTTTTAGAAAATCATAAAACACAATATTAACAAGAAATACTGCAGCAGGTAAAAAACATGTAAAGGGCTGTTATAGTGATACTTTCAAAGCAAACACCATAGACTCTACTTCCAACACGTAGCTGGCCAATACGCTTAACAAAAACTTTTGAAAACGGCAATAAAAAAGAGAAACTCCACATAACTGATGAATAACTAAAACATCGCTCAACCTTATTAATTATCTGAGAGTGAAATATCACTACACATCATGAGGATGGCTAACCTTAAAAAGAATGAAAATAACAGGTGGCAAAGATATGGAACAAAAATAGCCACATATCACTGACTTGATATGTTTCCACAGAATACAATCGTTTTGAAAGGCTGCCTAGAACACAGCCTTGACATTTACATGCACTGGCAGCCAACAATTCCACTCTTATGTATGCATTCAACAGAAATAACTCTGTGTGTGCATGTGTGTATGTATGTGTATGCATGTACGTATATGTGTAGAGATAGAGACAGAGAGAGAAAGTGAGAGAGTGGTACTGTTAATTATTGTCCCAAGCTGAAAACACTACCAGGCGTTCACAACACAGTCATGCAATGCAGTGCTATAAATTACTGAGAATAAAAGAATGATCAATATATACAACAGCATAAATCAAGTTCACAAATAAAACATTGAGGGTGAGAAGTCCAGGCTCAAAAGGGTACATACTGTGCAATTCCATTGGAAATCAGAGATAGAAAAACAGACTAGACATTGATAAAGGCAAGGGAACAGTGTCAGGACTGACAGTTGGGAGGGGACACTCTCAGCAGTCCTGCAAATGTTAGGACACTCCAGGTGGGTGCCAGTTAGGTTTACTACTTGTACATCACGGTATGAATATTTCAGTTAAAATATATTTTAACAAGAAAGCAAAACTTAATTTTGGGAATTTGGCTCAGAGCTCAGTGTTTCTCCCTGCAGTGTTACCTTTGTGATATTACAGGGCTAACCTTCTTAAATAAATTGCAGAATGGATGCATCCATAGCTCAAAGGCTACTTGCTTAGTTTGTCTCCCTTTCTCTGACTTGTGAAATTACCAGAGTGACGCCAGGGTCAGGCAATCTTAAACTGCAAATCAGTGAATTGAGAAGCATTTCTGTATTTTCTTTCCATACTTTTTGACTTGTTTTCTCTTTTGTTTCATGATTTTATTTTTGTGCTTATTTTTCTCTAGTGATGTAAAATATATACATTCAAATCTCCTTGATGGCTAATTTCAAAGCTTTAAACAATGTATTGAATAAAAATTACTCTAATTATAAACAGCAAGAATGAAACATTATCTGCTATTTCTTACCCATATGGGATAAATAATTCAGTTTATTTTCTTCATCTTATCCTCTAGCACTGCTATTCTTAAAATGGTGTTTTTGATAGTAAAAGCAAACATTTTTCACCCAGATTACAAAGGTCAATTCATTTAGTTCTTTCTCAACCTCTTTGACTTAAATAATCCCTCAGTTTACTATAATTCTATTTTTCTATTTATTTCATAATGGATTTCATTAAATATTCATAGGTTGTTTAAGTTCTGAATTCTATGAAGTTTTTTTTCCTGTTCTCTCACTCAGGAATATAAATTAAAGAGTGCATATTGATTCTTAGTTTAAATATTCCCAACTTAATCTTTTTAATAACAGTATTTCTTGTAGTAAAATCTAAGATGTTACATGTTTATATGTAATCTGATTCTTAAAAACAGTCTATTTGTTAAATTTGTTGTACATTGCTGAGTTAAAAACAATTGAATGCAAATAAAAACTGTATGAGTGTTAATTGTGTTTCTGAAGTTCAAATGAGCACAAACTGATGAGACAATTATTTTGGGCAGAGAGGGATGGATAAAAAAACACTAATCAGTGTAGGAAAAAAGTGTTCTGTAGAACTTGACTGAAATAAATTGCATCCAGTTATGATGTAGTTTTAATATATTAATGGCCTATCAAATATAAAAACAAAGAGTTGATATATTCAGTTTTGGTATCATTTTGTTAATATATTAAGGATGGAAACTCTTAACACAAAATCTGAAAAACAAAGACTTTGAGCAATCACATATTTACCACAAGAATACCTCAGTGATATTTTATAGAACACAAATCAAAAGGTATAAAAATTAAGTTGTAAGGCCGGGCGCGGTGGCTCAAGCCTGTAATCCCAGCACTTTGGGAGGCCGAGGCGGGTGGATCACGAGGTCAAGAGATCGAGACCATCCTGGTCAACATGGTGA
>NW_016107364.1:2857184-2864734 GCF_001604975.1 Cebus imitator | reverse complement strand
AATTTTGTTAATATGTACACACAGTACCATGACATTTTGAGAAGCTATAAAAACCAACACACATATGTGATCTCATGTAGTACATGTATATGAGTTTACAATTTTACCCATAAATGGTCAATGCAAATCATAAAATAATTTATTCAAAAATATATATTGAGCTTCTATTTGTCAGACTATTTTGTTTATTTATGAAAATACCAACTTGAACATGATGCAGATGTTGTCTTCAAGGGGCTCAATCTAAACATAGGTGTAAAAAGTAAACTCTTCTAACACAGGAACAGAAAACCAAACACGGCATGTTCTCACTCATAAGTGGGGACTGAGCAATAAGAATACATAGACACAGGGAGGGGAACACCACACACTGGGGCCTGTCAGGGGTTGGGGGCAAGGGGAGGGATAGCATTAGGACAAACACCTAATGCATGCAGGACGTAGAACCTAGATGATGGGTTGATGGGCGCAGCAAACCACCATGGCATATACACACCTATGTAACAAGCCCACACACTTAGCACAAGTATTCCAGAACTTAAAGTAAAATGGAAAAAATTTAAAAATACACTCTTCTAACAATACAGTGGTATAAATGTCATAACAAAAATAGCAATATTGATCACAGTTTTTTTTTGTAATAATGATAATGTAGGTGTCATTTTTTAAGATGAGAGGACAGAAGCACAAGGAGAGGGTTTTAATAGCCTGGTATCATCCTGCAGTACTGGTGTCAGGACTGAAACTGCCACAACTAATTCTGGAGCTTAAGGTCCCGACCACTTCAGTGCTGACTCCTGAAACGCCACCAAGCTGTGGCCATGCAAAGGAGAATCTTTTAACTCATCTTGTAGATTCCGGTACTGCCTAGCAAATATGATCTTGGAACTACCCAGGAACAATAGGGCATTAGCAAATATAAAGATCTTCCCCATTTTTTTTTAATATGGGGAAATTTTAAGCATGGCTGTCTACTACAGGGAATGATTCACATGATAGAGATGAAGGCGTTAAAAATACAGCTAAGAGATAAGAGAAAATACACCCCAAACTAAAAATAGAACAATAGAACTAGATGGAACAATTATCCTGGTGATTATTGAATTCTTTAATGTGGGATATTTAAAAAGATTTCTATTTTTGTACTAGTTGTTACATCTGTACTTATGCCATTTTCAGTATCCTTAGTCTCTGTTCTCTTACTAAACCTTTTACTATCGGGTGTGTCAATTGTTAGTGGTATTCTTTTCCCCACATATTAACTATATCAATCAGTGAGCTACTCCAGGTTCCGCTTTTTCTCTGTCTTTCATTTCTCAGTTGATTTATTTCTACTTTGCCACACACAGAGCCTTTGCACAACAGTCTTCCACCTTTGACCCTGCTTCTACTTCAGTTTTGATGTTTACTTATTTAAAAATCCATTGCCTTTCTTTTTTCTTTTCGCAAAAAATTTTCCAGTCATTATTTGGTTTTCATGAAGCTCGGTCTGAAACATAGCCTTCTAGATGTGCTGGTGTTAGATAATTCTCCCAATTCTTATGTTTTAGACTTTTTCCCACTGTTCTGGCAGTAAAGTTCAAACTGTTTAGTGGGTAGCTTTTCAACTGTTTGTCTTGGTAGTGGATGGAGGAATTGTGTGTCCTCTTGCAGCTTGCTATTCGTTTTTTTCTACAGCCTTAAGCTCCTTTCCTTTTGCTTCTTTCCCCTTTACCACTGTTAAAAGAAAAGCCTTCGCCGAATTAAACTCTTTTGAGTTTAACTGAGCAAAGAACAATTCTCAAATCTGTCAGCCACTCCAGGCAGAGTAGGCTCAGAGATGCCAGCATAGCCACATGGTAGAAGAAGGTTTTTGGACAGAAAAAAATGAAAGTGACGTACAGAGAACAGAAGCGAGGTGCAGAGACAGCCAGGTTGGGTACAGCTCTGTGCATGCCTTATTTGAACACGATTTGAACAGTTGGCCACTTTAGACTGGCCAAAACTCAGTGAGATTGGCACAAGAGTAGACTACAGTCTGCTTACACCTCAATTTAGGTAATAGTTCATAGTGTACAGAGAAATCTTTAGGCTGAACTTAAAATACGTAAGGAGGCAGCTTTAGGCTAAACTTGATTTAACGCCATTCAATTGTCAAAAGATGATCTCTTTCCTTTTTGCTGTTTTTTCCTCCCCCAGAAACAACACATTTCAAATGATTGTCACTTCAAATGGCAAGTCCTAATTCCCCTGCCTACAGAACACACTCTCGCCTATGAGGGCACTTATTTTAGTATTCTCAGTCTTAGGGATCATTTGCTCTATCTGACAGTGATTTGAAGTCAGCCTTCAGTCCGTTGCCAACTCCTTTATCTATTCTGAGTTTTCTCAGGATAGAATGGGTGGACATGTGAGACATTGTTTGCTGGAATTTGGTGAGGTTTGCAGCGGTGGTTTTTTGGTATAAAATAGAGTTATGTTGAAGTCTGGTCATCTTTTGACTTCAAGTTAACAATGAGGACAGGGATTTTGTATGTTTCTTTTTATTTTATTTCTTGTTGCTATTCTGAATTGATTCAATATTTATTGAAGGGTGTGTGCTTCGCACTGCCCTTGTTGTCAGCTTCCAGGAGTCTTATTTTCTTCAACACAGTAATCACAGTTATTTTTAAAATCCTGTCTCTCATTCTCATATGCTGATCTCCTGGAGGTTCTCATCTACGGTTTGTTATTTTCGCTTAGATTTTGGTCACAAGATACTCTCATTTCGCATTCCTAGGATTTTTCCTTTTTTTTTTTTTAAAGATGACACCTTCCTCTCCTAAGTAAATAGCATAGATGGGCTGGACACCTTAATCTTTTCACAGACCCAAATGAGCTAAGGTTGGTGTGTAATTTTAATCACAGTGTACCTTGGACTCACCTCAGTTCTAAGAATATGACTCTTTAAAATTCTCTGTTGAGACCCCCACAGGCAAGTGTCCCTTCACCACTGGGGCTTGCAGGAAATTTGATCTGATTCACAGATCTCTTTGGTTTTGATCTTTAGCCTTCCATTTTGAGATTCCTTCACATTTGGCAAAGGTCCCAGGTAGCGACAGTCTGTGGGTTTGATGTTGCTCAAACCTCCAGCTTTTCAGTAATCCCCAAAAGCTCTGCTGCTTCCTTTGTTCCCTGCTAGGGAGCAAGCCTGGATTCTCAGCCTCTCCTTGGGGCAGGAGAAGGACACACCCTCAGAGAAAAAGCTGTAAAGCCTTGTTGCTATAAACTTACCAAAAAGGATTCTGACTCTTCTCATGGTTCTCAGGCCCTTCCGAGCGTTTGACTACTAACCGCCGTGAGACAGCAGAACATTTTCATAGGATTCTGTAGAAGTTTGGTTGAATTCTTTAGCATTCCACTCAGAAGATTTATGAATTTACTAAATGTATTGCACATGTAACAAGTCTTATGTTTGATAACTCTTTCTTGATTTTTTAACCTAAAATAGTGGCTCTCTGGTTTGACCAAGCCCAGGTTCTAAGGTTCTAGCAAGTGACCTCACCGTAAGTCACAGCTCTCTGTAGGCTTTAAATACAGAGATTTTTTAATTCATCCTCCCTTCTCCAACTTTTCTGAGTAGAAAGTCTGTCCTGGAAGACTATTTTATTCTTCTCAGAAGCAAGTAAAGAACTTACATGTTTTTAAGTCACCATTTAAAGTAACCAGTTTCAATTGCTAAAACAACAAAGTATAAAACATCTAGAATGAATCTAAAAAGGGTTAGGCAAGACCTACAGATAAAAAGTTGTAAAATTTTACTGGAGAAGTTTTAAAATGAAGAAACGATTGGAGCAATTATTGCCTGTTTTTAGAGAGGAAAATTCAATACCATAAAGACATAAAATTTCACAAAAATACATAAATCTGTTAAGTAAAAAATTTTAATCAAAACCACAAAAATGATTTTTACAGAAGTGAACATATTGATATAAAAGTTAGAAGGGAAGATCAGTATAGCAAGAATAGCAGCATTCAAAAAAGGAGGAGAAAAGTTAAGGCCAATATTATTTTAACAGCTAAGACAGAGAGCTACGGGTTGGCACAGCCATAGAGAAACTGACCAAGGCAAGACACCTGAGAAGAAGGAGGCATGCATGTGCATATACCTCTTGAGCAGTTGGTAAATGGGCGTGGAAGAGCAGTGAGGAGGCTGGAATCCATAAACGAGGCAGGCAAAATATGTGTCACTACTTCAGCTGATACAGGAAAGTCACTGCAGGTGGGTTAACTTGCTTTGTAACAAGATAATGTTTAGAACAGAAGTATGAACAATGAATTTCCTAAAAACGGACCTAAGAAAAGATGTCTAAGGTTTCATTAGAGAACTTTATAAAATTTTATTAAAAGGGATTTTAGTAAACTAATCAAAAGTATAACATACAACATTCATGGATGCAATCAACATTTTTCAAAATATAAACATGTCAGTTCTCTCCAAATTGATACTCAAACTCTATGCAATTTTAACCAAAATCTTGAACTTTAAAAAACTGATTTTATAATTCACATGGATTTACAAAGCACCAAATATTATCATGGCATTCCTGAATGAGATTGATAAGTATACCTAGGGCCCCAACAATATTTGTAATGTAATTTCTCTTCATGGTAGACACACATATAGTTGTTATATTTTATTTCCACTTTGTTTATCACAAGAATTACATACTAAAATTAAATTAAAATGTATAAACATTCAAGGACATATGAAAAACTGGAAAAAATATTCAGCTTATATTAGAAGTAAATGGCAAAAATTTAACATAAAAAAAGCTACCATAGAATGAGTTAAGAAGTGTTTCCTCCTCTTCAAGTTTTTGGAAAGGTTTGAGAAGGGATTTGTATTAGTTATGTTTTAAATGTTTGCTATAGCTCATCAGTAAAGCCATTAGGTTCAGAGCTTTTCTTGGTTGGGAGATTTTTGATTACTGATTCTACTTTCTTACTAGTTATAGTTTTATTCAGATTTTCTACTTCTTTAAGTTTAATGTTGATATATTTTGTGCTTCTAGAAATTTGTTCATCCAGGTTATCCCTTTTGTTAATGTACAATTATTCATAGTACTCTTTCATAACCTCTTTATTTCTAAATATTTGATAATATTCCCACCTTCATTTCTGGCTTTAGTAATTTGAACCTTCTCTATTTTTTCCATTGTCCTTCTAGCTAAAGGTTTGTAAATTTTGTTGATCTTTTCTAACAACTAACTTTTGCTTTTATTGATTTTCTCTTTCATTTTTCTTATTTTCTATTTCATTTACTTCTGCTTTAATCTTTATTATTTCCTTCCTTTCCTTAGCTTTGTATTTAGTTTGTTCTTCTTTTTCTAGCTCCTTAACACAGAAAGTTAGGTTGTTGATTTTAAATCTTTCTTGTTTTTTATGTTTAAAGAAAATCATTTACAGTTGTAAGTTCACCCTCATTTCTACTTTCACTGAATCCCCTTAGTTTTGACATGTTTTGTTTCATTTTTGTTCATTTCTAAGTATTTTCTAACTTTCTTTGCTGATTTATTCTTTGAGTCATCAGTTGTTTAACAGTGTGTTGTGTAATTTCAACACATTCAGGAATTTTTCAGTTTTACTTCTTTTATTTATTTCTAACTTTATCTAAGTGGTGTAGGAGAAGATACTTTGTATGGTATATATTTTTAAAGTTTATTGATACTCACTCTGTGGCTTATAAATGATCTCTCCTGGAAAATACCCCATATGTAATTGAGAAGAATGTGTATGCTGTTGTTGTTGGGTAGAGTGAATATCTATGTAACAATTCTCAGTGAAATACTAACAAACTGAATTCAGCAATATATTTATAAGATTATACATAATCAAGTGGGATTTATTTTTGAAATGCAAGGATGGTGTAACCTATAAAATGAGCAATGTAATAACTCACTTTAATATAATGAAAAAAGCATGATTATATTAATTGATAGAGAAAGGACTTGATAAAAGTCTATAGCCTTTCATGATGAAAACACTAAATGTACTAGGAATGGAAGGAAACTACCTCAACATAATACAAGCATATATAAAAACTCCACACTGAACATTGCACAAAGTGGTGAAATACTGAAAGTTTTACTTCTAAGATTAGGAACAAGGCAAGAATGCCCACTTTCAACACTTATATTCAACATAGTACTGAATATCTAGCCAGAGAAATTAAGCCAGATAAAGAAACGAAATACATGCAAATTGGAACAGACAAAATAAAATGATTTATGTTCACAGAGATTTCATACTCTCACACATACATAAACTGTTAGAACTAATAAGTCAATTAATTCAAAAAGTAGCAGGATAGAAAGTCATCACTCAAAATCAGATGCATTTTTATGTGCTAACAATGAACAATCTAAAAAGAAAGTTCTAAAACCAATTTAATTTACAGTAGCATCAAGAAGAATAAAATATTTAGGGAACTAAGCTAACCACGGAATTAAAAGACACATATAATAAAGTCTACAAAATATTGCTGAAAGAAATTAAAGAAGGCACAAAGGAAGGGAAATGCATCCCATGGAAGACTTAATATTGTTAATATGTCAACACTACCCAGAGTGATATAGATTTAACGCAATCTCTGTCAAAATCACAATGATTCTTTATTTTGTGCAGAAATAAGAAAAACCTATCCTAAAATGCATGAGATATCTCAAGGGGCCCCGAAATAATCAAAATAATCTTGAAAAAGAAGAACAAATCTAGAGAACTCACATTTTCTGATTTCAAAACTTACTACAAAGCTGCAGTATTTGTGTGCTACTGACCTAAAGACAGACATACAAACCAGTGGAATAAAATGGAGATCTTGGAAATAAACATTCACATATAAAGTAAGAAGATTTATTTTTACCAATATATGAGACCATTCAATAGAGAAAGGATAGTCTTTTCAACAAATTATGCTGAAAAAACTGGATATCCACATGCAAAAGAATGGAGTTGAACCCTTACTTGATACCATATATGAAATTAAATGCAAATGCATCCAAAACATAAATGTAAGACCTAAACCTATGAAATTGTTAGAAGAAAACATAGGGCAAAAATTTCAAAACACTGGAGTTCTTGGGTATGACACAGAAGGCACAGGCAACAACAAAAAATAATTATACTTCATAACAATTTTAAAAATCTTTTGGGTCAACAATGTCAAAAGAGGAGAAAGACAATCTACAGAATGAGAAAAAAATTTGTAAATCATACATTTGATAAGACCTAATTATCAAAATATATGTAGAACTTCAAAAATTCAGTGACAAAAAAGCAATCTGATTCAAAAATGGTCAACAGACTTTAACAGACACTTCTCCAAAGAAGATATACAGATGATCAAGAAGCACATGAAAAGATGCCCAACATCACTATTATTAGGAAAATGAAAAGCTTAACAACAATGAAATGCCACTTTATACCAGTTAGGCGGTTACTATAACAAAACGAAAGAAAGAAAGAAAGAAAGAAAGAAAGAAAGAAAGAAAGAAAGAAAGAAAGAAAGAAAGAAAGAAAGAAAGAAAGAA
>NW_016107364.1:2819591-2857123 GCF_001604975.1 Cebus imitator | reverse complement strand
GAAAGAAAGAAAGAAAGAAAGAAAGAAAGAAAGAAAGAAAGAAAGAAAGAAAGAAAGAAAGAAAGAAAGAGAAAGAAAGGAAGGAAGGAAAGAAAGAAGAAAGAAAGAAAGAAAGAAAGAACAGAGAATAACAAGTGGTGGTGAAGATGTGAAAAAATCAGATTCCTTGTGCACCACATGTGAGAATGTAAAGTGGTACAGCCACCTTGGAAAACAGAATGGCAGTTCCTCAAGAAATTAAAAATACAGTTACCATGTAACCCTGAAATTCTACTTCTGGGTATGTGCCTAAGTTAATTGAAAATAGAGGCTCAACTAGATATTTGTTCATAGCAACATTATTCACAATAACTAAAATGTGAAAGCAACCCAAGTGCCTACTAACATATGAATAGATAGCAAAATACAGCATATATAAACAATGGAATATTATTCTGTCTGCCTTTAAAAAGGACATTCTGACCCATGCTATCCCATGGATAAAGCTTGAGCACATCATGCTAAGAGAAATAAGCCAGTAATACACACACAGAAATCAATTACGTGATTCCACTATCTGAGGTACCTTAAATAGTGAAAATTATAGAGACAGAGAGTAGAATGGTGATTGCCAGATGGTGGGGACAGGTCAAATGGGCATTATTGGTTTATGAATATAAAGTTTCAGTTTTAAAAGATAAAAGGAGTTATGGAGATGGATGGTAGTGATGTTGCATATTATGAATGTATTTAATACCACTGAACAATACACTGGAAAATTGTTAAGATGGTAAATTTTATGTCAGGTGAATTGTATCAAAATAGAATATTGGGAAAAATTCACAAATCAATAAAAGAACTATCAATACAACTGAAAATTTGGCTAAGTGTATGAAAAAATGGTTAATAAAACAATGTATACTAATGCCTTTAAAACTTATAAAAAGCTACTACTACTGTGCAAAAATATATTTTGTAAATATGATTACACATTTTTTCTTAATTTGTAAGATTTAAAATATCACTTCTTTTAGCACACAGTGTTGGTACAGCTTAGGAAAATAGACACACGTTAATGGTAATTGTGTAAACTGCTGTCATATCAATTAAAACGGAAAATAGTAACTAAAAAGCCATTAAATTTAAAAAGCATATTCCCTTTCCTCCAGCAATTATGTATCTAGGGATTTATCTTAAAGCTATAATAATATGTATTTAAGAAGATGAATATTTATCTTATTTTTTTAACTTTTTTTGTTACAGTAAAAGATGTGCAAAAAGCCAGAAGTTCATCAATAAAGAATTACTTATGTAAATTTTAACACATAAATAAAATGAATGATCTTCAGCCATCAATATAAATGAAGCATTTCTATATAAACCAATAGGTTAACAGGCAGAATACACAAGAGTATATATATATTATACTTATTGACAAAAGCTTCTACATACATATGTGATTGTATATAGCATCTAGGAAACAGTGCATAGAAAGTGGTAATGATGATTACCTCTAGAACTGGGTGAATATGAAACAAAGTACAAGAAAAATGTACTTTTCAATATTTATTCTATTTTACTTTTAGGAGTGTGTTAAACTCAGATTGTCCATTCACAATTTTATAAATCATTGATTTATTTTAATTGTTTATAAAATATTTGATTTATGGATAATTTAAAATCTGTTTTCTTCATAGTATATTCTTATAAATTGGTCTTTTCTGTATTTAAAATTTTCACCAGGCCGGTCGTGGTGGCTCAAGCCTGTAATCCCAGCACTGTGGGAGGCCAAGGCGGGTGGATCACAAGGTCAAGAGATCGAGACCATCCTGGTCAACATGGTGAAACCCCATCTCTACTAAAAATACAAAAAATCAGCTGGGCATGGTAGCGCGTGCCTGTAATCCCAGCTACTCAGGAGGCTGGGGCAGGAGAATTGCCTGAACCCAGGAAGCGGAGGTTACGGTGAGCCGAGATCGCGCCATTGCACTCCAGCCTGGGTAACAAGAGCGAAACTCCATCTCAAAAACAAAAACAAAACAAAACAAAATTTTCACCAAAATTATATTATTCTGGAGTTTTTTTTTTTTCCTCATTTTTCCTACAAACTTTTGATGGTCTTTAAATACAAAAAACTATGAGTTTTCAAAGTCTGTTGTTTTTTAAATTTTAAATTCATGTATTTATAAATTTATTCATTAGTATTTCATAATTACTACCTTTCTATAGACATATAAGCTGAACGATTCATTAGTTTTCATTCTTTTATATGAAGTTTGATTGTATTCTGTAATTATCTCTATGAATAAACAAATAAGCATATAAAAACCATTTCAGTAGTTTAATTTTTTAAATATTTTCATACTTAGAGAATTTTCTCTTTTTATTTGAATGTTTGAATCAATGAAATGGTTTCACACTTTGGGTTTCCCTTTTTCTAGAATGCAGAGCAATAGAAGCTAGAGGAAGTTGATAATTTACATAGTGCTACAGAGTAATCTCTCATAAACCAAAATTTCAACAACTGCACACTCTTGAAATAGTCCACTGCTGCAATGCCCTGGCCTTCTCCTAGCTCTCCAACTGGGCTCCTTACTGTATTTATTTTTGTTTGTCCTCCATCCCAAAAATTCAAAGTCCCTTGGACATAATTTTAAGGCATCAAAATGGATGATTTCATATGGGTTATGGTCTCCATACATACACATACACACACACACACACACACACACACACACACACACAAACTTTAACTAAAGTTAAACTTAAAAGTTTCTTAAAAGCTATTATCACAAATACAGATTTAATATGAATGATGACAAACTAGAACCAAAAAAAATTGTTAAAATCCATGTAGATTTAGACAACAGGTAAACAACTCATTAATTTAGAAGAGGAATTATTAATGAAAAGACTGAAAATAATTTGTTTTAAAATATGTGTACACATTTTCATATATTATATAAATTAATACATAATTTGACAATTTTTCTTTACTTTTAGTACATGCATTTATTTCTGTATTTAATTAACTAATATGTAAATTGTAAAGGCAAATACAAATTAAAAATAAAAGTTTTAATTCTCCTTAATGAAAATAAGGTGAGAGACTTCTCTCTTTTTTTAGAGCATTTAGATTACAAAATTTGTGTATTGGATTTTTTTATTGGTCTCTATTTTATTCTTTGTATAAATTTAAGTACAGGTATAGTTTTATTACATGAGTATATTGTGTATCTTATGAAATCTGGGCTTTTAGTGTAACTATCAACCAAATAATGTACATCGTACCCATTAAGTAATTTTCATTCCTTTCTCCAATTCCACTTTCCCATGCATCCAAGCTTCCAATGTCTATTATCCCACACTCTATGTCCATGTTTACACATTATTTACCTCCACTTCCAAGTGAGAACATGTGTTACTTGACTTTCTGTTTCTCAGTTGAGATAACATCTCACACCAGTTAGAATGGTAATCATTAAAAAGTCAGGAAACAACAGATGCTGGAGAGGCTGTGGAGAAATAGGAACACTTTTACACTGTTGGCAGGAGTGTAAATTAGTTTAACCATTGTAGAATACAGTGTGACAATTCTTCAAGGATCTAGAAACAGAAATACCATTTGACCCAGCAATCCCATTACTGGGTATATACTCAAAGGATTATAAATCATTCTACTATTAAGACACATGCACATGTATGTTTATTGCAGCACTATTCACAATAGCAAAGACTTGGAACCAACCCAAATGCCCATCAATGTCAGACTGGATAAAGAAAATGTGGCACATGTACACCATGGAATACTATGCAGCTGTAAAAACAGATGAGTTCATGTCCTTTGCAGGGACATGGATGAAGCTGGAAACCATAATTCTCAGCAAACTAATATAGGAACAAAAAAAAACAAATACTGCATGTTCTCACTCATAAGTGGAGTTGAACAATGAGAACATATGGACACAGGGAGGGGAACATCACACAATGGGCCCTGTCAGGGTTGCGGGGCGGAGGCGGGGGCAAGAGGAGGGATGGCATTAGGAGAAATACTTAATGTAGATGATGGATTAATGGGTGCAGCAAACCACCATGGCACATGTATACCTATGTAACAAACCTGCGCATTCTGCTTGTGTATCCCAGTACTTAAAGCATAAAAAAGATGCTAATTACATTCAATAAACTCTTTTTGGGTAAAAAATATATATAAATTGGTAACTGAACAGCAACATCATTTCGAAAGTGTCTTCTTATCTTGCCATGCACATAATTATTCTCAAACTAGTCAGCGACTTCTGTGGCTTCTTTAGGCAAATGCAGGTTAATTTATTAAAAGCTCCTGAAATGTCAACAGCTAGAAGGAATACAAATGCAGCCAAGTGACTTAATTTTTTTTTTTTTTTTTTAGGCTGAGTTTCGCTCTTGTTGCCCAGGCTGGAGTGCAATGGTGCAATCTCGGCTCACAGCAACCTGCACTTCCTGGGTTCAAGCCATTCTCCTGCCTCAACCTGCCAAGTAGCTGGGATTATAGGCAGGCACCACCACACCTGGCTAATTTTGCATTTTTAGTAGAGATGGGGTTACTCCATGTTAGTCAGGCTGGTCTCAAACTTCTGACCTCAGGTGATCCTCCCACCTCAGCCTCCCAAAGTTCTGGGCTTTGTGAGCCACCATATCCAGCCCAAATGACTTACTTTCAAATTGAAGCTACTATCATTGCTGTATTGCATAGCCAATCTATAAACCTGGATTTTCTCCGAAATGCATTGGCCTGAATGGCAAAAAACAAACTCTACTGGTAACACCTTGAAAGTCACTTTTAGAAGACTTGATTGCACCTAATTTCAAATATGTCATGCTGGTTTGAGGACTGTGTTGAAATCCATATTCTTCTGCATACAGACAATAACAAGGTAATGGTTCTGCCTAATATGATGGAACTATCCTGTGACTGTGATTTTTTTAGATTTTAGATGTTAGAGATTTTAGAGATTTAGACTGAAGGGATTTTGTTCTTTAGGGATTTCAATATTTGGGACTATGGTATGCAGAATTATGTCTTTCAGGATAGGATTATTATCCAAACTCTGTATGCTTTTTGAAAGGTCACGCGATTTTAAATAATACAATCAGTAAAGATCCTATAGAGAAGATGACATGGTATGAACATTAGAGTTAGGTGCCATGTAGATCTAGAGGGAATGTACTTCTGTCAGGTGAAAGATCAAGCACAAGACTTTGCAGTGGAAACCAGTCTCATCTGAGGAACGGCAAAGAGATCAATAAAGATGGAGAGGATGTGAGCAAAGGGGAATATAAAAAGAAATTAAGTTAGGGAGAAAACAGGAAGGTTAAATCATGTAATGTTTTATGGCTTTTGACTTAGATTTTTCTCTTAGAGAAGTGAAAATTTTAAGCAGAAGAGAGATACAATCTGGCTTACATTTCAAAGGATACTTCTGGCTACTGCATTGAGGATGAATTAAAATGCAGCAAAAGTGAAAGAAGAAGAATCAGCTGGGAGGTCATTGCTGAAATTCAGATTAGAGGTGATGAAGGCTCACAGCCGAACGATGGGAGAAGTGAGGAGTGGTCAGATTCTGGACTTATCTTGAATCCAATGGAATTGACTATTGATGAGACATGGGACATGAAATAAAATGGAGGATCAAAGAGGAAACGAAGGTTAGGGGGCTGGAAAAATCTAAAACATACAAAAATCCAAAAAATAAAAATGAAACAATTGCATTGCCCCTGAGAGAGAGAAGCTCTGTGAAAGTGAATTTGCTTGAGGGTATATCACAATTCACTTTTGGATGTGCTAAATTTAAGCCACCTTCTACTATCCCAGGAGAGACGCTAAGTATGCAGCTGAGGCCACAGCACAGGAGAAAAGCTTGCTCTGGAGGTACCAGTTTGGAAATCATTTAACATATAGATTACACTTAAAGGCAAAAACCTGAGTGACTCCAGTAAAGCAAGTGTAGACACACAAACGAAGTGCAGAGACACAAAAAGGCATTATAGTAGGAATGGTCAATGCAGTAGTAAGATCAGAGAGCTTGGCTTCCCAAAACCAAACGGAAAAAGCATTTCAGAGGAGGATGGACTGATAAGTGACAAATGTTGCTAGCAAGTCAAGTGAGCTGAGCACTGAAAATTAAAAACTTGGATTTATCAGTGATGTTCTGACAAGAAGAGTTCTGGTGGAGAAATGACAGAAGAAACCGCCAACTTGAAAATGATTCAAGAGAGAGAGTGGACAGGGACTTGAGACAGAACATACTGTACAGATAATACTTCAGAGGAACTTTGCTACTAAGCAAAGCAACAAAAATATTTGTGTACGAGGGGATATCCAAAGATGTGTGGGATGAGAATTTTTTTTTTACATTGGAAAAAATGCAGCATGTTTGTATGTTGTGAGTTGGTAGAAATTAGAATACACACACACACACCCACTCACATATATAATTAATGGGGAAGAATTGTTAATGTTCTCAAATCAATTCAAGGGTATTGGATCCAGTGCGCAAGTTTAGCAGTCAGTCCTATAAAAAAAAGTAAGGACACTTTTCCCACAAGAACAGAGAAGAACATCGGGACTCCAGGCAGAGGTACAGATCAGGGAGTAGGTGTGGTGGGGAATGTAGAATTACATCTTAATCACTCCGTGTTTCTCAGAGAAATAATATCATCATCTGAATACGAGGAGTGGGAGGTCTGAAGAAAAATGGGAGAGAGAGTGGATCTGGGAAATCGGATTTTCGAAAAGCACAAAGAGCAAAATTTCTTCAGCATTGTAGTGAATTTCCTTCATTTTACCAAAAAAGTACACAGAGAATGAGACAGACCCCTATGAACACATTTTCCTAGGGAAAAGAATGGCTAAGGAAAAAAAAAAAATCCATGCTAGTAGAACGGTTGTGTGTGTGCATGTGTGTGAAGTGTGTGTATGTGTGTGATTTTAGGTTTACTGAATATCCTAACCTTACTCCCTATACCATGAGATCATCTTTCAGCTCATCAAAGAGATTTATGTTATACCTTGTAAAGTTAGCCTCTCTTTAAAAGCTATTTTACGTCTTGCATATATCTCCGTTATGTACAAATGCAGCATTTATGTATCAGGCATTTTTCCATAATTTTGCTATATTAAATGCTTCATAAGCATCTCTGTAATATATATTTATATATCATGTTATTATATAATTAGATTGAATTTAAGAGATGAAATTGCCACATTAAATACTTTTATATGTAAATAGAGATGTGAAGTTGCTGAGATGTCTACATGTAACAAAAACAATATGAAAACATGATATAACGATCTGTAACAGTGTTGCAATCTTCCAAACCATAATGTTTCAGGTATGCTATCATCAAACCACGCTGAAGGATGGTGTTAACAGTTTCTAATTCTCCATACTCCTTTCTAATTCTCCAGTATCTTTAAACTAAGGAATCAGCCATCTCATTAACTTACCATTCCCTACATCATATTAACAATATTTTTAGGTATGGTGTGAGTTCCTGTGGTTTCTAAGGAGCCATTCTGATCACCTGATTGATGGCTATCCTTTCAATTAGGAATTCAATACAAGTTTTACTAGTTCTAGGCATATTTTTATCATAATAACCAAAAACAAGTTGAGAATGATTAATAAAGTTTAAAAGCCACCTTTATATAAGCCATGAAAATATGGACATATGTTTCTACTTTGGTCCTTGATTGTTAAAATGACAAATCTCATTAAACTTGAATAATGAGTATTGATCATCCACTCTCAATATACAGTTCTCCAATGTCATACAGGGCATTATTTTCAGTTTAATTTGGATGTCAACACATATTCACAAGTAAAAAGTAATTGGCTATTCAACCATGATTATAGACCATATTAATCTCTTAATGAACTTTAGCCACTATACAGTGTTAATAAAGAATGAGATAAAGAATTAAATATTTCAGAATTATATATGGGTAACAACTATAGTTTAAGCCATTTTTAGAGCTAGAAGTATGGTTAAAAACAGTAGTCTGCAGGACGGAATATGTGTGACGCAACTAAGTAAACTAAACTAGTAAAAAATTATATGAAAACTCTAAGGTTTCTATTTGGACTATTTAATATGTCTCATTTATGCTTCTATTTTTGTGCAAATATTAGAAATTTAACCAAATAAAGGCCATCACGGATGAAACTATAAGTTAATCAGGGATACGCTTTTAGATTCTTAAATAATCAATGAAGTAAGAATTGATCTGTCTAGCCACACAGCAAAGAGTTTACCTAGTCTTTATGTTGAAGAACTAGTGTAAATAGGTCTATTAATGAGATAGACGTTATAGGTATGTAAACGAAGATTATATTCAAATATAAAGAAAATGGATGAGCATGCAGTAGTCTTTTTGATGACATCTCCAAGCACAAACACGTGAATAGATATAAATATACTTTGGGATTTCCGTCAAGATGGCTTGCAGGAAAAAAAAAAAAAAAAAAAAAAACCTTGAATTTACTCTAATATCCTTTGAATCTTATATGTAAGATATACCTAATTGGTCCTACAGAAGTAAAAGTCATTCATAGCAGATAACAACAAAGACTGAATCAGATGGTAAACAGCGCACTGTCATCTATACGAGGCAATATGAAAGTGGCCAGTGATGAAATTGTGACTTCTGGAGCCAGGCAAAGGACCCCTCCAAAAGGTCTAATTGCATCACCTGCCACCTACAACTCTAAAATTTGGTTCTTTAGATTTTTAAGGATTTTTTATTTTTGTTTTTTGATAGCCCCACCCCAGGATTTTTATATTGAAGATATAGATTAGCCTAATGGAAAAATAAGACTTCTGTTTATTCTATAGATACTATTGATTATGTAACATTCTGACTCCAAATTTAGGAGGTAAAAATGATGTAAGAAATGAATCTGTCCCTCGAGGAACTTAAGAGTACTCCTCCACATTACTCTATTAGGCCATTCATGCATTACTATAAAGAAATACCTGAGACTGTGTAATTTATAAATAAAAGAGGTTTAATTGGCCCACAGTTCTAAAGGCTTTACATGAAGCATGGCACTAGCATCTGCTTGACTACTGGTGAAGCCTTGAGGAGCTTTCAATCATGGCAGAAGGCAATCGGGAAACAGGCAGGTCACATGTCAGAGAGAGAGACATAGTGGGGAGGTAGGTGGAACACACTTTTAAACAACCAGACCTCATGGGAACTCAGAGGGAGAGCTTATCACCATGGAGGTGGCCCAAGCTAGTCATGAGAGATCCACTCCCATGACCCAAACACCTCCCACCAGGCCCCATCTCCAAAACTGGGGATTACATTTCAAGGTGAGATTTGAGTTGGGACAAATATTCAGACTATTAACAATTATACATCCATGTTACATGGGATAGTAATTTTACTGCAATTTGAAAAGATAAGAATATATACGTACACACACACATTTGTCATATATATGTCATATATATGTGTGTCATATATATGTATGTATATATCTCATACACACACACAGAGAGAGAGAGGAGAGGAGAGAGAGAGAGAGAGAGAGAAAGAGAGAGAGAGAGTGGCATGAACTGGTAATTCTAACACTAATTCCCTGTCTACTCCTGGATTAAGAAAACAAGAAAATACATTTTTGGTATAGAGAACAATGTTCTTCAATGTCAGAAGAGGGAGTTACAATAAGGGTATGGAGAATTTTGGAATAAAAAACTTACGGGTTCAATTGAAATTAGAGATATAACTGTAAATTCATAGTTTTCAACATTTATCTGGCAATATAGTGTGTTTATATACATATATAAGCAAATACATATATAACTATTCAGACATATAAACATACATTATTTATGTTTACATAGTTACATAAATGTATTTTTATATATGTTATAGGTATATATGTATTTGCTTATATATATATAACTATGTATATAATGTATACTAACATATGTATTTGCTTATATACTTATAACTATGTAAACTATACATATATAAACATAACTATGTAAACATACACTTACAACTATGTAAACTATGTATGTTTACATAGTTATAAGTATATAAGCAAATATACATATATACTTATAAGTTAAATATATGTTTATGTGTGTGAGTATATAAATATATGTTTATGTGTGTGAGTAGGCACATAAGTATTTGCTTATACATAGTTAAATGTATGTTTACGTGTATGAGTAAGTATATATGCATTTGCTACATCTGCCATCTTAAAGGGCCTTGAAACAATTATGCCCAAGTAGAAATAATCACTCAAGAGCCCAGATTTTGGTTTCTACATTTCATTATCCACTAATGGAACCCTAGAAAAGTGACCTATTTCAGGCTGAGACAATCAAAATATTCTAGAACATATTGAGCCAAACAAAAAAAAAACACATACTGAAAGATGAATGATCACATGTCCAAAAGATAAAGGAGTCAGAATGTAGGAGTTGCCACTGGCCAAATCTGACATAGCTTTTGAGCATTAGAAAAATGAGAGTAAGAGATTATAATTTAATGATTAAAGAAAAAGGATCCATGATTCCTTACATCAATTAACTAATTAATTGATGAGGGGCTGTCACTTGGAGTAGAGGGAATAGAACTGTGTTTCTTACAGTAGAAATCAACACAGAAAGAATAATGTAATCAAAAAATTAGCATTTGGTAATCGTTGTTTTAATAAGGTAAGAATCAACAATAAATGGTGAAATTTGCAAATGGGTTTTGATAAGTAACCAGATATTTTCACCTGTTCAAAATAGCACCCATCAACTTCCATACTGCTTACAAAGAAAAAATATTAAATTTTTAATGGACAAAGCTGATATACAACACCTTATCCAAGGTTGACATCACCAGAACATGACAAATTGACCTCAAACTTCACAAAGTGATGAACTCAAAAGAACACTTCTGTATATCATCACCAAAAAATGCAACAAAATGGAAAGAGTCTTTACAAATAGCTGTACTATTTAAATGGCTAAAGACATTTATTTAATTAAAGGGTACAAAAGGGACATGAAAATTGAATGCAAGAAATAATCAGAAATGTGGCTATTTTGAAGGACACTATCAGAACAATTGGTGAAATTTGTTTAAGACCTGCAGATTATCTGTTTCCATATTTTTCTGATTTTATAAGTATATAATGTCTATGTAAAATAATATATTCATTTTTAAAACTCTAAAGCATCTAAGGGCAACATCCTGTAACAAATTCTTTAATAGCCTCCCCAAATGAGAAAATAATACATGAACATAAACACCTGTGTGTTTGTGAGATAAACAGAGAAAGAAATAAAAGGTGACTGTTACCCTTTAGAGAATCCAATTGAGGGGGGTGCAGGAATTCTTTGTACATTCCTTGCATATCTTATCTGTGCCTCAATATGCCCACATAAAAATTTAAAAGAAAATGTCAGTTATTATTTTTTTATCCAGTTTCATTCTCCTACATGTGGCTAGCTGATTATCCCAATAATGCCAATATTATATGAAGCCTTTTAGAGATTTCAAATGAACATTATAATACGGAAGGACTTGCAATTATTATTTACAAACTTTTGTTTAGATTTCCAAAATATCTGATAAGTAGTTACGTGTGCCCATTAAATTGTTGCCAGAAATTTCTATATTGTGAATTTATCAGCATTTGCACAGCTGTAAAAATGACTGATCATTTATTTCCATTCCAAAATAAATGTGTGCATATCTTTCAGGAACATCCTAAAAAGAGGTATGGTGACCCACAAAGCAAGATGCAGACGTCCTCTGTTGTTTCTGGACAGGCTGTAATCCCAAAACCAATGCTTAGAAGTACTACATGGTGACAGCCAGTATGCATGAATAGGTGGAGAAACAGCCATTCTCTACATGCTGGTATAAGCATATAAATTAAACAACCTATCTGTAGGAAAATATTACCACACATATCAAACTTATAAATTTATCCTAGGAAAACAATCTGTTAACTGCAAAAATGTATAAACAGTAAATACTTTATTATGCGTACAATGGAACTCTTGAGAGCAACTTAATTGTCCACTCTATAAGACTGATCTAGAAATAGAAAATACATAAATGCCATACAACTCTGCATAGAACACTAGTTAAGAGTCTGAGTACCTAACTTGGATAGCCTAAATTCAGATCTTGGCTTTGTTTCTAATTCTCTGTTTAAGGCTTAAGTTTTCTATCACAGAATTATTGTGAAAGAAGATAAAAAGTATGCATTTCATAGGGTTATTGTGAGCATTAGTGCATAAAGTATTCAGCACACTGCCTGACATGAATTAGATGCAAAATAAAATCTAACTATTGTTTTATTATTAATTTATACTCACATAGTACAACATGCTGCAGCTATTATACTCCACAGTGTCTACCTGTATGCAATCTATATGAATTTTATATCACATTTAAATATAAGTTAAAGTGAAAAAGTCAGTGTCAAAAAGCATTATAGTATGATCCTGTTTATGTGTGCCTCTCCACAGAATTTATCACTTAAGGTATAGTTTAAATATTAATGTATAATATTTGTTTTGTGGACGTGTGGTATTTTCATAATCATGAAAAAAGGAGAGTCATTTTCATTTAAAAAAAAATGCCACCATCAATACTTAACCCCTCCCCTTCCTCTTAATCTTATTATCAATTTTTACTGCTCAGAGAAACAAGAGAGCCCAACGCTTCATCACTATGAGGGTTATGAGCAAGGACCCTGTACTTGAAGAGAGTATCCTTCAATCACTCGCCTTGATGGCGTCTCCCACGCTAAGTTACCAACTTGTTTTATGCAGGCATTGCATTTTAAATTAATCTTTGAAAATTTACACTAAATTATTTGAACTTCGCATGACAAAACTGTAGTATATTAATAATGCCTGTACCTAAGGATATTTTAAAAATTAAATAAACACAACACATCACTGTGTTGGTAGATACTGGGTGGGAAACAATTTCTACTCAAAGAGATTAGGTATAACAATTTTTTAAGGCAAAAACGTCATGCATTTTTAATGCAGGTTATGTTTTATGAAAAGACAAGTATTACATAAGGAAAAAACAACTATACTTTTATAAGATGCCATTAATGATACAGTGCACCATTATTTTATGTCCTCCAAAAGGAATTAAAGTAAAAATGATTTCTTGTCACATTTATTATAATATGCATCCTAACTTAAGAAATGTTAAATATGAAAGAAAATAAAACCCACCAAGTTTTAGAAGAATGACTCACCATATTTCCATAAAGGCTGTATATCTTAACATTGTATTATGGAAGTTACTGCATCAAATCCTATGAGATGCATTAAAATGGGCTTTTATTCTTGTTTTAATTATTGACTATCAACACAATTTGCATAATATTGAGTCAGTGTGTATAATGAAAAGGGTTAAAGCTCTAAGCAAAGAATATTCCTATAAATCGCATCCATAATTAACACATGAAGGGCTAATAAAAATTTGAAACACGGAACTTTTTTTGTTTTTCCTGGCTCAAAGCTAGTAAAACAATAATCTCAGCACAAATGATTTTTCTTCCCCATGCAAGATAAACCAGTGCTTAATGGAGAGTCGAGAACCTTATTATGAAAACTGATCTAAATCAATAGTATACAGACAGTGGTTAATGATGCTCGGCACTTTTTCAAATGCATTTCCTGACAGCATCACATCCCTCTGGCCAGGAGTTATTGGGCACACATCTTGAAAAGCACACTGTGACACAGAGAATGCGTGCAGATGCCTGGTGCTTGAGACTAAATTTAATCACCTCCTGCTAGTGACCATTTGGCAGCTTTAGGAAACTTTTCTCCTGAACCAACTCTCTGAAGCCGAACTATTAAAGTGCTAATTAAAGAAAGTACATGGAAGACATGAACACTAGGAGTCTGGGGTGACTGGCTACAAAAAAGACAAGGCTGAAACACATCACTTTGTCTGCTTCTGCTGATTAGACTCTAATTCGAATATCAATATTTCACTGCACGTCAAGGTGCCCTGGGACGGTATCTGCCTCTATCTCGGCTGGATGGATGGCTCTTGTGTGAAAAGGGAAAAATAGCAATTTTGTTTTGTATTTAATCCTCTGACACCCTCAGGATCAACAGAGAAGTCCACACAACCTTTTCTGTGCATCTTCATATGACTTATTAAAGATGATGGAAGGGAGAAAATGAAAACAATGTAATAAAACCAGTAAGGAATTCTGTGCCATAGAAGTTACCCAACAAACACATTATGAAGCAACGGTATTTATAGTTGAAGTGCTTATGTGCTGCCTGATAAACCAGCTCTAAAAATGTATCTACTTCTCATCTACTTTTAGCCTCTTTCATAAATGAGACACACAAGAATTGGTCCAGAGTAGGAGGGGAAAAAGGATTTAAGGGGAGGGATGTATTTATAAAAGTTTTGAAGCATCTATCACATCCTAGACAGCTGTGCACCATGCATGCACCATTTTATTTAATCTAACCAATAATCCGGTGACATTGGTATTATTTCCTTCTTGATTGATGAACAATTTGAGATGAATTGGGTTATGAATCTACCTAGGAGGTACTATAAAATAGTCAGTGAATTCCAATTTTTAAATATGAGAAAACTATGGAGGAGAGAGGTTTGTTTTTTTTTTTTTAATTTTATTAAGAGCACACAGCCAGTTAATTCTGAACCCAGAATTTGAGTCTAAACACTCTTATGCAGAGTATATATAATTGCCATGTACTAAACATGAGTACAGATTATTTGATCACTAAAATTGGACTTCAATATTAATACAATTAAAGTAAATATAACATTAAATAACACAAATTTAATCCTTAATAATGCTTACTGCTTCTCCACTATAATGTATTTCAGTCACTAAAAACAGCCCAAAGCCACACCGTTCAATGTGTGTTGAAACAGTGACATCATCTTTATACATGAATAAGAGTACATAACATATTTGCTCAACAAAATGAGTCCCATAATATTTTAAAGACAAGCATGTTCCTATGTCATACTTTGGAGAAAAACTGAATGTAAGTAAATATATAAAGCTGAAAAGTGCCTCCGAATTTGGCTTATTTACTAGAATTCATTTTTAAAAGTTAATTGTCTTTGAGGTAACTTCTTAATTTGAGTTTGGCATGAAAGACGTTTTTAGAAGCCCAGGTTTTCTTTTCTCTTTTTCTTTTTTCATTTTTGTTGTTGTTGTTGTTGTTGTTGAGATAGAGTCTCCATCTGTTGCCCAGGCTGGAGTGCAGTAGCACAAGCTCGGCTCACTGCAACTTCTGCTTCCTGGGTTCAAGCAATTCTCCTGCCTCAGCCTCCCAAGTAGCTGGAACTACTGGTACATGCCACCATGCCCAGCTAATTTTTGTATTTTTAGTCGAGATTGGGTTTCACTGTATTAGCCATGACGGTTTCAATCTCTTTATCTCGTGATCTGCATGCCTCGGCCTCCCAAAGTGTTGGGAAGCCCAGGTTTTAATCTAGTATACAAACTTCAGAGGAGAAAGGATGTCTTCCTGCAAACATATACCAAAGATTCATATAACTTTATAAACAAAAGTCCTAGAGGAAGAAGTGAGAAATCATTGAGTCCAGATTCTTTGCAGGGAAAGGACCATAGGAAGAGGTTCCTAGTGGTAGGGCAGCTGAAAATAAATTGAGAAGAAAAACAATAGAACTTTTAACTGACTTGATATGGTTTTCTCCCCCTCCTCCAGTCACCCTTGTCTAACTTTTCTTTGAAATATTAAAGTTTACGTTTGTCTTTGTATCAGTGATTTATTTTTGAGATGTTGAAAGAGCTGTTGGAAAAGCATCTGTGAGGCCGGGCGCGGTGGCTCAAGCCTGTAATCCCAGCACTTTGGGAGGCCGAGGCGGGTGGATCACGAGGTCAAGAGATCGAGACCATCCTGGTCAACACGGTGAAACCCCGTCTCTACTAAAAATACAAAAAATTAGCTGGGTATGGTGGCGCGTGCCTGTAATCCCAGCTACTCAGGAGGCTGAGGCAGGAGAATTGCCTGAACCCAGGAGGCGGAGGTTGCGGTGAGCCGAGATCGTGCCATTGCACTCCAGCCTGGGTAACAAGAGCGAAACTCCGTCCCCAAAAAAAAAAAGAAAAAGAAAAAGCATCTGTGAGCCAGAGGAAGAAGGCACCATCAATGACTGAGTGTCTAGTATTTCACAGAAATAGGAAGGAGTAGATGAACAGTTTTCTTAGATATGTGGGAACAGAGAGCTGACTGGTAGCATGGAGCTGAGCTTTAGATGGTAAAGGGATCAGAATCAATGCCTGGACTATATAATCAGAAGTCAAGACATCTGAAAAAACTTTCAATATACGAACTAAAGAAGAACAAGCAATCAGAGTAGTCTTGCAGGAAGTCTTCCACCACCATCTCAAAGTGAACATAATTCCAGGTCCGTTTTGCTTGTTTGCTCATTTGTTAAGTAATGGCTACGTCTGTTCTTTATGATTCCCATGTCAAAGTGAGAGTTTCTTCTTCTGGACAAGGCTAATCCTTCCATCTCTGCCTTGGACTTCACGCAGTGCTACAAATCTTAGTCCCAATGTTCCTCACAAAGGTCATCAGGAAAAGCACTGTCTGAGAGAGATAGCCCCTTTTAGAGTCTCATTGAACCCATGCACTCCTCCTTTATATCACTTATACGTTGACCAAACTTACTGCAAATTGTGGCTGAATGGAGTCAGTTTCTACAGAAGTGGGAGGTACCCCATGCCAAGCAAAGAGGATAAAGTTCCCTTAGTAGACTTCCCCAGAGAAATAGTGCCCAGCAAACAGAATCCAGTGGGTTCTCGGACAGTGAGAAAGGGGAATATAGGAGGTGAGAAACAGGACACCCCTCCCCGATTTCCAGAATATTGTGAAATCCTGGAAGGCAGAGATATATGTTTTTGTTTTCTCTATTTTCAGTGCTTAGTCCATTGCCTGGTTTGTGGTATGCGTGTTTCAATATGGGTGTTTCCTATGATGATAAATGAATTAACTCATCAAAGAATGAGCAAATGAACATCCAACCAATTTTACTAAGACATGAAGGATTTAACATTTTGATGTTTTTTAAATACAGAACACATAACAGTTCATATGTAGAGCAGAAAGATCTATTTAAAAAGAGCAAATTATAGTTGCTATGGGGAAGCTCCATGGTCACAGTCAAGACGCTAGCTGAGGTTGTAGAATAAAACGGTGGCTGCATGGAGTTAGCTTGTGCCCTAGTAGTCTCCCTCTGAAAAATGGTGCCAGAGAAGCAGAATCACACAGTGAGTAATGGGGCAGATAGGAGGTGGGATATTAAACTGAAACATGTGAGGATATTGGGTAAACCAGACAATCCAGATGGTCTTAGGCATAAATGTGCAAAACAATGTGTCAGGGAAAGAGCACAGAACAAGTTGCATCTGACAAGACGATGGTGGCAGCAGATGGATTTTGATGCACTGAACTGGGACTCTAAATTACCTCTTTTACAGCCTGCAAAGGATCAGTGGCCCTGCCACACAGGTCTTGAGATTGATACCATTATGCTTCATTTCTAAAGATGCGTATTTGTAGCACGTAGGTCATATCAAATAAATTATTACATAATACCGCACATTTGTCATCCTTTATATTTACTTAGAATGTTGTGCTTTTCAAGTACTTTCTTTAAAAATTACAAAGAACTGAGACAGGTAGGAAACTGAGACAGGTAGGAAATTTGAGTTCTAGTATGTTAAATAATCCCTAATATCAAACAGGCATGTATTGGCTAGAAATATCAACTAGAATTTAAATGTTTTTCTCTAGCACTTTCCCACAGCATGGACATGTTTCTCCAAGGCAGCATATAGACATAGGGACATATAGACATGCTTGACCATTGACATCTAACTTAAACATGGTATCAGTTAACCAAATGCTGTTACAGGAGTAATGAATTAAAATGTACAAATATTTTACCAAAAAGCATAAAACTACACTGACTTTTAAAAAATGTCAAATAAGTTTATTTGAAATCAATTTTACAGATTAAGACTAATTTCAGGAGACACTATGCAAAAGGAAAATTATGAAAATAGGCCAACTTAAAGGAGAGGCAAGGTTAACAATTATTATCAACCATTTCACCACTGACATGAATTACCTCTGGATAATAGCAATATGCTTGAATCATAATGTATTACGTTTCTGAACAAAAGTGCATTATAAAACATGACACACTTTTTGGAAACATGAGTGTGTTATTTTTTTTTTTTTGTGCTTCCTAACAAGTTACCACAAATTTAGCAGTTCAAAACAAGTCAGTTATTATTAATGTTTTATAGTTGCTGGGAGTTGAGAATCCAGGCAAAATGATTAGCTGAACCCTCTCCTAAGGGTCTCATAAGATTACATTCAAGTTGTTGACTGGGCTGCATCCTCATCTGGCAGTTCAAATGGAAAGGAATGTCTGCTTCCATGGTTACTCAAGCTTTGGCAAAATTCATTTCCTTGCTTCTATGGGACTAAGGGTCATGGATTCTTTTAGACTACCCACTAGGGGTTGTCATCAGCAATTACAGGCTACCCATAGCTCCTTGACACATGAACACTCATTTCATCAAGCCAATAAGAAAATTCTCTGCCACTTGAAGTCTCTCAACTCAGGGAAGACACAATCTATCCCTTAAGGCTTTCAACTGATGATGTTAGACTCACCCAGGACAATCTCGTACTTGATCAACTCAAAATCTACTACCTTGGGATCTTGATTAATTACCTCTGTAAAATCCCTACCCTTTGCCATAGTGTAACATTCCATCACTTTTTCTACTTTATATGGGCTGGAAGCAAGGTACAGGTCTCCCTACCACTCAAGAGGATGGGATTATAAAGGTATGAACACTAGGTTGAGGATTATAGGGATTCACCCTAGGGCATGTCCAATACCATAGATATCAGGCATTGTTAATAGGGAGAAAGAAGCTATTTTGCAAGGGGGAAGCAGGAGTGAATGGCCTAAACCGTTTTTATTATAAGGCTTTCATGCACTTCCATTAGAAACAATAAAGGGGTCTTTAAACCAGTTGATATGGAGATTTTACTATTTTATCACTATTGCTTTTTACATCTGTGCAGAATCTATAGTAGCTCAGCTACAATATTTCCCACCCCCCCAGGCCCTCCCCACAATAAGGCCTTCCTGAAGTTGCTTTTGTTTGCTTACTTTTGACATCCTCAAAGTTGTACATATGCAAATACAAAAATCATTATATTATTAAAATGGAGGGAAATACAATCTTTGACATTAAATAATTCAAATTTATAGGAGGAATTACATGTATAAAGCTATAAGATCATCTTTATTAGCTTAACAGAATCAGCCTGTATTGAGGCAATAATTAGCTGTTTGTGCCAGAAAAGAAAAGCTCATAGAAGTTATTTCAAGGAAGAATTTATTCTTTGTGTGTGCATGTGTATCTGTTTATCTTGAAACTATAATCTCAAATACCAGAAGTAATTGGGCAGAATATGTCATCTTAAATTGTGGCTACATTACAGTAATTTTTAAAGCTGAAAATCTTATTAGCAGTGCAAAGTGAAGAAAAGAACATTTGCAGTGAAGGTAAAGATAAAATGCCTTAAATGGTGCTGAATTTTTACTCCCAATTAATTCCCAAATAATAAAATACAAGCAACTTGCTTTCTGAATGACACTTTCAGCTATTTTTAAAATCCTGATATAGGATAGGAAAAAAAAATCTATATAACTACAAATATAGGATATATACTGTAATTACAGTAATGACGCATCATTTCTGGGATTTTTTTTTCAAATGAAATACAACCATCATGTTTTATGCATTAATTAGCAAACAGTCAAAAAGGAACTTATATTTTCACCTTTGTCATCTTTTTCTCAGTACTGAAAAATACAGTCTGATATGACTTAAACTTATTTCAATTCAAGGGTAGATGGAAGGGGAGTTATGACCACGTTGGCATTGGCCAGGGCTGGGAGAGGAGTGGTGGTCCTGTGTCTTTTGAAATAATATTGTAGTTAGTTTCTATTTCCTCCATTCAAGAACAATTACTAGAAAAAAAAAAAAAACTAGAAATATACAAAGTCATTGCCCTGAGATAAAACACAGGATTGATAACAGTTATTTAAACTTTGACGACTATTAAACCAGTTTTGACTTTCCTTTAATAGCACTTTTAAAGTGCTCTCAGTACTTTGAGACTCAGAGGTTTCCTCATCTCTGCTTGGATATTAAACATCAAGACCATAAGCTATGATCTGTTGCTCCTGGGAGAAAGAAGGCGTCAGAGATAGAGGGAAGGGCAAGAAATCACTGTGAAAGCGATGAGAAGGAAGAGACAGCTCTCGAGGACCTCCAGGGCAGCTGGACCCTAAGTCACTTGCTCTCACACTGATGTTGGTGCCCAGAACTCACTAACACTTCAGATCTGCAGCAAGAATGTATATGATGTTTAAATTTTTTGTTTGTACCATATGTGTTAAAACATGCCTTTTCTAGTGAGTTTTCATTATAATCTTTTCATTTATAGTCCATCATAATATAAATATATGCTGTGTTTTGATACATAATTATTTTTAAAAAAATGAATGAAGGAGAGGAAGAAAGAGGAAGAGAAGGTTATTTTAAAAACATGTATTAAGCCCTTGTTGCTTGTAGAATAAAGTTTGTATACTCCACAGGAAAAAAAAATAGAAAATGAGTGTGGATAAGGATGTAAAGAAATTGTAGCCCTGATACATAGCTGGCAGAAAGGGATAAAGTTGCAGCCACTGTGAAAAACAGTTTGCAGTGGCTTGGAAGGATAAATATGGAACTCCCATTGGACCCAGGAATTCTAGTCTTAGGTATATACCCCAAATAATAGAAAACAGAAATCAAACAGGTATTTCTATACTAATGTTTATAGCATCACTTTTCACAGGCACCAAAAGATGGAAATAACCCAACTTTCAGTGAACAAATGAACGTAACTAAAACAAGGTGGTCTNAAAAAAAAAAAAAAAAAAAAAAAAAACCTAGAAATATTCAAAGTCATTGCCCTGAGATAAAACACAGGATTGATAACAGTTATTTAAACTTTGTTGACTATTAAACCAGTTTTGACTTTTCTTTAACTTTAATAGCACTTTTAAAGTGCTCTCAGTACTTTGAGACTCAGAGGTTTCTTCATCTCTGCTTGGATATTAAACATCAAGACCATAAGCTATGACTCTGTTGCTCCTGGGAGAAAGAAGACATCAGAGATAGAGGGAAGGGCAAGAAATCACTGTGAAAGCGATGAGGAGAAGGAAGAGACAGCTCTCGAGGACCTCCAGGACTGCTGGACCCTAAGTCACTTGCTCTCACACTGTTGCTAGTGCCTAGAACTCACTAACACTTCAGATCTGCAGCAAGAATGTATACGATGTTTAAATTTTTTGTTTGTACCATATGTGTTAAAACATACCTTTTCTAGTGAGTTTTCATTATAATCTTTTAGTTTACAGTCCATCATAATATAAATATATCATGTGTTTTGATACATAATTATTAGCATATAAAGTATAGTTGCATTGAAAATGTTTCTGCTAATGATGTGCATGGAGCTCTTTTTAAATGCATTCAGGTAACCACAGGTGAGTATTAGTTTTGACACCTTAGGATTCTGTATCAATTCCACTCCTTCACTTTGTTTTTGTTTTTATAGAAGTAAAAGCTGAGAGAGCTTTTTTGCCATAAATACATTGATGTCTACGAAAAGAGCATTGTTTGTCTTTATGATGCTCAAGTCTCTAAAACCCATTCCTATTTTTCTAACAATACTCTTATAACCATTTGCCATCATAAGGATCAGCTGGAAGCTTGATTAGTCTTCCTTAAAATCAAATTGGAAATCAACTATCTTAGGAGCAGTTTTGCTACCAGATCATTGGAGCTATTCACTTTTTAAACATACAATACTTTGATTTGTGTCTGTGCTTGGCATTTATGAGGTTTTACACCCTGTACATTGGGGGTTGTTTTGAAGGAAAGTCTAGAATGCCTATGAGGTCTGTCTTGCATACAGCAGGAGAGAGATGCTGTGAAAGGACATATGGAAGAGTAGAATGGAAGTTGGAGAGGAAGCTGACCTCGCCGCTGTTCTCAGGCTAACCCATCTTAGGAAAGAAGAAAAATAGAAGCTGAGAATATGAAAGGTTTGAAGACCACCATTGTAGGCAAGTCTACTTCTGAGCTCTGTTCACTAGGAAGTTCCAACTGGGCAAACATTCCTTGTACATAAATAACCATACACATGCTGTTTCCATCTGACAGATTAAGACTTCTTCACCTTGGCTGGATGGGGTGACTCACGCCTGTAACCACAGCACTGGGAGGCCCAGGCAGGTGGATCACTTGAGGTCAGGAGTTTGACACCAGCCTGACCAACATGGCAAAACCCCGTCTCTACTGAAAATACAAAAATTAGCCAGGTGTGGTGTCACGTGCCTGTATTCCCAGCTACTCAAGAGGCTGAGGCATGAGAATCATTTGAACCCAGAGGCAGAGGTTGCAGTGAGCCCAGATTGTTCCACTGCACTCCAACCTGGGCAACAGAGCTTAACCTATCACACAACACACATTGTATGCTTCATATCACAGATGCATTCTGTGCCAAATGGGTATAATTATAGTTATTTACGGATGAAGTCACTAAGGCTCAGAGAAATTAACTGACGGTCTTACAATAACAGTAAATTCTCTCCATTTTAGTGTGACATTGTTCATTAAACTAAAGACAGGGAAAAAATCCCAATGCATTAAATATTCTAAAGAAGAACATGGAAGTAAGTTCATAATATTTAAATCACACGCAACTCTGAATCTTTCTCCTGATGGAAATGGTATTCTGCATCCTTATGGACAATCCAGCACTTTCTGCTGAACCAAAGTAAGAACTAAAGGTCCTTATTTTTTAGGGAACCCAGTACAAATGATAAGGGTTGTCACAATACATTTAGATTGTCAAAGTACATTAGATTATTTGAGGTGAGAGGGGCTTAAGGGAGTTCTCCAGACTGAGAAAATTTATCCGCTTGTTAAAAAAAAANAAAAAAAAAAGTCAGACAAAGCCAGAAAAAAAACAGAATTTTAAAGAGCTTTCTTCTCATTACCTCTATAATGATACATCCTAAATAATGAACAGCTAACTAAAATGCACAAAGTGTTTAACCAGAGTGTTTGTGGAAACACAATACCAACCTGAATTTTTGATTGAGCAGTAAATAAGGTTAAAAGAACATATGGGCCACATGTATACGTCATCAGACAAATTAATGCCATAATATGAAGTATTGGGAAGCCAGTATCTTCAATTAGAAGGGAGAGAAAGGAGGACACCCAGAGAATGTTAGAATCAATTAGAGAAGGGAGGACACCCAGAGAATGTTTACATTCTGATGACAATGGGAACATAAGAACCAAAGATACATTACAGGTAGAAGAATTTAAATTATTAAAATTAAAATTCATCAAGGGGTCATATTTTATTATGTTCTCTATAAATAAGTGAGAAGCTGCCTAATATTTTCCCAGGCTCTTAATAAGCTATTCGATATATAGTTTTTTCTTTAATATTCATTGAATGTTAACTATAAAGTCTGTATAATTCAACCTTTAATTAGAGACCTTACAGAAACATTACAGTTCATTTAAACTGCAGAATAAATTTGTGGCAAATAAGGGCTTTTCTCACTGAACTATGTATAACACATCCATCAGGCCAAGAATAACAAGAACAGACATATGGGGATTTTGTTAAAATGATAAGACCCCAACTTTTTCAGGGTCTAGTGTTTCTTTCTGCAGGTTATAAAAATAAAATCACACACACATAGAAGAAAACACATTGGCGTTTGTAGAAGTGACACCAAACACAACAGGCTTCTGTGATACAGCATAACTGACATTTATAAATAAAATATTCACATTTACCACTAAAAATCATTTTTTACCTTACTTCAACCTATTAAGGTAGGTAGGTCGGCAGACAGATTAGATAAATAGATTAGATACAGATATAGATACAGTTTTATCCTGTTTTCCAATTTATCAGATTCTCCTCACTGCAAGATGTCATATGTAAATTTGGTACATGTGAATTTTAAGTAGTTGATGAGAAGAGGGAGTGTTCCATGTAGCAGAAAGAGCACTGATTTCCGAGTCTAGAAAGCTGGGATTGAATCCAGCTCCATCAGGATATCTGTCAGTCTTGGTTCTGTTGCTGCTACAGCAAATTATCACAAACTTTGCGGCTTCAAACATAGATTTATTATCTTACATTTCTGGTGGTCAGAAGTCCAAAATGCTCTCAGTGGTCTAAAATCGGGATGACATTCCTCCTGGAGACTCTGCTGGAGAAGCCGTGACTTTGCCTTTTCCAGCTTCTACCAGCTTCCGGTGTCCCATTCCTCCCTTGGCAAAGCCACCAGGGTGATGCGTGCTCATCCTCCCATCTCTCTGTTGTTCTCTCTTCTGCCTCCTCAGCCACTTATAAGGACACATGTGACTATATTAGGTCCACCTGTGCCACCCAGGAGACTCTCTTTATTCTAGGTCAGATTATTAACTGATTCCATCTCCGACTTTAATTCACCTTTGCCATGGGCCCTAACATATTTGCAGGTTCCATGGATTAGCAATGAACATCTTCTTGGGGCCATGATTCTGCCTACCACTCTATCAGATGAAAGATTGTACGGAAACTGAGTGCTCACTGCCTTACATAATGAGAAAAGTAACCTTTATTTATAACATAAGAACATAAAAAAGTAAAGTTTTTAGTGTCCAGTACAGAGCTGACACTCAAAAATATGTGAAGAAGTACTCAAGAAATATTGTAAGATTCCAGTAGGTATATAACCTAAGTTAAAATTGATCCATTCACTATTATTCTTGGGTAAAACTGTTCATACTCCTGAGAACAGAACCAGCTGTACACTCATTAAACTTCCCCATTTAACAAAGAAACATGCTGTATTGTCAAACATCATGCTAAACATCAAGGTACAGAAGCTCTGGCGCATGTTCTTAACAACTTACGAGATCCATTGAACAATTGTTGTTTGTGAAAACAAGCTGACCTATAATGTACTGTAAAAATACTCATTAACAAATGCATAATAATTGTTCTGGAATTGTGCTAACCAACAACATTAAGACTACCAGTGCTTGGAGGTCGGTTTTGTTTCCTTTGTGTAAACTGAACTATTTTCTGTTTACAGTGTTCTTCATAGATTTGAATGGTATTTTTGTTTAAGTTAGAATATTTGACCTGATCAACTTAAAACAATCAGATGAAACAATATAAAAGACAAAAGGCAGACATCCACTTAATACAGGGCAGTGAGCAAATTACTGATGACTTTTCAGCACTGTAAAATTTTGTCCTTGAGAGCATAAAATTATTTAGCAGCTATATGGTCTTTATCTTGTATTTCTAGCATGAGAAGAGCAACTCACACTAATAGTAAGTTACAGTATATTATATACATTATACATATAATAATAGGAACTTAATATTACCATACTAGATTAATTAAAATTAAATAGAAATGAAGGAATTCTGCTTTCTTTCTCTAATCTATTAACAGAATTTTTAAAATAAATATTGTTTATGCATTTTATACAATATTTTTATAGGTCCTAAAAATAACTTTAAAATACTGTTATCTTTTATAAGTTATAAATTTATTTTCAAATAATCAGAATTTCATAAACTTTATGATGACATATTTAAGTTACTTTAAAAAATGGTATTCTTATTTATCCTTCATTTTTGACATGCTTTTTAAAAATAGCAGTTTCTAGGAACACTCCCCATGTAACTCCATTATGGTCTGTATATATGCTTCTGTTTTTAGTGCATGAAAGTTTTACTTTTATCTTCATGTTCTATCGGTTGTTAACAATATTTCTCAAAAATAGTACTTTGACCTTCAGGTCTATATTTTCTCTCATCCTTTTTGAAGCTCTCTTTGGTCTTCTATGACTTTGCTTCCTCCTAATTTTTCTCTTTCCACTTCTCTGACATTTCCCCTTCTGCATGTTTTTTCCTTCTGAGTTCTTATTATAGGCATTCTTTCTTTATTTTATGATTTTTCTCTGAATTTCAACCATACCACTTTACCTCTGTCTCAAAATTCTCCATTTCCAAGTCACTCCTGAACCCTGATTTCTTGTTTCTAATTAACTGCCAGAATGCCACACATGGGTATTTATAATGCGGTAAAACACTAGTAAAGTGGTTTCTTGGTGTGTAGGTACGGTCATCCTTCGGTTATTTCTACTGAGCAGTCAAGCTTACAATTTACTTTTGGCTCACATTAGCTTGACTAAGGCAAGACGGTAATACCTATGCTCAACTGAAGATACTCACACGCGTTTGCAGATGTTTGTTGAACTACATTTTCACTTTACCTCTTCCTTCAAATAAGTTTTACCCTGCATTTAACATAAGGTTAGCAATATTTATGTGTACTTTCCTGATAAAATTGTTAGGTCACTTTTATGCATTTTGTGAGTATTAGCATGTGGATATCTCAGCATAAGAATCCTTCTGTTTCCAATTACAGTCTTCTGAGAACTGCCAGTTTTGTGAGCTCTTCTGTTCAAATCTCAGCACTCAAATTGCACAGTATTTAATGCAATATCTTTGAAAACTTTACTATTTCACTGCTTAAAATAAAACAAGCTTGTTCCAGAAAACCAAATTCTATTATATAACACTACTTACAAAAACAGGTCTTTGCTTCCTTTTTGTTTTCTTTCCTTTTCCAAATATTTACCCTTTCTCTAGATGGTGATAAGAAAGAACAATCTATTTCTGATTCTTTTATTTTCTCCCTATAACTTCAAGACCGTAGCCGATGGTGATTCAGGACACTGCATACCATGTTACCTCTCACCTCTTTTGGTACCACCTATTTTTGAGAAAAAGATATACAGAAATGAAGAATAGTTGGTGATCTTCAAAATCAATAGCTAAAGATGCCTTATAAGACTTCATAGAAGAATGTTTTGGATAGATGGAAGATTGATGGATATGCTTGGTGCCTGATATAAAGCAAACACTGAAATATATTTGGTGAGTGAAGTTCCTCCTATATAGCCTTCAGTGAGAAGTGATAAAAAACCATGAGGTGTCTGATTCCTGGAAACAACACTGGGATTTCCGTAAGCCATCAGTGATCAAGTGTCCTTTCTGGATTATACTAGTCCTCTGTTCTTAGTTAAGAAGCCTGGTTTCAATGGGACATTCGGAGCAGAAATTTAAAATACTTGTTTTGTATTATCTCAGAACTCAGAGAATTATTGAGAAATATGCAAATATTGTTCTTATCTCTTATATAGTACATTCAAGTATTCTTTATACACCAAGCGTATAAATCCCATTCTACTAAATAGCTTTTTTTCATTACTAATAGAAGTTGAATTTTATGCCAGATTTATTAACTGCAGTAATATCTTATTCTCTATCAATGATAAGCTTTGGTACAGTGAGTTTAAGACACCATTGAACTTTTATAAGCTTCTTATAATCTTGACATTCTTTCATGTATGCTTCCCAGAAGAAATGACATAAAAATGTGGTGTAAATGAAGTTAATGACTTTGGGAAAAATACTAAATATGAACATTATATGATTTTTAATATATTGAGTCAGAAACTAAAAGTATTAGAGATTCATGTTAAAAATGATATAAATCTGATAAAACATAAAAGTTTCCTTAAGATGCTTATCATCACCTAAAAGTTTTCAATATTAAAGCTCTTATGAAACTCTAAATGAAAACAAAAATAAAAATTATGGATGAACTCATCCATCTAAAATACTTTTTACTTTTCTCAGTAAACTCCTGGAAGGACTTTCCATTCAAGTAGATGTCAAAGTCGTTATTGGTGGTACATCTAACAATCCATCGCTTTGTCAATGTTGCCCAGCCTTTGAACAGTTATCATTTATATTCAAAATATTTTCACATAAATATTGGATTTGAAGATTTTTCAATGATATTCTAAATTTAAGCATTGATCAATGTGCTCACATGTTGTTTTCACTTTTTTTTTTTTTTTTTTGCCAAACCATAGAGCAAAACTGTTAAACTGATGGATTGCATTTTTTAAATATTAGAAAGTAAAACAGTATTAGGAAAAGCAGGATTTCTTAATATTTATTTCCAAAGTTCCATATATTATGGACTGAATAGCAATGAATATATACAAATAATTGCATATAGTTATTATTTGAATTTGCATTTAAAGTGGTTTCATATAGTAATATGATAAGGGTATCCAATCAAGTAATAATTTATACTGAAAATAACAAAAGAATGTATATTTGTAATCTTCTGTATGTGGCTCCTTAAATGACATCTAGGTTTTAATTAAAAACTTCCTTTGTAGAGATCTATGATAGTTCCATAATTTAGTTCACCATGGCAATTTGAGGAGAGAAGAAAAATTATTACTAATTAATTTTAAGGCCACTTTCATTGGTGCCTTTATTTACAATCCATTAGCTCAGAATTCAGAAATTATTTTTTCTAAGGTAGAGCAGACTTGTACAGAGAAATAAACTTAACTAGTTTTTTTTCTTAAGACTTATCTTCCACAATTGAAAATAACTAGGGAAACACAAGTATGTTCCTGACTGACTAGACATTGAAATTCTCATTGTTATAGTCTTTATTTAATCTTTGGAATTTAATTCACAAACACCATGGCAAATTCCCCATTCATACTCAAAAATTATTAATTATAGGACTTAGTAAATCTTAATTACAATTCTTTGTGGTATAGGTCATTTGCAAATAATTAAAATATCACTTAAGAATATCCAAATCTGTATCAATTTTGACCAATACCAGTAAAGCAGCACCACTTGAATCATTTGACAGGTGACAATTAAAATAAAAATTGTAGATATATCAAAAGTCCATAACTCCTTAATAATATTAGGCACCTATTTTTAGAGACAAGTTTTATATATATATTTATACACACACATATACATACATATATGTGTATGCATGTATGTGTGTCTATGTGTGTGTGTGTGTGTGTATATATATATATATATATGATGTCTAAGTTTTAATTAGAAAATTCCTTTGTAGAGAACTATAATAGTTCCATAATTTAGTTTACCATGGCAATGTGAGGAGAAAAGAAATATTATTACTAATTAATTTTAAAGCTGTTTCCACTAGTGTCTTTATGTACATATGTATATGTATACACATACACATATAGATATATAGATATACACTCTCTCTGTACACACATACACACATATATGATGTATATGTTTCAAAAATGTGTGGCGTCAAAGTTCCAAGATACCTGTATCTTTGACTTGTAGGGTATTAATTATAAGTTTCTTTTGCTTTGGGTAATTAAGTAGACATCTATTTCATTAAGTGAGTAACATAAATGCCCACTTCTAAGAATACATAAATGAGCATTTCTTTTAAAGCTTATTTTCCAATCAACCTGTAATATTAGGTAGTTGCAATTCAGTAATGTAAAATCTAGTTGAGTCAACGGAACTTAAAATAAAGTTGCATCATAAAAGTGTGCTTACATATATATTTCAGTCATATATACATATACCTATTTAAGTTGTAAGAGTAAATTAAGTACAAATGAGGAAAAACAGAGTAAGAAGTAATAAAAATATACTTATAATCAGGGTTTAAAAAATATTTTTCCAAATATAATACAGCATTTGGTTAACTAGACAGTTTTGATGTTGGAAGCTCTATGAGTATATAAATTCAAATGTCCCTCCTACAGATGAGGCATAGGGCCCACCTATGTTTTACATTAGAGAAAGTAATTTAGTTCCTTTAAAACATATTCAATTTTCTAACTTTCAGGATTCTTTGTAAACCACACAAACCAAATCTGGCAAATCTAAATAATAGAATGTATTATATTTATGTGTAGAGATTAAAATAATTGATAAGAAGCTGAAAAATCTCAAAATTAGAAAAAACAGGACCCAAATAACTGTAATAATTTGTAAAGAAAATACTAAAGTTTAGTTCATTCATGGTACTAAACTGCTTTATTTGTCCATATCATTTGTCAAGAATCACCATCCAGGAAGAAATCTTAATTGACTATTGAGATAGAGGACTAACTTGTCTGCTCAAATCCTCCTTCCCTACTTCCCAAACTCATAACAAAGCTACATTTCCCAGCTTCACAAGCTTGTCACAAGGTTCTCACATGGCCACATGGTAGGAGGGCCATTCTACCATGATGGTAGAATGACAGGGGCAATTTCCAGGCATCCGCTTGATACTCATGTGCCTTTGCCTTTCTCTTTTTAGCTGCAACACAACCAACCCTGACACTCTGAAAGTCATCTTTTTCCAATAGACCAGGACCAGGCTTAATGGATGGTGCATAAATGAAATAGAAATACCCTAAATCTCTAAATGTCCTTGCCAAGAAGAGCCGATTTTGGCTATTGTGTGTGCACACACACACACACATACACATAGTACTCTAAGTTAGAAACTGTGCTGACTTTGGCCTTTGTGTACTCTGTGGATATATTTGTACTGCTACTTCATGTGTATAATCCCAAAACGAGAGTGTATGAGTTCAGATTTTGGAATTCTTTACAAATAGTATCTTTGAATGGATCATTCCGCGATTTGCTTTTTCTGTGTCTATATTGTTTTGAAATTTACCCATACTGATACCTGCAGTCATAAAATGTCTGTAACTCTAGTACAAATCCACTTTCTATCATTTTCACTGTAAGAATATAAAACATGAAATGTATCATTCTCTTTAAAAGGTCATTTAATGTGTATGCATATATATGTATACATATGGGGGATCTTCAAAACAGTATTGGAAAATGCACGTTACAAAAAGACTATGCATGGATTTCAAAATTTTTGAAACAAACTAAACTTGTACTAATTTGCTATAAAACATATGTACATGATCTAGTTTGTGGCACTAAGAAGGATAAAAAGTCAGTTTGAAAAGAACTCCTATCAACATATTCTACTAAAATATTGAATAGATGAGAATAAAAGGAATAGACATTTAACCCTATTCAATTATTTATTAGCTTCATATACTAATTTTGTTTTATAAACTGTTTTTAAAGAAACAAATAGCAGGAACTAGTATTTTAAAACCAATTTAGTTGTGAGTGGCAATAATTGAAATATTCACACGGCAGTCTTTAAAAGGAAAATTAACTTTGTTACAGATACTGAAAACATATGTAAAAATTTTGCTGACATTCCTGGCAATTAAATGAATACATGAAGAAAAGAATCTTGAAGTAATGTGGACATGGGTGTAAGGCAATACAATTCTATGCAAATAAGAAAAACTTTCAAAGAGATTCTGAAGATTATATGAAAAACAGATAATTACTCAAAGACATAAAATACTGTTTAATGAAGGTACTTCTCCTAAAAGTTATAGACAAAAGGACAGAAAGAAAATGACAGAATGATGAAAAGCCTACTAGTTCAATATTTAAAAACGAACCAAAAATCCTTGATTGTCATGACTTCATCATCGGGCTCTAAAGAAACTTTGAGCAAGTAACTAAATCTTTTTGTTTTTGATAATCAGATTCCTTCATGTCATAATTCTATTGTCCTAAAATAAGTGCAACAATATACTATACTATATTCTTATAGTAGAAAAGAAAAATAAAGTATTGTAAACTAGACTTCATAATGAGGTAAAATGTAACATTTCCACTGGAGTTCATGTTTATATGTGCAATGTTGTTCAGAATGTGAAACACACACATAGGTAAACAACCTACTCTAATTATCTCTTAGTATACAAATTGCTTATGAGGTTTCTCATTTATTATGTACTTTTTGTTTTAAGAATTGTACAAAACACTTTACATAATTATCTTCTCATTTGACCACAATATTCCTTTTAAATGTGTCCAATTATTATAGTATTGCAAGACTCAGAAATTTCAAATATGTGGGGGGCAGCCAGATGACCTCTGAGTGTTAGAACTGAGATCAAAACAAGTCTGTTTAAAGAGGTGAACAACACACACCTAGGCCTGTTGGGGGTGGGGTGTGAGGAGAGGGAACTTAGAGGATAGAGCTGTAGGTGCAGCAAACCACCATGGCACACGTATACCTATGTAACAAACCTGCACTTTCTGCACATGTATCCTGTTTTGCTTTTTTTTTTTTTCCAGAAGAAATAAAGAAAAGAGGGAAAAAAAATAGCCAAACAAATCTCTGGCTTTAGGATTGTTCGAAGAAAACTTCTTAGATATAGCTGCCCATTTCATCCAGAATCCATTAAAAGGATGGGAGTCACCAATAATACAGGTCACCCTATCCCTGAGCTAGCCAGGCTCTGGACAGGAGGCAGGTGGGATATTGTTCAGAATGTCTTCCTCTTGTGAAACACATTCCATTTTTTGTCAGTCTCTCAGGCTTTAATAGTTTTAGGTCTCAGCTCCCAATAGCAAGATCACCTGCCTTGTTTCTATCAGCAGGTACGCATACTCCTCTGATGTTCAATCTTCTTTTGAGCATAACTTGCTTAATGCATGCCTCTGGCTCCATGCACCAACATGGTTCCTCTTTTGCCTGCCCTGATCTGTGGAATATATATGCTAGGCCTTCCCCGCCAGGTAAGGGACTGGGTAACAACCACTCAATATTTCTGCACCAAAGCAGCTAACCAGAGCAATATCGTCACTTCTGTTCTGCATAGGGTATTTCTTTTATTCAGCGTAATAGCCATAGGGAGAAAGGAAAGCTGGAGATCCTGGCTTTTACAATAATTTGGTCAAATTTGCTCCTATTCACATAATAAGCTGAACAAGTACCTTGAAGATGACTTTTCTTATCCAATATTGTACACTGCCTCTAAAATGACCCCCAGTTTCCAAGAAATAGCTAGATACTTTATAAAATGTACTCCACAATCTGTGTGTAGTGCATTAAATAATAAATTAATAATAATAAATGAACATACTCTCTGGCTGTCTTCTACTTTTGCCTTCTATTTTTATATGCACTGTCCTAAACGGCATCTTAGAGAAACAGAACATAAAGTAACTGTTATTACCCTTTGTCCTAGAGTCCAGAAAAAGAAAATAAAAGATTTACTATTCATATAAAATTACCTTGATATATATATGTGTACGTTTAACATCAAATAACAAGTGGATCTGAAAAAGCATTTGTTTAAAACTGTCTATGTTCATTACCATTGGGAAAATTTTAATCCACCCTCAGAACTACATGTGGGGAGTTTGAGAAATTACTTTTTATAAAAATTTGTAAGTATGCTAGAACAACAACATCTAATAAACAAAGGATTTCCAAGCATAAAAAATTGATTGCAATGACATATGACCAATATCGTTTCACATATTATACTCTTCTATTCCTGTATGTTTACATCCTGTGAGTTATTAACACAGCTACTGAAAAGTTTAGTTACCTTTTTATTCTTGTGCAACATGATTACTAACGGAGCTCCCCAGATAATTTGAGTGAAAATATTCAAAGCAGACTGTGGAAATAAACATAAATCCTTTGTGTATGTTTTCTTGCAAGGTCAAAATCTGGCATGCAAAATGATATTAAATTAGTTCTCTTCAAGGTCATGATTACAACATAAATGTCAATGGGAAATAGCAACATTTGCATTTCATATGAGGTGTGACCAATGACAGGTGCGTCTGTTACATGGTTCATGAGATTAGCAAGGATTGCTAAGAGCTACTACCCATTTGATGAAAAAAAAAATATCTAGTGAATTGGAATGCACAGTGATCCCATCACGTTGCTGACCCAGGCAAGCACAAGTAAATAAGCCATGCAAGACAAAAACGACAATGTTTTAACACAGTTAGTAGGGCAATATAATTGAAAAAAAAAAACTATAAAATCATATTACAGGTCAAGGAAACCTAGTGCCCATGGCTTCTAAGCTCCTCATCCGAAGGATGAAGATATTTATGCTGATGATGGTGTCACTTTCCTAAGTCATACAGCTAGCTAGGGTCATAGACAGAAAAAGAAGATCAGCTCTTTGATTTCTAATTCACTGTTTTTTTCCACATTGTTAATGTATTTTAGAAACTTCATTTTGAGGATAAAATTTAAAACCAAAACAAGAATAAAAACCTCCCACTCAGGGGCTTTGAGGTAAGGTCCTTTGCTGAATCTAAAGGGAAAAAAAATCATTAGCCTGAGTTAGAAAAGATAGCCCTCCTCCTCCTGCTAACATTTTTAACATTTTGCTTTTGATCATTGCTAACAGAGCTCATTTGTACAGCTTCCTTTAATGTTTCTCTACCTCATCCCATCTCTCCCTTTAACTAAGGAAGATTTTCAGGTTTTAAAATCAAGTCTTGAGCTACCAAGGGCCAAGTAGATTGATAACTAAGCAGGATGCCTTATTAGCAGAAGCCAAAAACACTGACACAGTCCAAAACATTCTAGCAAAGATTTCAGTGTTCATTTCTTTTCCTAGTTATAAAGTTACTTCTACTTTATGGCCTAAATTGCTCTCTTGCTAGCTGAAGAATCTCCTCATTAGCATGAAGCTATAAAATATTAACAGAGGAATTATTCTTTCTTTGGAACAAGACACCTTGAACAATTTGCTCAATATATTCCAATTTATGCTTCCTAGTTCACTGAAGAAACTGTCTGTCCAAATGGCATTGGAAAGAAGGTAAAGAATCAGTCACGGCCAATAATCAATTAAAGAATAGGTGGTATTTCATCATGACAGATATTTTTGCAATTGCCTTTGATCATAAATTTACATAGGCACAGTTATCCCTCCAAAATTGAAGCCTTGCAGAAATGTTTACAAAGGTCACACAATATTAACATTCTTGACAGATATTTATTTATTTCCTCTAGTTGAGTGGTCTAAATATTTGTGTGTATAAATTATCTCAATTATTATGGAAATAAAATAAGATCTATCATGCTGTTTAAAAGAATACTATTTTATCTACCAAACAAAATGCCAAAATCATGAGGAAATATTGTAAATTTAATTGGAAGTGTTTCTTTCCTCCAAATTTTCCGAAGCTCTGGTCTTGCATATCGTAGAGATGCAACGTTGGTCTCAGTTAATATAAAACATAGAAACAGAATTTAAAAAGTTGATCTCATGGAGGTAGAAAATAGAATGAGAGTCACCAGATGGGTAGGGTATGGGGATAAAGAGAGATTGCTCAATAGGTACAAACATACAGTGAGACAGAAGGGATAAGTTCTAGTGTTCAATAGCACAATAGGGTAAACTACAGTGAACAACAATCTATTGCATATTTTTAAATGCTAAAAGAGATTTAATATGTTCTCAACACAAAGAAATGGTAAATGTGTGCCATGACAGATATCCTAAATACCTAATTTCATTGTTATATATTGTATGTCTGTATCAAAATGTCACAAGTGCCCCACAAAAATGCACAAATATTATGTATTAATTTTAAAATGTTCTCGTCATGAAGATGGGAAGGATAAATGTCCTAGCAGAATCATAGACAAAGTGAAGAAATAGGTTGCCCAATGTAGCCAGGACACAGAGGAGAAATTTAGGTTTACGTGTAATTTTAAAAATGTACCTAAATATAAGATCCTTTTTATTGAGCTAAGCACATTGGCATAGACTGAAAAAGGAATAATGTTCAACATACCTGAAAATAAAAATGCATTCCCACATATGATTTGTTTAAAAGAAATACAAATTGGCATAGGCTTTCTAGGTGAAAATATGTTAATGCTACATCCAAAGCTTTAAATTCAGGCCTATCTGTTCACTGCTTAATTACATTTTTAGGAATTTACCCCTAGGATATAATCGGGAATATTCACAAAAATGCAGTGTCCATTTCGGCAAAAAAATTATTATTTATACTTTTATAGGAAGAAATGAACAATGTAAATAATCTAAATTGGAAAAAGTTAACTATGATATCAATATCACAAAAAATTAATAGAAATAAAATTCACTCAGTAGTAACTTGAGATTTAAGCTAATCATATTTTTAAATGTTAACAAAATACTCTGCTAAAAGTAAATTATAGATAAATAAACTATTCAGCTTTACATTTTTAAAATGAGACTGACTTTTGTTGTTGTTGTTGTTGTTTTATTTTTGAGACAGAGTCTCTCCAGGCTGGAGTGCAGTGGCACAATCTGGCTCACTGCAACCTCCACGTCCCGGGTTCAATGGGTTCAAGTGATTCTCCTGCCTCAGCCTCCTGAGTAGATGGGATTACAGGCATCCATCACCACACCGGGCTAACTTCTTGTATTTGTAGTGGTGGGGGGGGGTTCACCACGTTGGTAAGGTTGCTCTCGAATTCCTGATCTCAGGTGATCTGCCCACCTCGGCCTCCCAAAGTGCTGGGATTACAGGCATGAGCCACTGCCCCCAGCCCCCTTTGTTCTTTATGTATGTAAAAAGTCTAAAAATGAATCCTCCAGTGAAAGGAAAATATATATTAAGCATATTGCCACATTTGTTTTTACAGCAGACTGCATCTGAGGCTCTCATATCATCTCTTATGTAGGAAATTTTGATAAACATTATCAGATATTCATATTCTTTATGTTATGTTTGAAAGTTTTTTATATTGCTACCAGACAATGCTACTTGGATTTATAAACATAGTTTCACGAATCTAACTTCTTTGAAAGCCAAGAGTCTCTTTTCTATGAAAAGTAAAGCATATAAATTATTAAGAATATTTCACATTATCATTATGTAAACAAACATGTATCCTGATGATGAAAATGTATCTAATATTTTAGGGGTAGGCTGAACTCCCACAATTTCAAGACAACAGTTTCCAAATACTAGTTCCATAATTCACTTTAGACATGAGACAGCCAGTAGCAGGCAGCTAAGAAAATAGCCACATGGCAAAACCAGGAAACATGATTATTATCTACTCCTTCAAACCCAATACAGCAAGATTTAAAAGAAATGCAAATGGTCTCCTACTTAAAATAATTCAACTTATAATTTTCAACTTTGCCATGGGTTTTTCCAATGTAACTCCATCGTAAGTCAAGGAACATCTACATTTAGGATACTTTGACTTACAATATTTGGAAGTCACAATGGGTTCATCAGGCTATTAAATGAATTTACACTTACGATAGTTCCAGCTTACAATGGGTTGGTTCACTGGGACATAACCCTATTGTCAGTCAAGCAACATCTGTACTTCAAAAGATTAAAATTAAGTAAACTATTATGATTTTTTCCCCCATTTATTTATTTTATTGTATTTTAGGTTTTGGGGTACATGTGAAGAACATGCAAAATTGTTGCATAGGAACACACATGGCAGTGTGATTTGCTGCCTTCCTCCCCATCACCTACATCTGGCATTTCTCCCCCTGCTATCCCCCCCCAGCTCCCCACCCCCCACCGTCCCTCCC
>NW_016107364.1:2785375-2818871 GCF_001604975.1 Cebus imitator | reverse complement strand
CTAAAATTAACTCCAGATGGATTAAAGACTTAAACATAAGACCTAACACCATAAAAACCCTAGAAGAAAATCTAGGCAAAACCATTCAGGACGTAGGTGTAGGCAAGGACTTTATGATTTTTTTTTTGCTCTGTCACCCAGGCTGGAATGCAGTGGCACAACCTCTGCTCACTGCAACTGCTGCCTCCTGGATTTGAGCCATTCTCCTTCCTCAGCCTCTTGAGTAGCTGGAATTACAAGTGTCCACCACCACACCCAGCTAATTTTTTCTGTTTTTAGTAAAGACAGGGTTTCACCATGTTGCCTAGGCTGGTTTCAAACTCCTGACCTCAAGTGATCTGCCTACCTCGGCCTCCCAAAGTGCTAGGATTACAGATGTGATCCACTGTACCCCAACAACCATTATAGCTTCTCAGACTCTCTACAAACTTCTTTCTTAAAGAAAAAGTATATTGACATGAAATAAATAATAAACTTTGTATCTTACCACTTCATGGTACAGAGGAAAAACCTGAGGCTGAGAGACAGCAAGTGCCCACAGATAGTCATTAACAGAAACTATAATTTCTAAACACAGAACTTCCATTCATCTACTTTTTTAAAAAGGTGGAAAGCATTTATAATAATTTCTATGATCCGTATACCAAGAATTACTCTAGGTATTATGGAAACTGAATGAAATAAAATAACCGAAATATTTATTAAATGCTTTTGGGTTTTTTAAAATAATGTCCCCGTCAGAATTAAGTTCATTTAAATTTACTTTACTTAAGAAAAGACATTATTTTAAATGCCCTATTTAGGAATTTTAAAAATTCTACTTGAGGTTCTTCCTAAAATACAGAATTTTAAGACAAATAAGTTACATTGTTTAATTGTCTTGAGTGAGCATAGAGCTGCTTCTCAGGACACTGATTCCAAAGAATTGTAATGAAATTTTATGAAATAAGTCATGACTTTGTACAGTGGGGCATCTCTTCAGTTCAGGTTCATTACTTATGAATCATCTTTACAAGACAGAAGAAGCAAAATAAACTATCATGTTAAGTGTAGCCAAGAGAGCTCTCAAATTAGTGAAGAAAACACACATACACATACCAGCAAACTTGGGATAGAGACAGAGCTTAAAGTAAATCAACAGCACTATATTCTCTACATGTAAGTAATAAAACAAGCTACCAGCCTGTTATTCAGCATACTGAAGAGAACCAAAGTCCGATGTACTTAAGACGAGTTTTGAACAGGTTCACACCCAGCACAAAGAAATCAGTAATAATTAGACTCAAGTGAAAAATCATTCAGTCCCAGAATAGACAATTACAGGACAAAAAAAAAAAAAATCAAGGAGCAAACAAACTGTCATGTTATGTCTAGCCAAGAGAGCTCTTAGATTATTAGAGAACATACACACATACACACACACACAAACACACACACACACACACAGAGCCCAACACACTTGGAATAGAGACAGAGCTGAAGGTAAAGAAACAGGACTGTCCTCTCTACATTTAAGTAATAAACCAACCTACCAGCCTGTTATTCAACATTTTGGAGAGAACCAAAGTCCGACGTACTTAAAATGAGTTTTGAACAGGTTCACACCCAACACAGAGAATTCAATAATAATTGGACTCAAATGAAAAATCATTCAGTCCCAGCTTAGACAGTCACAGGACAAAAAAAGAAAAAAAATATATCAGCAGACCTGAGAAGACTCTCAAAGTAGAAAGCTTCTAATTTGAAAAAAAAAAAACAGAGACTCACTTAACTGATGAAGTGTTAGCCCTGGGTTCTTGGTGAAGAGCAACGAGAAGTGGACGTGGGAAGTTGATGACTACGTTCACCACAAACTAAATTTTCAAGAGTATTCCAGTGAGTTCAAATGTATAAATTATTTTATCCTTACAATGTGAGTTTTAAAATGCCTTTCTTTGTCCTCTCTTCCTCCCCAACCCTCCTCTCCTGGTATATTCATTACTATATGACAGTTACTTCAGACTAGATCGTGTTGCTCAGAATATGTGAAGTGTATAAGGGATTCCCACAAGGGATGTTCATCTCCACCGGGTTGCACACACACCGGTGTACTGCTGCACAGCACATTCGTCATAAGAAGCCCAATTAGTAAAGCCAAAGTGTGTGAGCGTATTGGGAAAGTGGAAGTACCATTCACTTTCTCAAAGTGGAGGGTAAGACTCACCCACAGTTCTGGAGCACTGGCAGAAGACACAGGGGAAATGAGGGCATGTCAATCTGTGCTGACTGCCCCTCAGAAGCATCCCAGCCGAGGCAGCAAAAATAGCTCCATCCACTTCCTCTGCCCTGTAGTTGGCTTATCCTTGACCTACGATACAAAATAATCTCAATCTACAAAAGAAGTATTGGCATTAATAATATTAAGCATTTTAGTAGAAAAACAACAATAAGAGGCCATTAAAGAACATAGAATTGTAAGTGAAACACCTGCATTTAATTTCTCTCTGCCTCTCTCTCTCTGTATGTTTTTGGGTTCTTGACTTCACCATAGAGGGTAAGCGGGGAACGCCTGTTTACATACTCTCTACTAACAACTATCTTGATGAGCTTGGTTCATTAATTAAGTCTTATAAACCCATACATTGTTTTCTAAAACAAAGGGCAGAACACTTACTTCAAAGGTTTGTTGTGAAGTTGAAATGTGAAGCATGCGCACTAAAGTATGGACTGTTCTTACTAACAGAGCCATTAGTGTGTGATTTTGAAATTACTAAACTTGTTGCAAATTATATAAACTTTCATAGCCTGGAAAAAATCCACGATGATGTACAAATGTAAATAAAGATACTGGAGAAGTTATGAGATCCAAGGAAAGCACCAGAGTCCTGGGTTGTGGCATAGGGGTGGAGGCGGCCCTCTACGTCTGGACCCTTCCAACCCACATGCACAATTCGGACTCCAATACAGCTCTACTCGGTTCTCCTGAGTATACACACAGCCATCAAGACAACCCACATCCTCATTTTAAAAAAGAAGAAACATATCAGAATGGTTTTAAAGGATTTCAGGTCATTTGAAACTGAATTATTTTCTCCATTTTATAAATGAAATGTACTATATTTTTCACAATTTTTTTGTTCTGAGTCAGTTTTAAAATTTGAGGGAAAAACTCCGAGATAAATATTGCCATAGTGTATATATGCTGTATATCAAGAAAGATTATCTCCCTCTGTGACTGTGAAGATGAATGTTATTGTATTCTTTTTAGGCATTCTTTTTTTGTATTTATTAATACTTAATGAAATATTAATCACAAGAGAAATAGATGTTTGGGTCATATGAAGTTTCTCGTGTACCATGCTGAGCAGTCTAAGCTAATAATGCAAACGATCTGACATCACAGTAATGAAGGCACTACTGTTGTTGGTTGAAGCCTTGTTTTACTGAACTAAGCGAAGGCTTAGTTCCAAAGAAATTTTGACTCTGGAAATGCTATTTAAGCTCAGACACATTTGTTTTCATTAAAGTTGGAAGTATCTTTCAAAGGGTAGACTGTTGCCAATTGTATTTACCCTTCATTTTAAGATCAGAATTTTAAAGATAGTCCAATAACAATATTGCTTCTTAATCATTAAGCTTGTTCACATAGCTGACATAAGGTAATGCTTTTGGACATTATAGTTAGACTTCATGAAGTATGGGTAATTGAAGGAGTGTATTTAGTATTTTCATTCGTATTTTCAATTTAGCTTGATGAGTCAGACTGCAGGCTGCCTTGATTCAAACCTTGGCTTCACAGCTTATTAGTTATGTGACCTAAGGTAAGCTGCTTAACATTTTTATGCATCACTTTACTTATCTATGAGATAAGAATAATAATAGATTAGTACACAATTCCATTTGGGAGCTAAATATATGTTAAGTACATAGACTAGAACCTTGAACATAACTATTACATAAATGTTTATTATTAATATTACTATTCAGAAATAATTATTAAGGACCTCTTTTGTGCCAGGAACTTTTTTTTAGGTTCAACAAAGCATTAAAAAAAACCACACACAAATTCCTATTATCATTAGGCTTATGTTTTAGTTAGGCAGATGGACAATAAACACTAAAAATAAGAAAAATATCTAATACTTCAGTGAGAAGCACTAAGGGGAAAAATAAAGCCAAATATGAAATAGAAAATGTTGGAAGACATTGAGATTTCAGCGAGGATGGCTATGGCTAGTATTAAACAGTGGCTCAGTCTCACTCATCCTTCTGTACGGCTCTTGATGATGCTGGGGCTGGAACTTTGCAAACCACATTTCAGCTTTGCTAGAAAGCTTCTTGTAAGGGCTCTTCCAGTACAGAGTATTAGAAGGAAACTATGAAATAGGAGGAGGAAGAAGGGACTTTCTACTTCCTGTTTGCTTGCTGCATGCTTCCTGCTTCTGCCAGTGTTTTCCTAGCCTCACTTTACCCCAGCAGAAGTGGGGCATTGCAGTTGAAGCAGTTGTGCCCACGTTTTGTTTTGTTGCGTTTTGCTTCCCAACACTTACAAAAACAGCCTTATCAGATCTCCAATCCCCAGTAAAATACTCTCACCAGGAGCTCTTCCTCAGAGGTTCCCTAGCCATGGCCAAATGGGTTCCTTTCTCTAAGCTCAGAGACACTAATGCCAGAGGAGCAGCACCCTCCCCTCAGCCATTTGGGACCAAGCTTTGCGAGGCGCATCTTTCAAGCTCTTCAATTTTAATCCCCGCCTTTTCCCTTTCGGTCCCCAGCACTAGGAATGGCAGCTGTTACTTCTGTGATACTTTCATGTTTTCCTGGAGCCTTTCACAGTCAGTTAACAAGTCTTTATACCTACGTAACACTTCTTCTATCAAATTATCTCTTTAAAAACCTGGCATGAGCTTTGTTTTCAGTAGACTGTGACTGACATGATGGACAAGGAGATCTCACTGCGTAAGACCTGAAAGAAGTGAGGAAGTCAGCTGTGCAGATATAGAAGATAAGGCATTGCAGACAGAGGCAACTGCAAGGGCAAAGGCCCAGAGGCAGGCCTCGGCCTCATCTGTGTGAGGAACAGGGCCTGTGTTTCTAGAGAAGAATAGGCAGGCATGGAGTAGTGGAAGCTGAGATCTGAGAAGTTATAGGGCTCAGATAATGGAGTACCTCATAAATAAGGTGGCCGTTAGTTACCGTTTGAACGGGACTCGTGAAAGGATGTAAGGGGGTGTTATTAATAATTACACAGAGGTAGCAGGCACTAACTTGGACTGTCCCAGGAAAACAGATATGAATGTCTTTCCTAAGTATAACTTACTGTCAGGACTTGAGTTTTTACTTAAAGTGAGGTATGAAGCTTTAAGAGGGTATTGCATGAAGAGAAAACTTAGTCTAACTTACATTTTAACTGCTCGCAAGAGGAGAACAGATATGGTATTTTCTATAAAATGCAATGCTTCTCAATTCAGTATGAATTATTTAACTATAATCTATAATAAATGTGGTAAGGCATACATGAGTTTTAGAGTAGATTTGATAGAGATATAAACACACAGGTATACTAGTATATTTACCACAAAATCCAATAATTATTTAACTAAATCAATTATTTAACTAAACTTTGGCTTTCTTTTCTACTTTAAGGAAAATAAGTAGGACTTTTGAAACTTTAATATATCAAAGATCCTTAGGCCTTTGTCCAACTAGTTTGTTCCAAATTTCTTCTACTGTTCTTAAGATAGTGTACAGGATGAATTAGTCTACCTTTATTTCTAGCTAATATTCATCACAGGAGAAAGCAAATGATAAGAGGAGAATCACAGCTACGAATTACCCAGGCTAGTATTAGAACCACTGCCTGTCTTCAAAGCCAGCACTTCGTGTGCCACACCATGCTATATGCACTGAATATCCTTTCTAACTAATTTTATGACCTTTTCACTTCATTTTAAGCATCAAACATAAAACACACAGAACAAGATGTGCTATGCTAATTTGTTGCTTTGTGGAAAATCTGAATTTTTTAAATGAAAAAATAAATTTTTGATAGTGAAATTTTAATTATCTTAATTATTTTCTTCTGCGAGAGATTATCCATTAGTACTCAACAGCATCTCTATTCTCTACTGTGTCCATAAATGTCAAGAACGGGAAGACTGCAACTTGCATTTTACAGACTCCATTGTCACCAAGTTTAGACCCTACCAATGAGAAGACTTACACAAATGGCTCCTTACATACGTGCTCCATTATGCACATATAGAAAGGAAATATTCATCCATTATCTAGGTAACTCTGTCTCCTATTCAGGCTACAAAAAAAAAAAAAAAGCATTTATTTTATCCCCTATATCATGTGTATTGGGTAAAAGAGAGTTTTTAACTATTTAGAGTAATAAAGCAGAAATATTTCAACACAATTTGTTTTTTTTCTTGGTGACAGTAAGAAATCACCTTCAATGAAAAGGAAAATTTGCATTGTTTCAGTCCACTGTGCAATGGCCTTGAGTATCTCCCTAGAAACAGGATAGGTGGTACCACTAAGGAATATTGAACTAAGCAAGATAATGAAGATGGAAAACAAAAATCATCATCTAGAATTTTACTTCTCTGATAATCATATTCTACTGAGAGATATTCTGTAGATTAAATGTAATTTGTTTCCTGTTATATATCACTTATTTAAAAAACAAATATATATATATATATATATTTTTTTCTATGAAGAAAAGTGTGCTAACTGCTGGAGTACAATAATTAAATAGTTGAATTTGAGGAGGAGGAGGGATACATTCTTATTTTAAAGCAAGTTTTTAATAGTAAAATCATCTTTTTCCTCAAATCCATATGGAATTTAATGAAGCAATCTCTATGGAAGACTTGAGGGATTGTTATTTATATAGATAGCAGATTCCATTAGCACACCAGTATCAGATTCTAATCATCTTCCCCGATGAGGAAAATGTTTGATGACTCCCACTGCCTACTGAATTAAGTCTAACATCTTCTAAAAAAGATTGTCTACCATAAAATCAAACTTTTAATCATCTCTTGTTCATCTACACGAATATTTCTCTTCAGCCAGAGTGGAATTCTTGCTATTGTCTGAAGCAGTCTTCACATTCTCTACACACTTTTTATCAGATTGATATAAACACACACAACATGCTTCCCTTAAAACCCAGACCATCCTTCTTTGACTATCTTTAATATCATCTCTTATATGTAACCATTTCAATTATTTTAGTCAATTCCTTACCCCCCTCAGAGATTATAACTTATTTTTCTACATGACCCTCAAATTTCAAATTTGAGTTTCTCTGCATCTAAATAAGACAGATTATCTTAATATAAAATTATGCTAGTACTTTATAACAATTATGGCATAATTAACAAATAACTGAATTAATATAACTATGGAAAACGTCAGGAAAGAAATTGAAAAACAGTTGTAAGAAAATGACAGGTAGGACAAGAAGAGAGTTTGGTTGTAAGAAATTGACAAAAACTTTTGGGTTGGGGGGTGGGGAAGCAATCTTAATCTAGCCAAGATAGAATCTTAAGCCAAGATAGAATCTTAATCTAGCCAAGATAGAATAGCCCTATTCCTCCCAGGTCCTCCTTCTTGTAACTAAAAAAAAAAACCCTGGATATAACACAACAAACAACCATAGAAAAATTCTAAGAGGTATAAGAAAGTGAACAATATAAGGACATTGGGACTTGAAGAATGACACAGCGATGAGTTCTCAGGGTTTTCCTTTCTTTTTTTTTTCCTATATATCTCAGATGAGAAGTGGAGCAAGGCAATATGAGTTGGACTTGGCCTTTCCTATTTTCCTGACTGTGGCCCCAGAGGGGAGCTGAGCTTCTACTCCACCCAACTGCAGTGAGGTGGTGAGAGACAGCAGTCCAATTTTCCCAGGGTGATGTCAGTAAGGCCTAGAAGGAAGCCAAACATTCTCTCCCCTCTCATACTGGTATATTACAGCTAAACACAGAGACTGCTTGTTAAAAATAGAGATGACATTAAGATACATAATACCCAAAATATCCACAGTACAATAAAATGTCACTCCTTATAACTAGGAACCAGGACCACCTCAAACTAAATGAGAAAATACAATCATCAGGCACCAACACTAATATAACTAATATGGTGAAATCACTTGAAATTTTAAAGCAGTAATTTTAACAATACTGTACAATTATAAAAAATCTATAAACACATTTTAAATATAGAAGATATCAGAAAATAAATCAAGTATGTAAAAAAAATTAAAGCAAAAGGAAATTAAAGAATTTAAAAAACAAAACAACCAAAATTAAAATCTCACTGGATGTGTTCAGTAATAAACTGAAGTTGACAGAAGAAAGAATGAACTCAAAGACAGGTCAATAGATATTATTTAATCTGAACAACAGCAAGAAAATAAAAATATATGAACAGAGCCTCAAGGACAGACATGCGGGACAAAAAAAAAAAAAAATCTCAACATTTGTTTCACTGAAGTCCCAAAAGAAGATAAACAAAGTTGTGCTAAAAATAGTACTCAAGGGCATAATAGCTAATTTGGCAAAGTTTGCAATGGAATTAAGAATTACGGTTTCAATGGAATTACAGTTTCAAGAAACTAAATGAACTCCAAACAGAATAAACCCAAAGAAATCTATTTCAAGATGCATTACGACCAATCTTCTGAAAAGTAAAGAAAAGAATCTTGAAAGAGGCTAGAAAGAAATAACAAATAATCTATATGAAAACAATATTTGATAGTAATTCATCTGAAACCATGAAGACCATTTTCAGGTGCTGGAAAAAAAAAAAAAAAAAAAAAAAAAAAAAAAAAAAAAAAAAAAAAAAAAAAAAAAAAAAAAAAAAAAGAACTGTCAGTTCTGAGTTCTATATCTGAATACTCCTGGAAAAATAACCTTCAGAAACAAGGAAAATAAAGACATTCTCCCAGGAAATAAAACTAAGAAAATGTCTTGGTAGAAAACTTACCCTTAAGAATGTCTAACAGAAGTTACTGGAACTGAAATGAAATGCCAATGGAAAGAGGCTAAGACTTGAGGGAGGAGGAAGGAACAATGGAATGGGTAAGTTAGACACAAATAAAATAAACTGTCCTTCTCCTCGTGAGTTTTTAATATCAAGTAGCAAAAATGATAATATTATCTGATATGGTGTTCAATGTATATAGAAAAAAGTATTTGAAAACATTTATAAAATATAAAAACATTTATGTTTTCAAAATGGAGAGTATAAAGGGACCTACATAGAAGACAGATTTCTAACCTTCACTCAAAGTGTCACAGTGTCAGTTCCAGTAGGCTGTAAAAAGTTGTGTATGTATATTGCATATTGTAATAACTAGAGTAAGCAGTCTTAGAACATACACAGATAAAGGTACTAAAGAATATAGATAATAAAAGGTACTAAAGAATATAGATAATAAAATACAATTTTAAGAAATGTCTGAGTAACCCACAAGGAAAAAGAAAGAGAAAGGAGGAATGAACACAAAACAAACAGAAAACAAACCAAAAAAAAAGGAAGGATTTAGCCCCAACACAGCAATAATGACTTTAAGTATAATTCGTCTAAATATGCCAATTTAAAAGCAGAGATTGACAAGATTAATAAAAATATGATCTAACTATATGCTTTCTACAAGAAATTCATTTGTAGAACAATATCATAGATTGACAATATAAGGATGGGGGTGTGATGGCTGGGGAGAAAGTTTAGCCTCCAACTACTATGATCTTCAAGATTTGATGTAGCCTAGACCAGTGGGAGTGAAAGTCGCAACAAAAATGACATGACTAAATGTATTTAGATATATATTAAAAGTGATAACTCTGTTTCCTTTAGAAAAACTATAATATAACCACAAATAAAGTGATACTAATGACAATAATTTTAAAAGCAGAGAAATTTATGCAATGTTCTTGGATTTTATATTTTACGGTATGTAGAAAAGGAAACCCCAAGAAGATTACAACTGAAGCTACTTCTATTTCATCTGAATGTGAAGAACTGACCAATCCTGAATTTGCTTAGTAGTGTTACACAGATTGAATAGATTAATAAACTAAAAAATTCATCATATGTTGATAAAGTTTTTATAAGACTACCAGGAAATGGAGAGATAATGATGTGTCAAACTGAATCACTACAGATGGAGTGTAACAAAAAGTTTCACAAACATCATCTGAGCTAAAACTTTAAGGACAATAATAGCCACAGTATTGAGTATCCACAATAGGTCAGAAAATATATAAACAGGTGAAACAGTATTTTTTGCATCCTCACCTTGTCCTTGATCTAATTAGGTTTTCTTTTGCATCACTTAAGATAATCATTTGGGATTTCTCCTCTAGTCTGTCCCTGTGATAAGCTGCACTGATACATTTTCTAATATGGAACCATGTTTTCATTCCTCAGGCAAATTTTTTCTAGGTCCTGACACACAATCTTTTTAAACTGTTGAATACATTTGGATAATAATTTACTTAATATGTCTTTTACCTAAACATGTGTCAGTCAGGTCATACACAATTATAATCTAGTAATAAACAAAACCAGAATACAAATGGTAAGATTTAATTTTTACTCATGCACATTCTGCTGCAGGTCCAGCAGTTCTTCAAAGCAACTAACCTCCAATTGGTAATAGCCTACAGAAGTCATTTCTAATGTAGTTTGCTAAGGGAATGAACCTAACTTTCTCTTACATTTAATTGTCTTCAGTAAACTTTGGCATTAAGATTGCAGTAGCTTCAAAAATGAGGTGAAACTGACTTTATTTTCTAGAAAAACTTCTAAAATATAAGAATTAACTACTTTTTTAGAGTCTTTGAGGGACTGTCTTAAACTAAAATATTTTCCACTGCAGTACTTACTGATATATTTAAACTCCCTAAATCTTCTTGCATTCTTTTATGTTTCTGAAACTTATTTCAATTAGGTGTTCAAATTTATTAGCACACTATTGTTGGTTATTTTTTTACAATTTCTGGAGCTATTCATCTATTTTCAGTTCTGTATTTTCCTTACTTTAGTTCATTTTTTGTATTCTTGGGTCTTGTTAAAATGTTCTAAATTCTATTAGGTATTTCACTGATTTTCAGTTTATAATTATCACATTTCATTGAATCAAATATAATATTTATTACAAATATCACCCCTATCTATGAAAACTTGGAACAATTCATGTTTATGTATAGCAAGATACATCCTGATTTCAGAAATGTTAAGATGTGAGTAAATGTGCATTTTGAAATTTGGAATTGCTCCCTTTTTATCTTACTTATTATGTTTAATATTTAGATTAATTATTTTTAAATTGTAATTTCACCATGTATGTATTTAAAACTATAAAGTTTCTTCTAAGGATAGCATTACCTCAATCATATTCAACTTTTAACATGCAATACTTTTATTATCACTGACTTCTGCTTCTTAATTAATCTTTTTTTTTCTTTATCAAAATTTAGCTAGTTCCATTAAGCTATAATTATACAGAACTAGTAGCTATTTTTGATATAGGCATATCCTGGAAAAATTGCAAGCTCAGTTCCAGACCACCACAATAAAGCAAGTATCACAAAAAAGTGAGCCACACAAATTTTTAATATTCTCTGGGCATATAAATGTTATGTTTACACTATACTGCAGTCTGTGAAACAAAAGCATTATGTCTAGTAAAAAGTACGCTTTGGGAGGCTGAGGCAGGCGGATCACTAGATCAAGAGATTGAGACCACCCTGGTCAACATGGTGAAACCCTGTCTCTACTAAAAATACAAAAATTAGCTGGGCATGGTGGTACAGCCTGTAGTCCCAGCTACTCGGGAGGCTGAGGTAGGAGAATTGCTTGAACCCAGGAGGCGGAGGTTGCGGTGAGCCAAGGTCGTGCCATTGCACTACAGCCTGGGTAATAGGAGCAAAACTCCATCTCAAAAAAAAAAAAAAGAAAAAAAGAAAAAGAAAAAAGTACGTAAATTTTAAAATACTTTATTGCTATCAAATGCTAACAATCATGTAAGCCTTCAGTGAACTGTAATCTTTTTGCTGGTGGAAGAACTGCCCTCAAAGTTGATGACTGCTGCCAGATTAATGTAGTGGTTGCTGAGGGTGAGGTCGCTATGGCAATTTCTTAAATTAAGACAATAATGAAGTTTGCTGCATTGATTGACTCCTGTTTTCATGAAAGATTTCTCTGTAGCATGTAATGCTATTTGATAGTGCTTTACTTATAGCAGAAGTTCTTTCAAAATTGGAGTCAATCTTCTAAAACCCTGTGGCTATTTTATCAACAAAAATTATGTATCATTCTAAATCCTTGTCGTCATTTCAACAATGTTCACAGCATCTTTGCCAGGAGTAGAATCCACCTCAAGAACCACTTTCTCACCCATCCATAGGAAGCAAGCAAGTCCTCATGAATGAAATTACATCATGAGGTTGAAGCAATTCAGTAACATAACAGGCTCTACTTCTAATTCTGGTTCTCTTGCTGTTTTCACCACATCTGCAGTTACTACCCCACTGACGACTTGAATACCTCAAAGTCATCTATGAGTGCTAGAGTCAACTTCTTCCAACTCCTATTAATGTTGATATTTTGACCTCCTTTCATGAGTCACAAGTATTCTTAATGGCATCTAGAATGTTGAATCTTTTCTAAAAGGTTTTCAATTTACTTCACCCAGATCCATCAGAGGAATCACTATCTCTGGCAGGAATATCCTTATGAAATATATTTCTTAAATAATAAGATTAGAATGTCAAAATTACTCCCTGATCCATAGGCTACAGAGTGGATGTGGTGTTAACAGGTATAAACACATTAGTTTCTTTGTACATCTCCATCAGATCTCTTGGGTGATTAGACGCATTGTCAACAAGTAGCAGTATTTTGAAAGGAATCTCTTTTTATAAGTCATAGTTCTCAACGGTGGGCTTAAAATATTTAGTAAACCATACTATAAAAAGATATGCTGACCTTCAGGCTTGGGTGTTTCAATTACAGAGTACAAGCAGAATAGATTTAGTGTAATTCTTAAGGGCCCTAGAATTTTCAGAATAGTAACTAAGCATTAGCTTCAACTTAAAGTTACCAGCTACATTAGTGTTAGCCTGCCCTTTGAAGCTTTCAAGCTACTCACTGTTCCCTTCTCTCCAACTATGAAAGTCTTAGATGGCATCTTCCTCCAACAGAAGAATGGATTGTATATATGGAAAATCTGTTGCTTAATGTAGCCACCTTCATTAATTATCTTAGCTAGATGTTCCGGATAACTTGCTGTAGAAGCTCAATCAGCATTTGCTCCTTCATCTTGTACTTTTGTGTTATGAAGATGGCTTCTTTCTTTAAACCTTATGAACCAATCTTGCTAGCTTCAAACTTTTCTTCTGCACCTTCCTCGCCTTTCTCAGTTTTCACATAATTGAAGAGAGTTAGAGTCTTGCTGTGGATTTGTCTTTAGCTTAAGGGAATGCTGTGGCTGGTTATCTTCTTTCCAGACCACTAAAACTTTCTCTGTGTCAGCAACAGGGCTGTTTTGCTTTCTTATAATTCACGGGTTCACTGGAGTAGCACTTTTAATTTTCCTCAAGAACTTCTCCTTTGCATTCACAAGTTGGCTGTTTAGTGCAAGAGGTCTAGCTTTTCAGTCTATTTTGGCTTTTGATATGCCTTCCTCACTAGGCTTAATCACTACTAGCTTTTGATTTAAAGTACAAGACACATGACCCTTCCTTTCATGTAAACACTTGCAGGCCATTGCAGAGTTATTCATTGGCCTAATTTCAATACTACTGTGCCTCCAGGAATAGGAAGATCCAAGGAAAGGGAGTCAGTCAACAGCCAGACAGTGTAACAGTCAGAACACACACAACATATATTGATTATTCCACATCTTATATGGGGCAGTACATGGTGCCCCATAACAATTCCAATAGTAACACCAGAGATCACAGATCACCATAACATACATATATAATGTTTAAATAATGTGAGAATTACCAAAATGTGACACAGAGACACTAAGTGAACACACACCACTGGAAAAAAGAAAGTCAATAAATTTTCTTGATGCAGGGTTGCTATAAATCTTCAATTTATAAAAGATACAATAAAGTGAAGCACAATAAAACACATATGCCTGTATAAATTTTTAAATATATTTGATTATAGTCATACATCAGTCTCATAATATTAATCACTTGCAAGACAAAGGGATCCCTCTTACCACTCATATTAAACACTGTACTCAGACCCTATCAATAGAGAAAACCAAAAAGAAAATAAAAGCATCAAGATGGGAAATAAGGAAATAAAACTATCATTATTCTTAGAGAATAATATGGTATGTATTCCAAAGAAAATTACAAAATGATTTTACTGGAACTCATAGAGGAATTTAGCAAAGTCGCAGGATACAAAGTAAATATGAACAAAATCAGTTTTATATCTATGTGGAGGCAAAAAAAAATTAGAAAATAAAATGTAAATAATATCCTTGAGAAGAGCATCAAAATATATCATATACTTTTAGTAATCATTTTAATGAAAGATGTAAAAACCTCTTCAGTGGAGACTAGGGAATGTTGTTGTAAGAAATTAAATATTCTAAAGCAATAAATTTTTAAAAAATATTATTTCTTGACAGAAAATATTTTATCACAATCTTATCATGAAATGGAATACTAAATATTGAAACAACACCTCTTCTTAAAAATGTTGTATAGGTTCTATGCTAACCCAGTTAAAGCCCCAGTCTTTTCCTCTTTGTAGAAATTGAAAAGCTTCTTCTAAAATTTATTTGAAAATGCAACAAAATGATAATAACAAAGAGAGCCTTGAAAAAGAAGAGAGTTGGAGAACTTACAGATCTGATTTTAGGATTTACTCTAAAGTGCTGCATTAAAATCATGTATCAAAATGTGGATTATTGAATCTATCAGTAGAAGAGAATAGATTGTAAAGGTACATCAAACACTAGCATTCACTGACTTTTAAAATAATTAGCAGTGTAATATAATAGAGAAAAGAAGTTTTTAAACAAATTATGTGGGAAAACTAGATATCTATATAAAATGTATTAAAGATTTGTTATATTTCACACCAGGAAAGAATTAATTTGAACTACATTATATACCTAAACATAAAAAGAAAACATCAAATCATTGAAAAGAAAATGTAGAAGAATCAGTTTAATACTTTAGATAGGACTCACGATGTACTGACCATTAAAGAAAACATGGATAAACCAAACTTCAACATAATTTAAAACTTTTGTTCACCCTAACTCTGTTGAGAAAATGAAAAGGCAAACCAGCAGATGGGCAGAAAATATTTGCAATAAATATATCTAACAAAGGATTTTAATATAGTAACAAATATTAAAATATTGGCTTAAATTGAAAATAAAAAGACAGACAATCCCATTTTTTTTAAGTGGGTAAAACATGTTAGCAATTCAAAAAAAAAAAATTACTATAAATGACCAATAAGCATATGCGATAGTACTCAAAATTCAGTTGCCAGAGAATTGAAAATAAAAAAAACAGAAGATATTGTCTCACCCTCAGTATACTCTTTCAATTTAAAAGACTATCAATACCAAATCTTGAAAAAAATGTGGAGCAACTGGAACTCTGATACTTTTCTGATAAATGTTAACAATGGTACAACTGTGTTGGGAAACTCTTTGAAAGTTTCTGATAAAATTTAATACATTGGGCCCCATACTATGACCCAGAATTTCTACTCCAAACAGTTTCCTTTGCAAAGTAAAAGCTTATAACCACAAAAAGCATCACAGAAGAATATCCATGCATGGTTAATCCATAATAGCCTAAAATTAGACATAATTCAAATGTCCATCCAGAGAAGAAAAGGAAAAAATGTTGTGCTCTATTTATATAATGGAACACGACCTAGCAATAAAATGGAATAAACTTAGACACATTTGACAACATGGATGAATCTCACAGACATGCTGTGTAAAAGACACTGGGCAGAGAAAGGTATATACTTCATAATTCTGTGTATATTAAGTTGAAGAATAGGTCAAACTCACCAATGGTGATAAAAATCAGAATACTGGTTATCTTGTGAGGTAGAAGGACTGATTAGAAAAAGGGTATAAGGGCAATTTGTACCTTAAGTTTTTTTAAAAAGTGTTATCCAATCAACATTGCAGCCTAGGCTGCAACTACCCACAAACTCCCCTACCCTTCATATACCAGTTTAAGATACTTTTTAATCTCCCCAAGAATTTCTCATACTATTATAGCTGCTTCCTAAAATCAGGATGTCTCTCTGGCTTTTTTAGTTTCTCCAGTATTAATTTTGGGAGATCATACTGTCATTAGAAAAACCACACTTAGTAGATATTATTTTTCACAATGAACATAGAAAATAACTGCCTTTATAAGTCTCTTCAATTACTTATACGGGCACATAGCAATTGAAGCAAAGCTGTCACCACAGAATATGGGCATTTCCAATTTCATATTATTAAAGATGAACTTAGTGGTGGATAAATTAAAACCACTGGTTTTATGGTAAATATTCACTATCAATTGTATACCCCAAGGTAGAGATAGGCATTCTTCATAATCAGATTCCTAACCTTGTAAAACTACTGCAAGAGTATATTAAAAAAAAATACTAAGAAGACTTTTTTTTTTTTTTCCTATAGAGAATGACAATAGTGACAAGCATAAAAAGTTATATAAGGAGAGATTTTCTACTGGTTTTACTATTTGAAATAAGGGAATGTTATTTCTTTAGAAAGAGAACATGTATGAAGATGTAATTTAGAGACAAAAATTAAGGGGGATCAAGAAATGGATGAAAAGATAATTCAAGCAAATCTTTCAAGGTAGAATTAGATGTATGTCATAAAGGCAGAAGCAAATTCACATCAGCAGGGTGGCTGCTTGTTCTTCATAGCCTTGGGAGTATAGTTATGGTTCAGCAATTTTCTCCAGCAATTTCTTGACAGAAAATATTTAATCACAATCTTTTCAGTAGTTGGAGGGGGCACAAGATCCTATCTGTTTCGAAATAACCCACTGTTTGCCATTCTGCCTCAAATCCCCTACTGTACAGTCACTGTTTTAAGGCAAAGCCTCCAGAAAGTCCCTTTTAGTATTTACATATTCACTGAGTGACACTACTTGTGAGCACACTTTCACTCATCATATATTCTGTTATTTAGGGTTTATTTAGAGCTTTGGTATGTGAAATATGTACTGGGTTCACATAGGTGGACATAGCTCCTAATTACCTAAAGCCGGGGAAAAATAAACTACTGTTTAAAGGTTGGCATCACTGGAAAATCAATAGCCACCTAACCATGAGAATGATGATTAGAAAATGACTATCAAAGAGAAAGTGGGGGACAAGGGAATGGAAAATAGAAGTTATCAGTAGGGCTGACTTCTATGCAACAGACTGAAAGGGTTAAAAGAGAAATTTCCCAACTATCATTCATTACGACCTGTAAATAACAAACACAGCTCTTCAATTCTTAAGCAAAGAAGCACTATATACCTGTCACTTAACGACACCTCTTGAGGCAGGGCAGAATTCTTGTTTTTGCTCTGGTGTTCAGAATTGCTTGTATCTACAAAAGTTCATACACTGAAGCTCTACCAGTTAAGCAGGATCACATCTGCCCCATACTCAGAATTTTACCACACACATCCTACATCAGGTGTGTAACAGACTCAACTCTACATCTGACTCCAAGGACGGTTTTCAGGTGGCAGCTTGAAGAGTTCCTTAAACACCATGGTGCAACTGAAGCATGTGCTTCTAAACACCATCTAGTCAGAAAGATGCTATGAAAAGAGTATTAGATTTGAAAACTGTTGCCCAACCTCGTGGAATGCATTTTCCCTCTCTGCAAGAAGCAATAAGCCCAACTTCTTTAGGTCCAGGTATGTTCTTGGCAGTCTTCATACAGACAGAATTGACAGATAAGCAGTAGTGGATTTGGTTACAATGGATTTCCAAAACATTAAATTATATTTCTAGGGCACTCTCCTAAACGGGTTAGGCACTGTTACAAATGATGTAAAAATTAACTTTTAGTCCTGGTCATAAAGCCTATGAGACAGGTACTGCATTATGAAGATGCCCATATTAAACAAGGTTTTGTGATTTATTCAAAACACAGAATCCAAGTTTCCCAGCTCTAGAATCTGCTCCATCACCCACTCAATACAATCAGAAAGAATTGAAGTGGTTTACTCAGTCTTCTTTGCTGCATTTGACAACCAGAAAGAAAGCAGTAGAGCAGGATTGTGTATATATATATAAAAAATGAGTATATTATGTTTCATTTTTATTTCATTTCACTGACAGCATAAAAATACACATTTGAGGATAATATGCTAAATATTGCATAGTGAAATCTATGCTATATTGAGCTTATTTCTACTCTTTTCTCAGAAATATTTAGGTTGTTTTAATGTACTTTTTGATGAAAATATTATTTTCTAGAAAAGAACTTAATATCAAGAAAAAATTATTTGGATACTTAAATGTATGAGCTGATATATTTAAACCATGACAATTCTTGGTTAAACAGTGCTTGGCTAACCAAACAGAAAATTTTAAAAGATAAAAAAGTAAAAGGAAAATTCCCAATGGCCCTTCTCAGTATTTGAGTCATACTTATCTTGAAAATAAATACATATTTTAGTAAATGAAGTTTAATCTCATTTTATTCATGCTATTGACTCTTCATAAACTATTTATTTTGCAATATTAGATTTATAGACAAGTTACAAAGATAGTACAGAGAGTTCATAGATGCCTTTCACCCAATTTCAGTTACTACTATCATCTTATGACATTTCATTTGTGAAAACTAAGAAACCAACCTTGACTGAGTAACTAACTCCAGACTGAGCCACAGTGATATATGTGGGGCTCAGCATCAATCTCTGCTATTGACAGAGTTTTCAGGTGTGTTTCTTTAGGCTTCAGAACAATTCACCAAGCCATTTCCCATTTGAGGTATATTTACCTCAGGCTGCCTTTGCTCCATATAAACTGGGAGATGAACCTTGGCCAACAGAGAGGATTTCTGTTCACCACTGACCTTTCAGCCTTACTTTGGGAGTGTGATAACAGCAGTTCACTTCTGGCTAGCTAGCTCTAATATATCATACAGAATCATTTGTAAGTAGAACCAAGTCTCCTCCTCAATCGGTCATGAGGAATCTCAGCAAGCCCCCAGTATGAAGTGAACCGCAAAGGTGGTAACATGGGAGTGTAAGTCACTTGTTCACGTAATTTACTTACTCCTCCTGAAACAACTCAAGCTACTTCCAAATACTTATGTCCTTCACATAATGGATTGTTCAACTATCACCTGTCCTTATAAATTAGTAATATCCAGCTCATGTCACAAAATTTTGATTGCATAGCCTCTGCCCCATGTCCCACTGTCCGCAGTCAGGCTCTATCAATGACCAGTAGCACATTAAGAGATGTTTTTCCAATGGAAAGTTACTTTGTACCAAAGAGGGTATGGCTCTGCTTAAGACCTCTAGAGGTCTATGCTGTTACTCACATTTACAGGTATGACATTTATACCTTCAGCACAATCAGATCTCTTTTTTTTTTTTTTTTTTTTTTGAGACAAAGTCTTGCTCTGTTGCCAAGGCTGGAGTGCAATATCATAATCTGGGCTCACTGCAACTTCCGCTTCCTGGGTTCAAGTGATTCTCCTGCCTCAGCCTCCTGATAGCCAGGATTACAGGCACACCACCACACCCGGCTAATTTTTTTTTTTGTATTTTTAGTAGAAATTGGGTTTCACCATGTTGCCAGGCTGGTCTTGAGCTCCTGACCTTAAGTGATCAACCTGCCTCAGCCTCCCAAACTGCTGTGATTACAGGCATGAATCATCACACCTAGCCCAATCCGATCTCTTAGATCACAATCTATTCTCTAAGCATCTTGAACCATAGCTTGAACTTGCTATAGTACTCTCTCTTGCTCTAGGCCTCGTGTAAAACTTGAATATATCTATTAATCCAACAAAAGTATCACAGAAGTAATTTTTTAGCAAAGAGACTTTGTATTAGCATTGTTACAGGCAATGTATCACATATGAACTGATCCTTAGAATGTACAACCCCTACCAAGCTGTAAGTAACAGATCAATAGAGTGAAATCTATTATTATACTATATAGAAATAGATCATTCTAAACTTCAAACAGAACAGTGAAAAATCACTTTACAAAAGAAATAAAAACACCACCCAATTTTATATTTTTTAAAGTGCCAGCTCTTAAATGGTAGAGCATCAAAAATATCAAAGGATATACCCAATTAGCTTTGTAATGCTTAAATGCTTAACTGTTCATTCTATATGGGCCAGGCCTGACCTGGTTTTCAAAGCTTAATTTAAGCATTTTGTATTTTCATTTTCTTGGATCAGACTGTTTCCTCTTTTATCTTAAATTTCTTAAACATTTCAACATAACATTTAATTAATCTTCACTACTTACAAGTATTAAGACCAAAGATTTCCCTTCCTAAGGTTTAAACCTGAGTAAAGAATAAAGAAGCCAAACACAAAAATCTTACAAAGTCCAATTACAATGGAGCCAGTAACAATTTTAAAAAGTACTCTTAACTTACCCTCTCTTAGAGTTCCATGTTGGTGAATATTAACGATTGACCAGGTAGCAAAATATTGAACCCAGTTAGCTAAAATAACACAGGTCATTATGATAACTGCTCTTCTGTGCATTGCAAATGTTGCAAGATGAAGTTCATTTATGTTTGATAAAGATTTGAAAAACAGTTTACAAGAAAGTGTGCTTCCCTGTCAACACCAATTTAACCTCAGAGAAGTGAATGTAGAGCTCTTGCAAGTGCTTTTGATTTGTGAGGATGGCCCACGGCGGGGGTGTTACATCATCTGAGGGCCAGCATGACTTCTCTTCGTGATTATGAGGTAAGCCACCTGGACAGCAGGTCCAGTCTTGCCAGGGGCTGCAAACTGCACTGTAGACCAGCACATTATTTTCATCCAGCTGACATTCTTCCACACATCCAAAATTTTCACCTTCAAATTTGAAAGCCTGGACTCACAGTATGTGATTATTAAAAATGCCTTTGTCAACTGAACATCTTCCTCAGCGCTGTAAGAATTTCCAATAGTGGCTTAAAGTGCTCTCAGTGAGACACAGCTTTAAAATTGGGATCTCTGGCATTGGGAAGAGGAATTCAACAGAATTCCTCGTGTGAAAAACAAGGTAGACCTTACATTTATTCCAAAATGGAAGACTAGAAGAATGACAGAGTTCCAGAATCACCACCTGAGTTACAACTCTCAATGAGAGTAGCTGATACTGAACACTCGTGTTACAGTCAATTTGCCACTTCACTCATAGGTACTGCTCAGCTCTATCCCCAAGCTAGTCGGCAGACATGCCCTACTGAAGCTGCTCGTATTGTCTTCCTATAGAAAGGCTCTCTGGCACTGGACATAGTGAAGGACTTGGAGGATTTAAACTGAGGGGCTTGTTTCACCATGCTTACTGTGTGTCTCTTTCTTGCTGGAGTTATTATTTGAAAGTTATGCCCAGGCCTGCACGGTGGCCCAGGCCTGCACGGTGGCTCATGCCCAGGACTTCCAGAGGCTGGGATTTCTAGCCCAGCCTGAGCAACATGGTAAGACCCCTTCTCTATAAAAATTTAAAAAATTAGCAGCCATAGTGGCACCCACCTATAGTTGGAGCTACTCAGGAGGCTGAGGTGGGAGGATCACTTGAATTCGGAAGGCGGAGGTTGCAGTGAGTCATGATCACACCACTCCAGCCTAGGCGTCAGAGCGAGACCTTGTCTCCAAAAAAAAAAAAAAAAAAAAAAAAAGTAAAAAGAAAAAAGTATGCCTGCTTGTCCGGTGGCATCACAGAGCATAATTATCCGCTTACCATTAACAGAAATGTATTTTTTATCTGCTTGCTTTGCTGTCAGCCATGGATTCTTGATTTCCTTGGTGCTGGCACTGGAGGAAATAAGTATGTCTGATAAGTTACAAAAAAAGTTCGGCAGTTGGACACAGTAACTTGCACTTCTTGTGACAAAGGCAATCTCATCAGGCCGGGGTCAGTAGCGTTTCCTTTACCACAAAAGCTGCTATTTAGCATGTCTATAGCAGATGGCAAATCTCCTTCTTAGAGCCCCTGTTCGTCCGAGTTCTCTGGGGCCACTGCTAAGTTCTGCAGGAGTCCCGTTGCCATTTCCACCAGAAACAGGACGGCCCGGAGCGTGGGGCAATGAGGGAAGCACTGCGGATGCCAGGGCCAGGGGAAAACGCAGGGATCCTGAGGAGGAGCCTGTGGACCCGGCAGGCAGCTGAGAGCGAGGGCAGCCCTCAGCGGCAGCTGCATCCCACGGACTGAGACGACTGCGGCGCAGCTGCCAACAGGCCCGAGGAATGACTTCTTGGCCAAGAGGCCCCACGTGAGCAGCTCTGCTCTGCCCCACTGTCACGTGGGTCTGCAGGGTCTCGCGAGAGCAGGCGCAGGGGGACGGTCAGCTTCCGGGTTGCGCGTGGTCTCTTGGAAGCCTGTGCTGCTTTTGTAACTATCCAGGTCTGGCACGTGACCTCACAAGGTCAAATGCGCCAGCAGCTTTGGCTGATAACCCTGGATTCTTTTTCTGTTTTGTTTTTGTTTTTGTTTTTTGTTTTTGAGACGGAGTTTCGCTCTTGTTGCGCAGGCTGGAGTGCAATAGCGCAATCTCAGCTCACCGCAACCTCCTCCTCCCAGGGTCAAGAGCTTCTCCTGCCTCAGCCTCCTGAGTAGCTGTGGTTACAGGCATGCGCCACCATGCCTGGCTAATTTTGTATTTTTAGTAGAGACAGGGTTTCTCCATATTGATCAGGCTGGTCTCGAACTGCCAACCTCAGGTGATCCATCCACCTAGGCCTCCCAAAGTGCTGGGATTACAGACGTGAGCTACCTGCCCAGCTAAGCCTTAAGTCTTATGATATCCAGTCTGGACCCCCAGAGGAGGCCCTGTAGGTTTCTGGGTCATCTGTGCTCTCTGAGCCCCACTGGCTCCCCAAGCCCTGGCTTTGCCCATTACAAGCCCAAAATCCAAAACGGACTGGGGCTCAGGAAAAAAGGAACAAACAAAGGAGCTGCAGAGGAGGAAAGTGAGAGTGCAGGGAAACAATGTTAAGTTTAGCCTAAGGCTGCTTCTTGAGATGTCTTAAAGGTACAGAGCGAACTGTAACCTAACTGGAGGTGTGAACAGACTGTAACCTACCCTTGTGCCTGTCACTGCGTTTCAGCCAAAGGTGGCCAAATGTTCAAGCCAAGTTCAAGTAAGGCAAATGCCAAGCTATCACCAATCTGCTGTTTTTGTACCTCACTTGTGTTTTCTGTAGGGCACTTTCTTTTTTCTTCCTTTTTCTGTCCATAAACCTTATTAAACCAGGTTTTAGCACTGGAGCCTCTCTCAGCCTGTCAGAGGCATTTGAACCAGAGCAACTTCATCTTGAATACGGACTGAGAGAAGTAAAGCTTCATTTCCAGGTGGTGAGGTATTCTTGGTCATAGAATAAGATAGGAAGTCAGCACAAGGTGTGGGTCACAGAGACCTTGCTGATTAAACAGGTTGCGGTAAAGAAGCCAGACAAAACCCGCCAAAACCAACATGGCCACTAAAGTGACCTCTGGTCATCCTCACTGCTCATTATATGCTAATTATAATGCATTAGTATGCTAAAAGACACTCCCACTAGCAAAATGACAGTTTACAAATGCCATGGCTCTGTCAGGAAGTTACCCTATATGGTCCAAAAGGTGGAGGAACCCTCAGTTCCAGTAATTGCCCCACCTCTTTCCCAGTGAACTCATGAAACATTCACCCCTTGTTTAGCGTCTAATCAAGAAATAACCATAAGTATAATCAGCTGAGCAGCTCACACTGCTGCTCTGGCTATGGAGTAGCCATTCTTTTATTCCTTTACTTTCTTAATAAACTGTTTCCACTTTATGGATTCGTTTTGAATTCTTTTTTGAGGGAAACCCAAGAATCCTCTCTTGGGGTCTGAGGAAAACCCCTTTCCAGTAACAAACCTATTGTTTCAGGGGCTGCCCAATTCACGAGCTGTTCTTTGAACAATTAAACTCTGTTAAATTTAAATGGTTTCAGGTTTTTCTTTTAACAAGTGGAAGGGCTGGGAACAGAGCAAAGTGATGCAGTATATTAAAAGCTGCAACAATCCCTCTATCGTAACTATTTTTAAGGTAGGTATATGTGGCCTCCGAAATTAAGCACTTATCTCTTCTGTTCTAGTGGTAATGGTTGCAAAGTATGGCAACTTTCTGTTTACCTTATAGGGAGATGTCCCTGCATAACTGATACCCTCTGTTTTTTTACTAAGTTTTACTGGTATGGCCTTCTCCTGAATGTTCATGGAGTTTATCATCCGCTTTGTGGTATACATGTACCTTGATGGAAAATTTAGGAGACTTACAATTTCCCAGCTACCAGATTTAATTAGCACAATGTCATGAATTGGGTGAACCAGCATGATTTTCTTTAGACTATCAAGATTACTGAGGTCTCTATGTACAATATTATGAAAGACAGCAGAGTAGCCCTGAGGCAAGATGGTGAATGTGTGCTGCTGCAATTTTTGCCATTTAAATGCAAACTGTTCTTTATCATCCCTGATGACGGTTATGGAAAAGAAAGCAGTTGCCAGATAAAAGGCCATAAACTAAGTGCCAGAGGCTGTGTTGGTATGTTCTGTTGAAAACATTACATCTGACACAGCGTCTGTGATTGGAGCTTCCACAACGTTGAGAGAGGCAATCTGCCACTGGAACTAAGTCTCCCTGAAAGTTCTTTCTGGGTATGCTAAGACTGCAGGGTCCTCTTTCCGGGGCCATTTGTCAGGGCACAATTTCCAGTAAGTACCCTTGAGGGAAGAGACAATGTCTCCCTCTGGACATTACATCTCCCCATCTCTGTGTTTCTCCACAGTGATACAAATCCGCTGCGTGCACAATCTTCACCTAAGCCACTCTGCATTGCTCCTGAGGACTTGGAAACAGGAGGAACCAGCCCCGCGTAATGCCCCTGCAGCTTTCTGTGTCATTAATAAAAAGGTATTTTGCCTCTGACCGAGGAGTTTCATGTTTTCTGTTAGCATTAATTAAATATTAACAGGCTCATACCAGCTTGTAAGAAGGGTAAAATCCTAGACCCTGACACACAGTTTAAATTTATGGTAGGGAACCATCATCCACCTTGAACCATCTGTTTTCACAAAGGCTAGATGAATAAGGACGACTTCCTGTGCATTTTGATGGTGGTTTTCATCTCTCTAATTCTTACCTGAATAAAGAATTACTTATGGTATTGAAGGGAACCAGAATGTGTCACCCCAACGTATGCCTCTTTGACATAAAAATTATTTTGACCTAATAGCAATTAAGATGCGGCAAATGCAGGAAACACTTTCTCTATCCTCTCCCATTTATGACTAAAGGCAGGATATAAATTATCTCTTAATAAAGACACCAGTCTCATCAGTCCAGAGATATTGTCACTGCCCAGTGGGTTCACCTTGCCTGCTGCCTAGACCGAGCGGATTCATCAAGAACAAGAGAATTGCAATAGAAAAAGAGCAACTCATGCACAGCAGGCTGTGTGAGAGACAGGAGTTTTATTACTACCCAAATCAGTCTCCCCAAGCATTGGGGAGCAGAGTTTTTAAGGACAACTTGGTGAATGGGGTGCAGGGGGGAGGGGGCGGGGATCCAATGAATCAGGAGTGCTGATTGGTCAGGGATCAAATCATAGGGATTCGAAGCTGTCTTCTTGTCAGTTCCTGGGGTCACAAGATCAGATAAGCCAGTTTATCCATCTGGGTAATGTCAGCTGATCTATCAAGTGCCGAGTCTGCAAAATATCTCAAGCACTGATCTTGGGAGCAGTATATGGAGGGTCAAATTTGTGTAGCCTCCAGTTACGTGACTCCTAAACCACAATTTCTAATTCTGTGTTAATCTATTCCCCAGGGCAAGCAGGAGGTCTGCTTTGGGAAAGGGCTGTTACAGTCTTTGTTTAAACTATAAACTACAAACTACTTTCTCTCAAAGTTAGTTCAGCCTACGCCCAGGAATGAATAAAGACAGCATGGAGTTTAGAAGCAAGATGGAGTCTGTTCAGTTAGATCTCTTTCACTGTCCCAGTCATAATTTTGCAAAGGCAGTTTCAATATGGCACCAGAGAAATCTGCAAGCAAACCTTATTCCACCAGTTTCCGCTCATAGATTTTTCTTCTCACAGTTTGCCACGCTTGGAAGCCGAAATCCACTTTCCTTTGTCCTGTCATTTTCCACAAATGTATTGCTCTTAGTCAAAGTCCTGAGCCAGCTCTTCAAGTTACTAATTTTCCTCGGTGTTTCCATGTACATATGAGATATAAATGTTAATAAACTTGTTTGTTTTTCCCTAGTTAATTTGTCTTTTAATAGAGGAGTCCCAGCCAAAGATTTAGAAGAGTAGAGGAAAAGGATTTTTTTCCTCCCCTTCAGTTTAAAACCTTGATGATGAAAATAGTAAACACATTCAAAGCTTCCATTTGGCTCCTCCTTCCATAATGACCTTCACTCTGAAGGTTAGGGAAGCAGTGTCAATACTCTCCCCACTTCTGCAGGTGTCTGTGCCCATTACACATCCAGGAAACAGACACATAATTACAGGGTTGCTCCATGTTTCTGTTTAACCGACTGACTCAGACCAAAACTCTATTTATTACTGAGACAGCCAGGTGGGAAGGGCTCCCTGGCAAAACTACAACAGTCTATGCACTGAGAGGAGTGCACCCTAGGGTAGAGCCACAGAAGTTTGCCCCGTTTGCAGTGGGGAGGAGCCTGGCCCCTGCTCTTCCTGGGTGGGACCCGGCATTCAAGCTGCAAGGCGGAAAGGACACTAGAGGAACTCTAGCCTTGCAGAGAGTCCCTGTTCCCCCTTTTTTTCCTTTTCACCCAATAAAACCCTGCCTTAATCACCCTTCAAATCATCTGCAAGGCTAAATTTTCATGGCTATGTGACAAGTACCCCGTCCTTAGCTGAAGGAAATGTCCCACATCACTTGGCCTCCAACACCCACTCTAACTTAAAACTGCATGCCATTTCGTGTCTCCTGCTATCGGTATCATAAGACCTTACACCTAACAGTCCTTGGAAATCCCGAGTATTTACCTTTCTCTTTTGTACTGTTAACCTATGGTTTGCTGCAGGACTCCTAGGAGAGGTATTAGAACATTTACTATATGTGATTGTAGAGGATTTTCAGGGTCTTTCCTCAAGGAAACTCAAGCTCATTTCAAACAGTAGTCTCTGGATCTGTGAACTGGTAGAAATCTAGGACCTAAGTTAGGAATTGTGATTTTCCATTCTGGAATTCAATGTCAGTCTTCTGCTACTTAGCTGTCAACATTTCTCTGATTATATAATTTGATCAATACCCAACACAGCTGTCCAGTTATCGTCTAGGAAAACCACAGCCTATTAGCTACTACCAAATATTATTGACAGTTGTAGCCTATTGATTGTCACTGTAGCCTTGACTTCTGTAGTGGCCATAATGGCCTTCCTACTGTTCATGTTTAACTACTGATACTTGGCCTCTACCATTTAGGGATCCAAGCATTCCTGCTGATAATAGAAAACTCAGTTGCACAGCAGCTTCTTCCACTGAGAACACAAAATACAAAGGAAAGCCATTACTGGGATTCTCAAAAATGCAGGTGTCCATATCATCAACAGCTTTCTTAGCATATTCGTGAAGAAAATGTTCTCTGGACCCTCCTGCAGAGCACAAACGATAGTTTATTTGGCCACCATTAAGATATCCATATTAATGTACATAACCACTTGAGTTCACATGCCTTTAATGCTGTGCCAAAATGTTCTGGCATCTTTACTTTGTTTGCTGTAGTAACAGTTGTGTCTATATTTCAGGGCTATCCCAGAACATCATTAGAATGAGTTCCAAGTGTCCTTGCAAAACATCGCATTCTAAAACCTGAGAGAGTGGATCTATATTAATAATTTTCTCCTATTGTGGTAAGCATAATAATAGCTCCCCAAATGTGTCCATGTCCTAATTCTTGTAACTTGTGAACAAACACATTAACTTACTTGGAAAGGGGGCATTTTAGACTCCAATGGACTATGCACTGAGAGGAGCACACACTGGGGAAGTCACAAAAGTTTGCCCCATTTGCAGTCAGGAGGAGCCTGGCCCCTGCTCTTCCTTGGATAGGGGGCATTTTGGATGTGTTTATGTTGAGGAGCTTGAGATGGGGATATTATCGGATTAGGTCTAATGTTATCACAGGGTCAGAAGGAGGCAGGAGTGTCAGACTCAGAACAGAAGACAGGACAACTGGAGGAGAGGCTGCGATGATTCAAGGAAGGAACAACAAACTGAGGAATGTGGGTGGCCTCTAAAAGCTGCAAAAGCAAAGAAATATTTTCTTTCCCAGGGCCTCCAGAGTGAACACAGCCTTACTGATCTACTTTCGACATTTGACCTACAGGATAGTAAGTGACATATCTATTTTACAGCACTGTTATTGTGATCATTTGTTACAGCACCAATACTAAACTAACATACCTATTTAGCCTTATATTAATCTCTTCCCTTCAGCCTATTTCTCTTGATTCACTCCCAAATGTATTTCTCTAGTTTTTGCCCATAAATATTAGACAGACCTGAAATCCCTTTGCTGTATAGCGCTTGAACATTTTTGTTTAGGCTGTAAAGAGACCTAAACACATTGAAGAGAGGTGAGAATAGTTCCCAAGGAAAGCAAGCCTCCTCTTGCTTAGACATTGCTTCAAGTGAGAAGACAATCTCTAGGAAAAACATAGGAGCCACTTTTGCCACATAGAAGAACTTACAGTATTTTGGAGTCAATTTTTCTTTTTTTAAAATTTTTTTAATGCAAATATTTCAATCCTAAGTCTCAGGGTCCCATTTTCTCTAGGAGAACCATGAGTTGGACAAAGGAAACATGAAAATTTTCAAATAAAGCTTCTTTTGTAGCTGGACAAGTATTAAAATATGATCCTGGCCTGTTTTTTAGCACACTCCACCCTGCAATTGCAGGAGAAAATTAAATACATTAGAGCTGCCATAGAGGCTCTCTGGCTTTCAAATATGCCTTAAGTTGGCAATTACCAACTCTGAACTTAAATATCTGAGATATGATATATTTTTTATTCCAATGTCTTTATGAATAATTCCTAGCATCTCTAATTAAACAAAAACTCTATTACTATCATCCCAAATTATAAAATACTACAAGTAAAGGTGAATATAAGATGTGAATTCTGTACACTATCAGTCGCCTGAGCTGTATCTCTTAACACACTGCTAAATGGCTAATATTGGTCTAGCATCTGACTACTAGAGTGTACCCAAGAGGCTGGTGAGGGAACTTTTGGTTCTATTGTCCTTTCCTTAGCCACCCTACTGAGTCACTTAGTTTACGTCAGTCAATTTTATAGTTTTCTAGTTTTTGTGGAACGGGAAGCTTGCCATTTAAATTGCTCTGAGTTTCTCATTTTTAAATCTAAGTATGTGGTATAATTGTTCTTCCAATGATTAGCAACTAAAAAGGGTATGCTTAGGGTTGTGGCAATATAGGTATTTTTTCTGGAATCTTTTCTATGATCAGAGTTGAATTGTATTTTTCAGGATTAGCATAAGAACGACTTTTGGATAGACTTATATTGCTAAGTAGGCTATGGTTTCTTATGAAAGAAAGCTTTATGGCTGAGATGGACATCATGTGCTACTGAGTCATTTGAAGGTACTCAGGGTTACCAGTTGCTCATGTGGTACATTTGTAAAAATTACTAAAAAGCATGCCTACCTCCAGATACTTTACTTCCACTTACAGGAAAATTTTTATAATGTATCGATTTTCTTAAAATGATACTTTACTGCCATGTTCCAGGAAATTTTACATAATGAATATATACATCTATGATATCTACAATGTGAATGACTCACACTTAGATGTGGTGCCTTATGTAGTACACAATTACAGAACTCTGCATGAATGTCCCAAATTTCACTTACTCAGAGGTTAGTAGTTCTTGGCCATATATGTTCTCCTGGAAAAGCCTGATTCTACATTGGTCTCAGAAGCTATAGTTTCAATGATGTAAAACCAAATTAATTAATGGGAAGATTTAGTCCAAAAGTGAACACAGTATTCAGCTATTGAAATATCAGAGGCAAACTCAAAGATCAGTAAATTTCTTCTTCTTTCATATAAAGCCAAATTCTGATCTAATTATAGTGGATAAGTGATTCATCAATTACTAATAGAAATTGCAGAATACAAATGGAGAAACGTTGAGATTAGCCCAAGTATTTTCTTTCTAATCATGCAAAGGCTTCAGGTTTAGCCTGAAATAAGTGCTGTTGCAAGAGACCTCTCAGATCATGGGCTTATGAAATTTTAATCCAAGGAAATATATAAGGATTTAATGTAAGCCCGTGTCTTAGTTGGTTCTATGCTACTACAGCAGAATACCTGACACTGGGTAACTTATAATAAACAAAAATTTATTGGTTCACAGTTCTGGAGGCTGAGAAGTCTAATACCATGCTGCCGGCATCTGGGGAGGGACTTCTTGCTGTGTCAATACATGGCAGAGGCGAGAGGTCAAGCAAGAGTAAGAGTGGGCCATCTTGCCCTATCATAATGGCACCAAGCATCCCCGTAAGAGTAAAGCCCTCAGGGCTTCATCACCACTTAAAGGCTAAATCTCTTAATACTGTTACAATGGCAATTAAATTTCAACATGAGTTTTAGAGTAAATATTCAAATGGTGGTATTCTGCCTCCAGGCCCCCAAAACTCATGTCCATCTCACAAAATATATCAATTCCATCCCAATAGACCAAAAAGTCCTAACTCCTTCCAGGATCAATTTAAAAGTCCATTGTCCATAGACTTATTCATCTACATGGGTGAGTCTCAAGGCACAATTAGATACAGGCAAAACAGCCAGGTGCAGTGGATCATGCCTTTAATCCCAGCACTTTGGGAGACTGAGGCAGACAAATCACCTGAGATCAAGAGCTCAAGACCAGCCAGGCCAACATGCTGAAACCCCATCTCTACTAAAAATTACCTGAGAGTCATGGTAGACACCTGTAATTCCAGCTACTCGGGAGGCTGAGGCAGGAGAATCGCTTGAACCTGGAAGGCAGAGGTTGCAGTGAGTCAAGATTGCACCACTGCACTCCAGCCTGGAGACAGAGTGAGACTTTATCTCAAATTAAAGAGAGAGAGAGAGAGAGAGAGAGAGAGAGAGAGAGAAAGAAAGAAAAGCCTTCCCAATACCTTTACAATCACAATTAAATTTCAATATGAGTTTTGAAGAGGGCAAACGTTTAAACTATTGCAGCACATAATGGTGTTTCAATCCAAGTAGTTTTGAAGAATCTTATTCCAGAATATTGAAAGATAATATTTATTATTCATTATTCCAACATATTTTCAACATTTTAAAATTTCAGCCTCATTTTAGTACCATAAAAACAATTTCAAAGTTCTTATATATCCTTCCAGTGGATTCTTGGCATCTTACATAGCACCTGCCAGTAAGCATTATAAATATCTCTAAATTATATGAACAGCCCTTTCATCATTATTTATAGATAACTATTTAAATTCTCTGCCTCCCTTATCTATCCATCAGATAAAAACACCAAAGTTACAAAAATTCAGCATAGCAATTACAGAAAATATGTAGCATTATCCGAAAAAAAAAAAAAAAGGCAGTAAATACCCTAAGCCAAAAAGCTATATTTACAGATAAGGAAATGCTGGATGTTAGGAGATATCTTTACATATAAGCCACATAATCAAATAGTTACATTTTAGACATCATTATATTTACAGGCTCAGTAACAATCAGAACTCTTGGTTTTTATCTTGATCTTCACTTCCTGGTTGAAATACTCCCTTCCCTTGGCTTTAATGATATATATTCCTACTTTTGTCCAACATTTCTGTCCACAATTGCTCTGTTCATTTGTAAGTCACCATTGTCTACTTGTTTATTAGTGGTTAGAATTCCTCAAGGTTCTTTTCTTCTCGTTCTATTCTATTCACTTTAGGAAATACCATCCATCATCAGTGATACACAGAGAAATACAAATATATTTTTTCTTTAAGGTGAAACCTATATATTTGACTGTATACATAACATCTTATTGTACGTGAGTAGATTAAATCATTGATAGATTATATTTACTTCAGTATTCAGAGTATAATTTCCTGCTCCTTTGATACCGAGCTGGGTATCAGACTTTCTTGGACCTCATGATTTTCAATGTTATGAGAGTAACTCAAACTAAGAATGTTCAAGACCAAAGTAAGGACCATCTGACCTCCTGACTTCCTCACACTAATTTTGATTGCCTAGTTGGAACCTCTGTCTGGACAAAAAATATTTTTTGGAATGAAGCAGAATATTTGGACCACACATGAAAGCGTTATGTCCTTGATGTGCATATCAATTCCATGACAAACTTTTTTTGTCAATTTTACTTTTTTTTTTAAATTGCATTTTGGGTTTTGGGGTACATGTGAAGAACATGCAAGATTGTTGCATAGGTACACGCATGGCAGTGTGATTTGCTGCCTTCCTGCCCTTCACCCATATCTGGCATTTCTCCCCATGCTATCTCTCCCCACCTCCCCACCCCCCATCCCTCCCCTATTTCCCCCCAACAGACCCCAGTGTGTAGTGCTTCCCTCCATGTGTCCATGCATTCTCATTGTTCAACCCCCACCTATGTGTGAGAACATGCGGTGTTTAATTTTCTGCTCTTGCATCAGTTTGCTGAGAATGATGGTTTCCGGGTTCATCCATGTCCCTACAAAGGACATGAACTCATCATTTTTTATGGCTGCATAATATTCCATGGTGTATATGTACCACATTTTCCCTGTCCAGTCTATCATCGATGGGCATTTGGGTTGTTTCCAGGTCTTTGCTATTGTAAACAGTGCTGCAATGAACATTCGTGTGCATGTGTCCTTATAGTAGAACGATTTATAATCTTTTGGATATATACCCAGTAATGGGATTGCTGGGTCAAATGGAATTTCTATTTCTAGATCCTAAAGGAATCACCACACTGTATTCCACAATGGTTGAACTAATTTACACTCCCACCAACAGTGTAAAAGTGTCCCTATTTCTCCACATCCTCTCTAGCATCTGTTGTCCCCAGATTTTTTAATGATCGCCATTCTAACTGGCGTGTGATGATGAGCATTTTTTCATATGTTTGTTGGCCTCATGTATGTCTTCTTTTGTACAGTGTCTGTTCATATCCATCGCCCACTTTTGAATGGGCTTGTTTGTTTTTTTCTTGTAAATCTATTTCAGTTCT
>NW_016107364.1:2726469-2781517 GCF_001604975.1 Cebus imitator | reverse complement strand
GAAGTTCTCATGTTGCGTTTTTCAGCTCCATCAATTCGCTTATATTCCTCTCCATGTTGTCCATTCTTGTTAGCATTTCACCAAATCTTTTTTCAAGGTTCTTAATTTCTTTGCATTGGGTTAGAACATGTTCCTTTAGCTCACTGTAGTTTCTTATTACTCACCTTCTGAAGTCTGATTCTGTCATTTTATCATACTCCTTCTCCATCCAGCCTTGTTCCCTTGCTGGTGAGGAGTTGTGATCCCTTGTAGGAGGAGAGGTGTTCTGGTTTTGGGTGTTTTCATCCTTTTTGCACTGGTTTCTTCCCATCTTTGTGGGTTTGTCCACCTGTTGTCTTTATAGTTACTGACTTTCAGATTGGGTCTCTGAGTGAACTTCCAGTTTGTGGATGCTGAAGTTACTTCCTTTTCTTAGCTTTCCTCTTAACAGTCTGGCCCCTCTGCTATAGGACTGCTGAGGTCCACTCCAGGCCCTGCTTGCTGAGGGATCACCTGCAGCAGCTGCAGAACAGTAAGGGTTGCTACCAGTTTCCTCTTCTGCTATCTTTGGCCCAGAAGAATGCCCACCAAATTTCAGTCTGTTCTCTCCTTTATGAGGTGACTCTTTGGATATACGGGGGTCAGGGAGCTGCTTGAGGAGACAGTCTGTCCTTTATTGGAGCTCAAGTCCTGAGCTGTGAGCTCCATTGTTCATTCAGAGTTGCTGGGCAGGTACGTTTAGGTCTGCTGCAGCGGAACTCATAAACTCCCTTTTTTTATTTTTATTTTTCCCAGCTGCTCTGTCCCAGGGGGTTAGGGCTTTATTTATGAGTTTCCATTGTGCTGCTGCCTTCTTTTTTTTTTTTCTTTCAGGGCTGCCCTGCCCAGCAAGGAGGCAACCTAGTCACTGTCTGCCTGCAGAGGCTTTTCTGAGCTGCTGTGGGCTCCACCCAGCTGCCGTGTGATCTTCCCTGCAGTCCTGTTTATATGGGTGTGGTTAGAACTGCCTTGGCAATGGTGGCCCGCCTCTGTTATAGCGTACTCTCTCTGTAATGGCAGGTTGCCTCAGCAATAGCGGGCTGCCTCAGCAATGGTCAGACTGCCTCTGTAGTGGTGGAGTGTCTCAGTAATGGTGGACGCCCCTCCCCCTCAGAGCCGGACCATCCCAGGTTCAGCTGTGCTTGCTGTGAAACTCTCAACCCAGAGCATTTTCAATTACTGTTTTTTTGTGTGTGGGGGGGGGTTGGGGGACCAGCCGAGCCTGATCACCTGGCTCCCTGACTCAGAGTCTTTTGTTATTGTTGTTGTTGAATGGTCAATCTCTCCCAGTGTTCCAGTCACCTGTTGAAAGGCACTGGGATCTCCCGTGCTGCGACTCACTGAGCCAGCTGAAATAGCGGCGCTGAGATTCCTGGCGGTTTTTTTGCCTAGGAATCTCCTGGCCTGGCTTGCTATTTCAGATGAATGGGTGACTCTGCCATCTCAGGGCTCCAATCGCCAGCTAATAAGGCACCCGGACCAGTGTATTTTGTCCGGAGAGCTGCTGCACCAGGGTGTGGGCAAAGCAGCCCTGCAGGCTGAAACAGCCATGCTGGCAACCCATGGGGCTCCTCTGCCTGGGAATCCCCTGGTCTGTGGGCAATAAAAATCCATTTGGAAATGCTGCATCCACTCACCCTCTGCACTTTCACTGGGAGCTGCAATCCTGAGCTGTTCCTAGTCGGCCATCTTCCTCTTCCTCCCCTAATTTTACTTTCAAAATGTATTTATAAGAGAACTTCACATTTATTGCCAATACCCTAGTCAATGCTATCATCATTTTTAATATGAAGTACTACAAAACTGCTTAAGCAGCTAGTCATTCTTTACAACATTAACTTCAACTATGCATCCAATAAACCAAGACAAAACGGGAACAATCCCATAAGCCACCTTAGAAATCCAGGAAGTTTTCTTAAGTTTCTGTATTGACCCTTCCCTCTTGACACAGGGTAATAGTAAAAGTGCAGTCAGATGTATTGGTGATTATACTAACTTCACCTTTGCTTGCAAGAAGAAAGTCAGGGGAAATTCCATCATTTTTAGAATCGGAATGAGAATCAGTGAGATCAGACTGACTGTAATACCTTCCATTGCTAAAGTATAGTTATTAATCACTTAAGTTACATCAAGGTCAAATTTTGAATTTAAACACATACACTTTTAAATAATATGTTATTACAAGGAAATAGATATGGAAATGAAAATATTTTAAATGAAACAAAACTTAATACACAATATATCAAAATTTGTAAAATGCAAATAAAGCAATGCTTAAAGGGAAGATTATAGCATCAAACGCTTATATTACTAAATAAGAAGCTTCTCAGGACAATAATTTTAATGTTGGCCTCAAGACAATAGAAAAAGAAGGACAACTTAAACTCACAGCAAGACAGAAAATAGAAAAAAATAAAAATACAATGTAATTGAAATCAGAAAAACTAATGGAGCTTATCAACAAGATCAAAAAGAAGTTATTTGGATTGATTATAACATTTATAAATCTTTAGCCAGATAGACCAAGTGGGAAAAAAAGAAAACACACAAATTACCAACATCAGGAATAAAAGACACATAACTATAGATCCTACAAATACTGAAAGTACAATAAGGCAATATTATAAAGTCTATGTCTATAATTAGACCATTTAGATGAAATTGAAAAGATCATTGAATGAAAAAAATTGCCAAATCTCTCTCAAAAAGAAATACGTAAGCCACATAGCCCTATGTCTCCTAAAGAAACTGAATTTGTAGTTTAGCTTTCCACAAAGAAAATTCCATGCCTAAATGACATCATGGTTGAATTAAGTCAGTTAATAAATAATAGCAATTCTACTTCAGCTCTTCAACATAATAGGAGGTCTATTTCATGGAAATAGTATTATTCTGACACTAAAACTAGACTTAGACATTTACAGATAACTAATAAATCAATCATATACCTATGGATGTAGATGCAGAAACCTTAAATAAAATATTAAGAAATTTAATATTAACAGAGAAAAATGGGGCATTACAAAATGATTTAGAAAACAATCCACAAGCATGTATTATTACTAAATATGTATGCAACAAACAGAAGCGCAAAACATATGAAACAAAAATTGATCAGAATAAAGATACAGAAGAATTCAACAGAACTATCAAAGGATTGACATTTATAGAACACTCTAACCAACAACAGTAGCATATACATTTTTTCAAGTGTCCATGGAAAAGTCACCAGTATAGACCATTTACTGGATCATAAAACCTCAATAAATTTAAAACAATAGAGTTGTGCATTACTTAATGGCAAAAACACATTCTGGCAAGTGCATCATTAAGAATTTTTATCATTGTATAAAAACCAAAAAGTGTATTTAAACAATCATAGATGGAATAGCCTACTATACACCAAGGCTACATGAGTTAGCCTATTGTTATTACACCGAATACTGTTGGCAACTGTAACACAATCGTAACTATTTTTGTATTCAACCATAGGAAGGTATAGTAAAGATAAGATATTATAATCAGAATAACCATCATCCATGTGCCATTTCAGTGACTGAAACATCATTATATAACTATAATACAGAGTATGTTCTCTGACCACAATAAAATTAAACTAGAAATCAATCACAGAAATGTAGCAAAACAAACAAAAAAACAAAATTATCTAAACCCTTGGAAACTAACAAATACACCTCTAACTAATCCATGGGTCAACGAATAAGTCTTGGAGGATCCAAGACGGCTGAATAGGAACAGCTTTGGAGTGCAGTCCCAGCAAGAACAACACAGAGGGTGAGTGCCCACCACATTTCCAAACAAATTTTCACTGCCCATGGACCAGGAGATTCCTTGGCCAAAAAGCACCATGAGTTCTAAGCAGAGTGGTTTCAGCTGGTGCTGCATTGGCACACAGAATCTCACACACATCTAGGTGGCCATTTCAACTAGTGACTGGAATGCCTGGGAGACAGGGCAGCCCATTCAACTGGAAGGGAGGGGACAGAGACGGGGGAGCCAGGTGATCTGGCTCAGCAGGTACCACCCCCGCAAAACAAGCAATCTGAAACACTATGGATTGAAAGTTTTGCAGCAAGCGCAGCAGGACCCAGGATGGTCCAGCTCAGTGGGGGAAGGGCATGCACCACTATCGAGGCAGTCCGCCACTACTGAGGCAGTTCACACAGCAGTTGGGCAGAGCCTGTGGCAACTCAGCAACACCTCTGCTGGCAGACTGTGACTAGTCTATTCCGTGTGAGGCAGGGCATCTATGAAAAAAGGCAGCAGTAGGACAGAAACTTATAAATAAAGCTGACCTTCCTAGAACAGAGCACCTGGGAAAAGAGGCAATTACAAGTTCTCAGACTTAAAAGTACCTGCCCAGCAGCTGTGCACAGAACAACAGAGCTCCCAGCACAGCACTTGAGCTCCTATAAGAGACAGACTATCTCCTCAAGCAGCTTCCCGACCCCCATGTAGCCAAAGAGACATTGCATAAAAGAGAGCTCAGGCTGAAATCTGGCAGGTACCCTTCTGGGACGAAGATAACAGAAGAAGAAGCTGGCAGCAACCCTTACTGTTCTGCAGCCCCAGCAGGTGATCCCCAGGCAAGCGAGGTCTGGAGTAGACCTCCAGCAGTCCTGCAGCAGAGCGGCCTGACTGTTAGAAGGAAAACTAAGAAACAGGAAGAAATAACTTCATCATCAACAAAAAGGCTGTCCACTTAGAGACCCCATTTGAAAATCACCAACTACAAAAACCACAGGTAGATAAAGCCACTAAGATGGGAAGAAATCAGCACAAAAAGAATGAAAACACCAAAAACCAGAACGCCTCTCCTCCTCCAAAGGATCACAACTCTGCACCAGCTAGGGATCAAAGACAGAGAATGAATGAATCTGATGAATTGTCAGAAACAGGCTTCAGAAGCTGAGTAATAACAAACTTCTCAGAGCTAAAAGAACATGTGCAAACCCAATGCAAAGAAACTAAGAACCTAGGAAAAAAAGGTTAGATGAGGTGCAAACTAGAATAAACAGCTTAGAGGAGAATATAAACAACTTGATGGAGCTGAAAAACACAGCACGAGAACTACACAAAGCATACACAAGTTTCAATAGCCAAATCGACCAAACAGAGGAAAGCATATCAGAGATTGAAGATCAACTCAATGAAATAAAATAAGAAGGCAAGAATAGAGAAAAAAAAGTGAAAAGAAATGAACAAAGCCTCCAAGAAATATGGGATTATGTGAAAAGACCTAATCTCCATTTGATAGGTGTACCTGAATGTGATGGAGAGAATGAATCCCAGCTGGAAAACACCCTTCAGGATATTATCTAGGAGAACTTCCCCAACCTAGCAAGCCAGGCTACCATTTAAGTCCAGGAAATACAGAGAACACCATAAAGATATTCTTCAAGAAGAGCAACCCCAAGGCACATAATCGTCAGATTTACCAGGGTTGAAATGAAGGAGAAAATGCTAAGGGCAGCCAGAGAGAAAGGTTGGGTTACCCACAAAAAGAAGCCCATCAGATTCACAATGGAGCTCTCCACAGAAACCCTACAAGCCAGAAGAGAGTGGGGGCCAATATTCAACATCCTTAAAGAAAAGAAATTTCAACCTAGAATTTCATATCCAGCCAAACTAAGCTTCATAAGCAAAGGAGAAAGAAAATCTTTTATGGACAAGCAATTGCCAAGAGATTTTGTTAACACCAGGCCTTATAAGAGCTCCTGAAAGAAGCACTAAACAAGGCAAGGAAAAACCAGTGCCAGCCACTCCAAAATGTACCAAATGGTAAAAACCATCACCACAAAGAAAAAAATGTGTCAATTAACAGGCAAAACATTCAGCTACCATCAAAATGGAAGGATCAAATTCACACATCACAATATTAAGCTTAAATGGAAATGGGATAATGCCCAATCAAAAGACACAGACTGGAAAATTAGATAAAAAGTCAAGACCCATTGGTGTGCTGTATTCAGGAAACATGTGCAAGGACACCCATAGGCTAAAAATAAAGGGATAGAGGAAGATTTATCAAGCAAATGAAGGGCAAGAAAAAGCAGAAGTTGCAATCCTAGTCTCTAATAAAATGGACTTTAAACCAAAAAGATCAAAAAAGACAAAGAAGAGTATTACAAAATGATAAAAGGATCAATGCATCAAGAAGAGCTAATGATCCTAAATATATACGCACCCAATAAAAGAGCACCCAGGTACACAAAGCAAGTTCTTAATGACCTACAAAGAGACTTAGCCTCCCACACAATAATACTGGGAGACTTTAACACTCCACTGTCAATATTAGACAGATCAACAAGACAGAAAATTAACAAGGATATCCAGGACTTGAACTCAGATCTGGACAAAGTGGACCTAATAGACATCTACAGAAATCTCCACCCCAAGTTCACAGAATATATATTCTGCTCAGCACCGCATTGCACGTACTCTAAAATTGACCACATAATTGCAAGTAAATCACTCAGCAAATGCAAAAGAACAGAAATCATAACAAACAGTCTCTCAGACCACAATGCAATCAAATTACAACTTAGAATTAAGAAACTAACTCAGAACCACACAACTTCATGGAAATTGAACAACCAGCTCCTAAATGTCAACTGGATAAACAATGAAATGAAGGCAGAAATAAAGATGTCCTTTGAAACCAATGAGACTAAGACACAATATATCAGACTAAGACACAATACACTAAATTCTGGGGGCACACATTTAAAGCGGTGCCTAGAGGGAAATTTACAGCAATAAATGCCCATATGAGAAGTAAGGAAAGATCTAAAATTGACACACTATCATCAAAATAGAAAGAGCTAGAGAAGCAAGTTCAAAGAAACTCAAAAGGTAGCAGAAGACAATAAATAAATAAGATCAGAGCAGAACTGAAGGAGACAGAGACACAAAAGAAACTCTTCAAAAAATAAATAAATCCAGGAGCTGGTGTTTTGAAAACATCAACAAAATAGACAGAGTGCTAGCCAGATTAATAAAAAAGAAAAGGGAGAAGAATGAAATAAATGCAATTAAAAAAATAAAGGGGATAGCAACACTGATTCCACAGAAATACAAATTACAATCAGAGATTACTACAAACAACTCTATGCACATAAACCAGGAAACCTGGAAGAAATGGATAAATTCCTGGACACTTGCACCCTCCCAAGGCTAAACCAGGAAGAAGCTGAAACCTTGAATAGACCAATAACAAGGGCTGAGATTTAGGCAGCAATTAATAGCCTACCAACCAAAAAAAAGCCCAGGTCCAGACGGGTTCACAGCTGAATTCTACCAGACGTACAAAGAGGAGTTGGTACCATTCCTTCTGAAACTATTCCAAACAATAAAAAAAGAGGGAATCCTTCTCAAATCATTTATGAGACAAACATCATCTTGATACCAAAACCTGGCAGAGACTCAACAAAAAAAGAAAACTTCAGGCCAATATCCATGATGAATATAGATGCAAAAATCTTCAATAAAATACTGGCAAACTGATTGCAACAGCACATCAAAAAGCTTATCCACCATGATCAAGTAGGCTTCATTCCAGGGATTCAAGGCTGGTTCAACATACGCAGGTCTATAAACATAATTCACTACATAAACGGAACCAAAGACAAAAACCACATGATTATCTCAATAGATGCAGAGAAGGCCTTTGACAAAATTCAACAGCCCATTATTCTAAAAACTCTCAATAAACTAGGTATTGAAGGAACATATCTCAAAACAATAAAAGCTATTTACAACAAACCTACAACCAATATCATACTGAATGGGCAAAAACTGGAAGCATTCCCTTTGAAATCTGGCACTAGACAAGGATGCCCTCTCTCACCACTCCTATTCAACACAGTATTGTAAGTTCTAGCCAGAGAAATCAGGCAAGAAAAAAAATAAAGGGTATTCAAATAGGAAAAGAGGAAGTCAAAGCGTCTCTATTTTCAGATGACATGATTGTATATTTAGAAGACCCTACCATCTCAGCCTAAAATGTCCTTAACCTGATAAACCATGTCAGCAGTCTCAGGATACAAAATCAATGTGCAGAAATCAGAAGCATTTCTATACACCAATAACAGACTAACAGTAAGCCAAATCATGAGTGAATTCCCATTCACAATTGCTACAAAGAGAACAAAATACCTAGGAATACAACTAACAAAGGATGTAAAGGAACTCTTCAAGGAGAACTACAAACCACAGCTCAACAAAATAAGAGAGGACACAAACAGATGGAGAAACATTCCATGCTCATGGTTAGGAAGAATCAATATTGTGAAAATGGCCATACTGCTCAAAGTAATTTATAGATTCAAAACTATCCCCATCAAGCTACCAATGACCTTCTTCACAGAACTGGAAAAAGCCACCTTAAATTTCATATGGAACCAAAAGAGAGCCCTCATAGCCAAGACAATCCTAAGCAAAAAGAACAAAGCCAGAGGCATCACGCTACCTGATTTCAAACTATACTACAAGGCTACAGTAATCAAAAGAGCATGGTACTGGTACCAAAACAGATATAGACCAATGGAACAGAACAGAGGCCATCGATGCAACACCACACATCTACAACCATCTGATCTTTGATAAACCTTACAAAAACAAGCAATGGGGAAAATATTCCCTGTTTAATAAGTGATGTTGGGAAAACTGGCTAGCCATATGCAGAAAGCACAAACTGTACCCCTTCCTGACACCTTACATTAAAATTAACTCCAGATGGATTAAAGACTTAAACATAACACCTAACACCATAAAAACCCTAGAAGAAAATCTAGGCAAAACCATTCAGGACATAGGCATAGGCAAGGACTTTATGGCTAAAACACCAAAGCATTGGCAACAAATGCCAAAATAGACAAATGGGACCTAATTAAACTCTAGAGCTTCTGTACAGCAAAAGAAACAATCAGTAGAGTGAACCAGCAACCAACAGAATGGGAAAAAATTTTTGCAATCTACCCATCTGTCAAAGGGCTAATATCCAGAATCTACAAAGAACTAAAACAGATTTACAAGAAAAACAAACAAACCAACCAACCCATCGAAAAGTGGTAAAAGGAGATGAACAGACACTTTTCAACAGAAGATATATATGAGGCCAACAAACATGAAAAAATGCTCATCATCACTGATTATTAGAGAAATGCAAATCAAAGCCACATTGAGATACCACCTCAAGCCAGTTAGAATGGCAATCATTAAAAATTCTGGAGACCACAGATGCTGGAGAGGATGTGGAGAAATAGGAACACTTTTACACTGTTGGTGGGAGTGTAAACTAGTTCAACCATTGTGGAAGACAGTGTGGCACTTCCTCAAGGACCTAGAAATAGAAATTCCATTTGACCCAGCAATCCCATTACTGGGTATATAACCAAAGGATTATAAATCATTCTATTATAAAGACACACACACATGTATGTTCATAGCGGCACTGTTTACAATAGCAAAGACCTGGAACAAACCCAAATGCCCATCGACATTGATGATAAACTGGAGAAAGAAAATGTGGCACATATACACCACGGAATACTATGCAGCCATAAAAAATGAGTTTGTGTCCTTTGTAGGGACATGGATGAATCTGGAAACCATCATTCTCAGCAAACTGACACAAGAGCAGAAAATCAAACACCGCATGTTCTCACTCATAGGTGGGTGTTGAACAATGAAAACATACAGACACAGGGAGGGGAGCTTCACACACTGGAGTTTGTTGGGGGGGAAGGTAGGGTCTGCAGGGGGGTAGGGGGGTCAAGGAGGGATAACATGGGGAGAAATGCCAGATGTGGGTGACGGGGGATGGAGGCAGCAAATCATATTGCCATGTGTCTATCTATGCAACAATCCTGCATGATCTGCACATGTACTCCAGAACCTAAAGTTCAATTAAAAAAAAAAAGAAAAAACGAATATGTCTCAATGGAAATTTAAAAATACAATTACTAAATGGAAATGAAAATCTAACATGTCAAATAGAAAATTTAACATATCAAATTATGAGATACAGCTAATGCAGTGCTCAGAGGAAAATTAGTAACATGAAAATGTTTACATTAGAAAGGAAAAACTATATCAAATCGATAATCTAATTTCTCAATACAAGCAACTAGGAAAACAAAAACAAACCCAAAGCAAGTGGAAGAAAGAAAATTACGATCAGAAAGCGGTGAATTTAGGCCGGGTGCCATGGCTCATGCCTGTAACCCCAGCACTTTCCAAGGCTCAGGTAGGCAGATCACCTGAGGTCAGGAGTTTGAGACCAGCCTGGCCAATATGGTGAAACCCCATCTCTACTAAAAACACAAAAATTAGCCAGGCATGGTGGCATATGCCTGTAATCCCAGCTACTCATGGGGCTAAGGCAGGAGAATCACTTAAACTTGGGGGATGGAGGCTGCAGTGGGCTGAGATCGTGCCTAAGTGAGAAAATCAATTTAAAAAAGAGCTTGATTATTGTGGTGATTACACAGATCTACAGATGTGATAAAATGATACTTTAATGTAAATTTACTGGTTTTAATATTGTACTATAGTTACTCAACCAATGGAGAAAACTGGGTACAGCACACAGAGCTTTTGTATCATCTCTTCAACGTCCTGTGAATCTTTTAGTATTTGTAAATAATAATCAAGAAAAAGAATAATTTAATTTGGGCAAATATTTTGAACAAACACTTCACCAAAGCAGAAATAGAGATAACAAGCACATAAAAAGATTTTTGCATAGCCATTAGGCAAATCCAAATCAAAACCACCATGACATACTTCTAAATACCTGTTACAATATCTAAAATTATAAAAAAGATAGGCAAACCAACAATAATAGACTGTAGCCAGCAGGCAGAACTGAAACGTTCACAGATTACTGGTGTGAATGCAAAATAGAACAGACACGTTGGAAGACAGTTTGGCAGTTTCTTATACAGATTGCCATTGATTTATCATGAGTCTTAGCAGTCCCGGTCCTAGGTATTTACTCAAGTCAAAAACTTACATTTCTACAAACATGTATGTGAAAGTTTATAGTGTTTTTTTAATAATCATTGAAAACCAGGAGCAACACAAATATCCTTTAACCAGTGAATGGATAAACATCACAATATACCACTGCAATGGAATACTAATAAAGAATAAAAAGGAATAAACTAGTGACTTTACAACAACATAAATAAATCTCAGATTAATCATGCTAATTGGACAACTCAAACACTATATACTGTATGACTCTATTTATGTGATATTTGAGGAAAGATGAAACTATAGGAACAGAAAAGAGAACAGTTGATGTAAGGGTAGGGGTCAAATGTGTACAGATGGCTACAAAAGGCAGCAAGAGAACTCTGTAGGGTGGTGGAACTGTTACCAATAAAAGGTATCCAAGTTACTGAGTGGTAATTTGTGTGGGTCTGCAGCAACCTCCATTCTCACCTCCTCAGAAGGGAGCATTTGACTGAGGGGCATAAGGCTGAAAAAGAGACCAAGTCAAGTTTCAGAGCAGGAGTGGAAGTTTATTCAAAAGGCTTTAGAACAAGAAAGCAAGGAAAGTATGCTTCAAAGAGACCCACACAGGCAATGTGAAGGACAAGTGTGGTATTGAACCTTGGTCCTAGGCTAGAACTTAATGGCTAGCCCCTTAAAGCCTGGCCCCTTTCCCATGATTCTTCCCTTAGGGTGAGCTGCCTACATGCACAGTGCCCTTCTTACCCTTGGGAGGCAAGTATACGCAGTGTGTTCAAAAAGTTGTATACATGCCCATCCGAGGCTTTCTTCCCTCTTCCAGTGGGGTGCCCCCGGAAAATTATACTCTGCCATTTTTTCTCCTAATGCACTTGCCTGGGAAATTGCAACTCCCTGGTGCCTGCATTCAATGAACACTTAAGTGTAACAGATGTGGACCATCAGGAAATGGCCTCTCCCTGGCACTGGCTGCCAATTTATCACTTTTAGAAAGGCAATGTGATAAATGCAGAACCATCACCCAACATTCCTATTGGTGGCAGAAGAAACTTCTCTTGCCCCACTCATGCCTATCTAACTACCTGTAACAGAACTGCTCTATATTTTGATTGACTTGGTGATTTTAGGCCTTAGGCCTTTGTGTGTTTGTCAAAATTCACCAAAAAGGATGAATTGTACTGCATGTGAATTCTACCTCAATTTCAAATAGAAACAAACAAAAAAGAATGGCTAGTGAGAAAGATAAATTAATATAATGATATAAGTTTAAATATACCACTTATTCCAATAAATGAATATATAACTTGACCTTTTAAAAGACAGAGATTCTCAAAATAGAGATTATAAACTCAGCTATATACACTTAACCAGGAATATATCTAAAAGATAATGGCAAATTTTGAGAGAAAAGTACAGAAATTATGAATCACAAAAATAATTAAATACAGATTACAAACTCAGCTATATACACTTAACCAGAAATATATCTAACAGATAATGGCAAAGTTTGAGATAAAAGTATAAAAGTTATGTATCATATAAATAATTACCAAGAAAAATGGTTTAATAATTGTAGTATCAGAGTAAATAAATTTTAAAGCAAAAATAAAAAACAAAATAGAAAATGTGTCATTCATCTTCTCAGGAAACTTTTAAACAGTATCTAACATAAAGATGTAATACAGATATACTGAAATGTTAATATTTGTTATATCTGATTACATTGGTACATGGAAATTTTTCTCATTTGAAATATTTCCAATTAAAAACTAAACAAAAAAAGAAATAATTTCAAGATATAATAAAATGCCAGAAATTCTTGTCATGGATATGTTTTCTTGGAATTTGACTCTACGTTTTAATTTCTGTACTCACTATAGTTCACAACGATTTAATTTGAGCATCTCACTTTATGGTTACATAAACCCTTATAGACACACAAACATGCACACATACACCAAATATCTAAAATTAATATTCACAATAACCAAGTCATTATTTAGAAACCTACTAATAAAGAGTGTCAATACTGAGGAAAATGCCTTTCCTGCAGCAACAAAAGTAAGCGGTCCCCTGGTATTAATTCATAGCAGCAAGGAATGAATAAGGAATTTTAAAAAGTAAAATTAAAGTGATTTTAGAATAATGGTAATCATCAGATACCTGGGGCCTTAGGAACATTTTAGGTTTTGATTCATCTATTCATTGAATGAATAAAACTGAGCTTCTACTTTATAGCATGCACTATTCCATATGCTAAGAATACAGCAATGAACAAAATAAAATATGTGCCCTCAGGCACATATACTCTAATGGGAAAGAGAGAGGAAGCAGACAATTAATGAGTAAAAAAGATATAAATATATTAAATGGTGCAAAGCAAAGTGGGGTCAGGGGAATAAAGAGAACTAGCAATTGGATTTGGCTGCAGTTTTATAAAGGGTGATAAGAGAGATTGGGCGTGGTGGCTCACGCCTGTAATCCCAGCTGCTTGGGAGGCTGAGGCAGGAGAATTGCTTGAACCCGGGAGACTGAGGTTGCAATGAGCTGAAATCGTGCCACTGTACTCCAACCTGGGCAACAAGAGCAAACTCCATCTCAAAAAAAAAAAAAAAAAAAAGAGTGATCTGAGAAAGACTTGCCAATAAAGTAAGGAATTAAGAAGTTATCAACAGAGGTATTAAAAATCATAAAATTTAATCTGATAAACTAAGAAATACACACTGATAAAGAAAAAAATAAAAGAAGCCCTCCCTTTTACACTGATTTTAGGAAATTTCTGCTCCTTGCAATCAAATAAGTTTGAATTAAAAAAGAAACTGTTACTGGAAGTACCTAAAAATACCTGTGCCACTTTGTCTCCAGTTCTGGGTCTCAGGATGCTACGCTATGATGTTCCTCTCTCGTTTCATTAACTCTCCTTTATTTGAGTTAGCTTGATAGGATTTATGTTTCTTTCAACTAAACCCTCTTTATAAAAGAACCTTAATAATAAACTTGGCTTCACACGCAATACTATACATTTTTGGTCCCTTCAAAAACTCTGTACCCTTCAGGTATAATTGGAATGCAAATGTGGCCATTTGACTAGATCCTTAAAATGATTTGGAATAATCTAATATTAATCTTCTTCAAAATGATTAAGGCAAAGGTGACAACAAATCACTCATTACAAATAAATTATTTCCTAAGTAGCAAAGTATATAGCAATGTCTGGTTTCAGCATGCATAAAAATAAATTTAAAGTAAGCAGGATGTCTGCCATACTTTTAACAGCTTTCTAAACAGGCAGACTAAAGAACTATGTCTCTTGAGATAATCTGTCAAATAGACGAAAGAAATGGCACTTATAAATTATTGCTAGCTGTAGCTGAAGGCTTCCGATATATTTTTCTACTACTTTGTAATATCAGAGAACTTTCCATGTCAATCCATATGGGGGTTTTTATTGTTGTTTAAAAAAATTGTTCTGCTTTGCTTATTCTTGAAACAAACAAAATAATACACCTCGCACTGTTGAAATTGTTAATGATTTTCCCCAAAAGCTTACAAGTAAATGGCCAAAATAATGAGCAACAATCCACTTGAGTATACTTTCTCTGATTTTTGTCCTCACCTGTTAGACATATTTTCTCATTTGTTCAACAGGAACATTTTGATTGTCATTTTGACTCAGTAAAAAATCTGCTGGAGTCCAGCTTAGTAATCAACCTATAAGTTCTATTGACTTGGACTATAGGGAGAGCACAATGCCAGACAGTCATAAGGACTCCAAAGGGAAAAAATGTGTCAGAGACTGAGCCCTGGATAAGCTGAAAATTTAATACTCATGAAGTATTAGATAGCATGTATGAAGCAGAGTTATAAAATGCCGGCAGAGTGATGGAAAGAGAGAGTGTCATGTGAACTAGAGAATTCCTGGAAAGCTTCTCAAGAGGGAAAGACTGGATGTGGGACTATTTAAGGTTATTAGAACAGTAGTATTATTCTGATTACCTTTAATATTCCATTTAATAAACACTTATTGAGTACTTACCATACAGAAAGGATTTTACAAAGTCCTGGGAGAACACAGGCTTGATAAACTTGAATAAGACATTATTTCTGTCATCAGAGGATGGTAAAAACTTCTAAGAGTAGAAACAATTGTGTACACAAAGAATAAGAACAAATAAACAAAGAAAAGGGAGGGTCATAATGTTCCTGTGATTCATATGATTAGTCTCAGGTTTTCTAAATGGAACATTTTTCTTACAGGGATAGTCTCTTTAATATCTGGCTCAGTGATGCTGCTGATGAGAGAATCATATGAAATTTGGTAAGAATGCCAACAAGGGGCCAATTTTAAGCCTGATACATTTTTTCAAAATAGAAAATACCTAAGTGATCAAAAATAGAGAAAATGTTAAATGACTTGTAATGCACACATGTAAGAGAACATCATACTTGAATTTTTTATTGCCTCATTTTATAGTTACATACTATATCTATACACAAATACCAGTATTGACAGGTATCAATAGGGGCAGAAAGACCAGACATAGACAATACTGTGTAAACTAAACAAAGAGGCTGGTCCTATCAAGACACCTATCAGAGAGATCAGCAATATTATTATAAGGTAATATAAACTTCTCAGCCCCAAAAATCTCACCAGTGACTTGCAAAATGGATGATAAAATCTAGACTGAGAAAATTGCATCAGAAATTCTGAAGGCTTTATCTCTCAGAACAGAGAAGTTCTACATGATCCCAAACCTAGATATTCATTGAGATCTTCTGACCTGGGCTAGATACACCACATCTACTTCAGAATTACAACATACACAGCATGATTTTGGAACTACAGGGTGGGCAAGTTTACTCAGATGTAATTAAACTTCTCATTCAACACTCTTAGCCTCTCTAGTCATCCAAGGCTTTGTCCAACACATTCCTGAGCCCAGAACTGTGGAAGAGGAATAAGAGTCACTTAACCAAAGATTTCTGGGAATCATTCACTTATCTTTAGGGTCAATTTTTGATTAGAAAGCCAGGATGCAAAACTACATGTACCCTATTATTATCATGCAAAAATACACAGGCAATGGGGGTTCAGGTTAAACATGTTGGTCCTGCTACACATATAGACTGGAATTGAACAATTAAGTATATAGGTGGTGGATGATGGGAGACAGATTTCTCACTGCTGGAATGGGAATTTACAAAAAGGTAGCGGAGGAGGGTAGAATATTCCAGATAGTATTGATTACAGTTAGATACATTACTGTGTACTCATGTGTAGCTTAATATAGCTACAGATGGTTACATATAAAAACATTTTTAGAGATGTGTATGTATAGATATGGTTTACTATCCACACATTTAGTTACTTGCGCTGTCATGTAGGCAGCCCTATTAACAATGATACCAATAGTCACAAGCACACCAATTGCCCAAATCTTATTTTCTAAGATCCCATTCTTCAGTAAAATAAATCAGGGATCTTTGAAGAGCTATCTGATTCTAGGACAGAGACAAGAAATACACAAGATGAACCTAAAATACCTTGTAGTGCCAGAAAGTAAGGAAGTGCTCAAAAGAAAAATGACATATACACTTATAGGGGTATGTCAAAGGAAACAGAAGCCTACTGAAAGAGTTCCCAGTAGCCTAACCTAAGACATCTTGGGCAGCAAAATAAGCAAAGTGGCAATAGACTGCAACCCAAAGTATAAAGATAATATTCATGAGTCCATAATGATATGAATAAATTATTGAGTAAACTACCAAATGGGAAAGAATCAGCAAAAATCCCATGCAAAATAATTCCAAACAGTTTATGTAGATACTCTGCCATCCAGGACAGGAAGCCTCAGTCCCTGCTCCTTAAATGTGGGCTGCATTTAGTGACTTTCTTTGGGTGAATACGTTAAGGGGAAGGAGGCAAAAAACATGGAGAAATAGGACAAACACACCTTAACTACATGATCAAAGTCAACATCAACAATCATAAATCATGTTGATAATATGTGTCCTTCATACAATTTGATGAAAATGATACTTTACTTCTATAGCCTTCTTTCCCATAACTCACAACCCCAGGCTTATTGTAAGAAAAAACATCAGGCAAATTCCAATAGTGGGGTATTCTACAAATACCTGGCCACCATTTCTCAAAATCATCAAGGTCATCACAAAGAGAATAAGTCTGAAAAATATCATAGTCAGGAGGGGCCAAGAGAGACATAACTAAATGTTATGTGGTACTCAGGATGGGCTCCTGGGACGGAAAAAGAACATTAAGCAAAAACAAAAAGACAATCTGAATCAACTGTGGACTTTTAGTTACCAATAATATATGACCATTGGTTTACTAGCCATAACAAATATACCATACTAATGTAAGATATTAATAATAGGGAAACAGGGTGAGAGGTAGATAATAACCCTCTTTACCATCTTCTCAAATTTTCTGTAAAATCTAAAACTATTCTAAAAATAGCTGATTAGACTATACATAGGCATGTTAATTAAAATTTTAAAAATATATAGTGAAAACAGTTGATATGTTGGAGTGGTGGAACAATAGGCAATTTAAAAACTATATGTTTTTTCTAACAAGAAGGGAAATATTTCCTGAGGCGATATTATAATGCTGAGAGCTATATACCTTTTAAGCATTTTTAAAATAATCTCTTGGTTTCCATTTTTATAACTCAACCAAATTTTTTTGAGAAATTAAGGAAAAATGAATTGAAAAAATTCTGATAAATTTGTCTTTACTTTTAGAGAAGGTTTATTATTTAAATGGAACTCGTCTGTTTCTAATGGTTGAATAAAACTCAACCTGAGGGAAAGAAAGATATCTTTCCAAAGGCAAATTAATAATTCATGTGGTTATGGTAACAGGAAAATACTGAAAAGCATTTTGGCTTGTTATAAATATATGATTGATTTAGATGATATGAGATTAAAATAAAAACATAAAGTTTTTAATTTTTCAACATCAGCTGTATGTTTAAGTAAAAGAAGATAAAAAAGATATCTGCTTGCTGGCTTACATTGGCATGTGTTTCTAAAAGACATGCAAAACATTTTGAATTTCTCAGTATGCTTTTTTCAAAATGTTTCACTTGATATTCTACCAATGGCAAATATTTTTCAAGAGCCTCAAGTTATTATAATCTATCTTTAGCTTTCTTTTAGTGCATTTCTGAAGAGTTTAAGTCTAGTGGGCTGTTTCAATTATATTTAGTTCCTAATATTAAAAGAAATTATCTAATTTGAAAGTATTAGCAATGCTTGTTTTAAAGTTGGAATAAAATGTAATTTAATCATTTATTTTCACATAAATTAGTTGTCTATTGGAACAGTTAACAAAAGATGGTCAATTATGGAAGATTCAGATAGAAAGGATGCTATTTTCACATAAACAGTTCTCCCAAAACTGGAAATCAAGAGAAAAAAGCACATGGCCCAGGAGAGATGACTGACTGAGTAGGATTGAGTGAATTCCTGCTCCCCTCATTGAAAAAGTTACAGGTTATGATTTTAGAAAGCAGGAAAGGAAGGAGAAAGGCAGGGGGAGGGAGGGAGGCAAAGTTCTTGGCTCCCTCAGGTGGAGCAGCTACATGGTCACAGGTGAATATTGTGAACCTCCTGTATATTTGACAGTGGTAGGCAGAGACTTGAACCTGTTTGTAATCACAACACGGATATAAACAGCATTTCTTGGTTTGGAAGGGTAAACTGAATTCAGATTTCAGGGTAACCCAAGGAATCCTGAGGAAGAATTTAAGGAGAGGGATGGAGACCGTCACAAAAAGAGAGACCCAGAGACCAGTGGATAGCAGGGAAGGCTGGTTCTGGGCCAGGTGCTGTGGTTGAAGGGAAACACAACTTTCACCTGCCACTCAGAAACAGGATGTACTTGGAGAGAAAGTAGAAACTTATTGTATTAATTTGAGAACTAAACTCCGATTTTTTCATCTTGCCTGAATTCCTATCTAAGGGGTCTGGGGAATCATGCCCTACAAATCATAAATTCTCATTAGATGGGTTTTCTTTAATCTTATATATTGTGACTTACTTTCCAAACTGACTCTGGCATAACATTACAAGACAAGGAAGAAAATAAAAATGTTTTACCCCAAAACATATTTCTTTGCCATATCTTGAAATGGCCCTGCAAAGCTGTCCTTTGTGGGGAAAAATTTGCCTCGGTAAGAAATCTCTATTAACATAGCTAGATCTTTTTCTTCCAGGACCTCCCATTCCTAAAAAGATTAACTAAAAGTCTAGCCCATTTTAAAGATCTGAATAGAAAATATTTGTCATCTATTGTCTCTTAGGGCAGTCAACTATAAGACTTCATAAGAACCTTGGTCTCCACAATCCGTTATCTTTACCTGAACAATTCATTTCTATAATCCCAGGTCTTTAGATAAACTCGACCAATTATTAACCAGCAAATGTTGAAATGTATCTGTTGTCTGGAAGCTTCCACTTCGAGTTGTCCTGCCTTTCTGGACCAAACCAATGTATTCTCTAAATGTATTTCATTGATGTCTCATTCATTCTTAAAATGTATAAAACCAAACTGTGCCCTGACCACCTTGGTCAGATGTTCTCAGGATCTCCTGAGGGCTGTTTCATAGGCCATGGTCACTCATATTTGGCTCAGAATAAATCTCTTCAAATATTTTACAGAGTTTTACTCTTTTCATTGACAAGTTCCTTCTCACACTGCTTATGGAACTACCTGAGGCTGTGTAATTTATGAAGAAATGAAATTTGATTGACTCACAGTCCCACATGGCTGGGGAGGTCTCAGGAAACTTACAATCATGGTAGGAGGTGAAGAGGAAACCAGGCACCTCTTCTCATGGCCAAAGCAGAAGGAAGAGAGAAAGAAGAGGAAGATGCTACACACTTTCAAACAACCAGATCTCATGAGAACTCAATCATGAACTCTTGTCATGGGGGTGAAGTCTATGCCATGATTCAATCACTTCCCACTGGACCCCTCCTTCAACACTGGGGATACAATTTGACGATTTGGCTGGGGAAGCAGAGCCAAACCATATCACTTACATGAAAGAAACTCTTGTTCACTACCTTTTGGAATGCTCAGGGTCTCAAGAAGCTGTGCTACAGTACTCTCCATATCCTCTCTTAAAGTTCAATAAAGTTTTCTGTGGACTAACCAAATGGAGACATAGCTCTGAAGCCTTGGTACACAACCACATCCTCTCTTAAGGCACCATGATGTTTTCTCTTGGCTTTAACAAAACAGGGACATAGTTCTCCACCCATGGTGTACAACCACAGCATTACAATTCCCATTATGACAGATAAAGCAGCATTTGGGGTCCATCAAGAGTCATGACCAGAACAGTGCAAGGAGCTGACTTCCTCCTTCTGGAGAGGAACAGTATGCATCTGTCAGGGCTGGGCTGCAGAATTCTGGCTTAATCACCTTCAGTGGGGAGGGAAAGAAGTGTGGGTGGTACCATCATCCAGTGGAACTATTTGACTTGGAATGGCATTTTTATGGAAACTCCCACTGCATTTTTCCCAAAGAAACATATCATTGTGTTCTTCATTTTAAAGTAGTGGCTCAGGTCTGAGCTGCCCTGTTACAGTTTTGATTCAGGGCAGCCAAGCCCCAAAGTGCAGCTTGGTCTATGAGGCATATTTTGTAATACAAGGGTTCTTGAACTTACCCAGGAGAGAAGTCAAGAGCAAACCAGAGGTAGAAGAAATCAGCTTTATTAAAGAGGCAGTGTTACGACTCTGTGACTGCTCCCACAGAGCAGGGTTACCCCGTGGGCAGAGAGCAGCAGCTCAGGACAGTTTTGCAGTCATATTTATACATACACACTTTTAAGTACAGATTAAGGGGTGGTTTATGCAGAAATTTCTAGGGAAGGGGTTGTAGCTTTTGATTCATTGGGTCATCACTAAGGAAAGGGGCAGTAACTCCCAGGTGCTGCCATGGCAATGATAAATTGACACGACACACAGTTGGGTGTGTCTGGTTGGAAAGCTGCTTCCGCCCTGGCCCTGTTTAAGGTACTTCTCAATCTGGTCTGGTGTCTGAATTCTGCCTCTGGAGTCGAGTCTGCCTCCTACCTCAGTTTCAGTGACGGGGTGAGTGACACCTTGTTATAACCCCTTCTCACTGATAATACAATTTGTTTTAAAAACTTTTATTTTTCTTGTTACATAAGGCAACAAAAAAAAATTATAAAAGTGTTTCAAAACAAATGTTGGTACTGTACCACTCTCTGTGTTTTGTTTCTTTCTGTCACCTGTGAACATAAAACTTTATGTATAGATTTACACCAGAAATACTCGTAAGAACTTTGTATACAGAGATCAATATTTAATCTTTTTAGTACTGTCCAATAAAACTTTGTGTGATAATGAAAATATTCTATAATAATATGACTGACAGGATATTTTATGAGTATTTTTCAAATATGCAAATATTTAGAAATACAATTAAGCATTAAGTATTATTCTGCAATTAAAATGTGACTGGTAAGGCACAAGATTGAAATGTTTATTTGACTTAACATAAATTAAAATTAAAACAGCCAATGTAGCTATTGACTACTGCATCAGACAACACAGGTTTATAAAATGATAGGAACAATGATCATTTTATTTAAATATGTAAGTTTAAAACCTCATTTTTGTAAGTAGTGTAAAATGTCTTCCTGACCAAGTCCAGTAGTTACCAATTAGGGGCTACCTTTTCATGACGGCAACTTTACTAAAAGTTATTACGTGAAAGGTTCTTGGCCAGATGCTGGGGTCTGCTTTCTTTGCCTCTCTCCCTTCCCACAAAGCACCTGGTAGAAAGGTAAAAAGAATGAACAAAATGCAGAACAGAAAAAAGAAGAGGAATAAGCAAAGAGCAGTCATGAATGGTAACTATATCTGGAAAACCATTAGCCTCAGAATAATTGTAAACTGGCTGAGTTATAATGCAAGACTCCCCAAAAGTGCCTAATAAGCAAAGTTGCTTCAGCCGTTTTGAAACAGCTTATTGAACCGGGGAGATGTATTTCTCAGATGTGAGAAAGGATAGGGGGTTAGATGACAATAGATTTTGTTTTGTTCTTTTCCTGCACTTTAGCTTTTGTTCACATAACTTCTCAGCTATAGCTATTTGGAATCTTTTTCTCTTCTCCAATAAAAGCTGATGGAGATAGATATGTCAATAATATCTACATTTTACCATTTTGAAAAGCGATTTTCTTCTCTGTGGCAGCGCATGCTGACCATTTCACAATCATGACACTACATCTTAAATTTATGTTTACATTGTTCTTTGCAGAATTCAAGGTGGGATCTCTGCTCTTAGCATCAAGAGCCTTTTTGATGAATGTAAATGATGGCTGACAGAATGTGACTCAGAAGAAAGACTGACAGCCTTTGTCAGTCTCCTGATTTACAGCATATTTCACTCTCCTGAGTCAATATGAAGAAATGAAACACTTAAGATACTAGTAATGGTACCTTGCCATTTTCTATTTGGATAAAAATAGCATGAAGGTAGTTTCATGCCTGCATCCTGCTTGGATTATGACATGTTCCCAAACTCCTACTGGTAGGTAAGGTAAGAATTTGTATACATCCAAAGGATTTTTTAAGCCTTAGTTGATGAAGAACACATTGTAAGAGAATAAGACCAGCTTCAAAAAACACCATGATGGCTTGTCTAGACTTCATTCTAAATCACTCAGTTTGAAAACAGTAGTCTAAAATATGTCATCTAGACTGCATGAGGAGTATTGGCACTCCAGTATATAAGACACTAGAGAAGTTTCTCCCTCTGTATGTAGTAAAAACATTTATTGGTTAAAAATCCAGAATAAACCACATTTACTTATCTTTTACTTTCTGCACCTCTCACATTTGTAATGGGTGGCAGTAACAGAATAAAAACTTTATGAGAAAATTCTGTATGAGGCTGCATGGAATCACCTGTGAAATCGGCCCTTCCATATACCAGTCATCCTATCTAATTGCAACTACACCTGCATTTTGTGGCTGCCTTAAAAATATTTTTTAAAGAGAAAATACCGTTATTTTCTGCTAATGTGAAATGTGAACAATTTTTTAAAGAGTTAGCATATTTTCAACATGTACGTGTGTAGAAATAATATTTATAGGGACTGAAACTTTGGTTCTTATTAGATTTAACATAATATTCAATGGTAAGTTAAGTTTATGAAAACCAGTACTTTAAAAAGCATTCTTACCTTTCTAAGTTTACACAATAAATTGAAACATAGCTTCCCCATTGCTATGGACTTAATTGTGTCTTCCACCCAAATTTATATGTTGACATCTGACCCTCCAATATGACTATATTTGGAGATAGGGCTTTTAGGACGTAATTAAGGTTAACTGAGGTTCATAAGGGTGAGCTCCTAATCTGATGGCTGACGGCCTTATAAGAAGAGGAAGATTATCTCAATCTCTCTCTCTCTCTCTCTCTCTCTCTCTCCCCCCTACCCTTCCTCCTCTCTCCCTCTCTCCCCCTTTCTCCCTCCCTGTTCTCACACATAGAGAGGAAAAGCCACATGAATCCACAGGGAGAAGGCAGCTGTCTACGAACCAGGAGGAGGGCTCCCCACCTGAATCCAATCATACTGCCACTTTGATCTTGGACTTCCAGCCTCTAGAGCTGTGAGAAAATCAATGTCTGTTGTTAAGCCACCAAGTTCATGGTATATTGTTATAGTAGCCCAAGCAAAGTAAGATACCTGATCCTCTCCTACACAGCAGTACCACCACCAAGGTTGGGTTCTTGCTGGGGATTTCCAGGATCCCCTCCTGAGACCTGGCCTACCTAATCACATACTACTTTGCTATGTTTTCTTTGATTTTGAGACAGAATAAGGCTTCAAACATAAAGCTGGCTCTAAAGCTTGATTATAACACAGCCACTAGAAATGAGGTGCCAATTCCCCATTTAAAGTATAAAAGTGGATTCCAGCAATAATATGTTTAAAGAAGTATGTAACTTGTATCTGGGAAGGCCAGCCTGTGAATGCCTGGCCACTCCTGCTAAGTCAGAACAACAGCTAGCTGGTCCCAAAGAGAAGGCCTATTGGCCATCCTTTCACAGATCCTGAGGAATTTGGACAAGTGGTGAGTCTCTACTGCGACCAGCCAGTAAGAGTGGTCTTCCTCCCAAAGGTTGCCAAGAAAAGGCCACTGGACCCACCTACCCCTCCTGTCCACAGTCAGCTTGTGGCCACCTAGGCTGAAAAGAAACGTGGCTATTGCCTGCCTTTGAGGGCTCATTCCTGGGGATATGGGAGATGAGAAGTCAGATTCAAGCTTGCTTTTATTTTGCCAATTCCTTGTGAACCTACATAATCTGCATGTGACTTTTACTCATTTAAAAGAAAAAGAATCTGGTCTGGATATGTTTCCTATGATTAGCAAATTAATCTCTAATTTAATTGATAGATGTTAGTACATACTGATATATGTTGGTTATTGCCCAGAAGTTCATAAGCACCACCATTGCCACTGCCCTGCTCAAAACCTAACCCTGCCCTATCATCTACACAGACATCCGAGGGCCTGTCTGCCAGGGCCCTTTCCCCAAGGCTGCTTCTGAAAGCATAGAGAGGACATGATACCTTCCTCCCCAGCCCCTTGAGGAATTCACTGCAATGGTAGACAAGGGGTCTAGGCTCCTGGGGAGCACGTTCAGGCTATGCAGGGAGAGCCAGCACCTTCTCTGGAGGTGCTGTGGCTAACAATTCACAGTGGCAAAAGACCAAGGAAGAAAAGTAGGTGTTTTTCCAGAACTAAGGGGTCAGAAAATCACATTTTTAGAAACATTTCAGGATTTTAAAAATCCACTCTAGTTTCTTAACATTTCAATCCTATTTCTTTCCGTGCAATCCAGGCTATATAGGCCTGAAATAAATCCTCGCATATCTGAGGAGGCCGGCAGCCATTTTTGTCACTCAGCTGGCCTCAGAGCACCTGGGATGCCTGAGCCCTGAGGTAACTGAATTTCTTCACTGCCTTGACTCTCAATTGTTCTTCTTAACTCATTAAGGAAGTATGCCTTATCAGAGAAATTATATTCAGAAAATTGCTATGGATATTCTTTGGGTTTGTGTGTGTGTGTGTGTGTGTGTGTGTGTGTGTGTGTGTGCGTGTGTGCATGTGTTACATGCTATGTGTCTATGTAGGAGTGGATCTCAGATTTGCTTGGACCTTGGACTTGTTGAGTAATACATTTTGAAATTAGAATTTCCCCAACTGAATCTTTCAACATAAATATGTTGAAACTATTTTGTTTCCATTACTTGTACTTGGTGTGTGGGCAGCTATGCAGTGATACATAGGAGAGGAGGTGGGAGGTTTATCAAAAGAAATGTATATGCTTCTGAAAATGCAAATAAGAGATTTTCAAAACTGAGGGAATCCTCACTCCACATGAACAAACTTTGCAGTAACATTTTCTCCCTGTTCAAGACTCTCAAGAAGAAGCCAGGTTCAAGTATGCCTCCCTCTGAGATCCCTTGCATATTATATCCATCCTCAGTTATTTCATCAGTCCATTGCTACAGTCAAATTGCTTATTTAGCAAAACTATGTTATACTAAATTTCTAAGACTGGCTATATTAAACAAAAAAAATCAGATGCAGACAAGTTACTATATCAACCAGTATAATGTTTTATAAATAAAGCAACATATTCCTCTTAAGTCTAAAATAAAACATGTTACATTTCCTAAGCACACATGAATGTGAGTGGATGAAGCCGTGTACTGTATAGTGACATAGCATAGTGTTGAATGCAAGTAGAGATGGGCTTATGCTTCTAGAAGCAAAGATTAATAAAAGGCATTAAATATAATGGCAGGATTATTAACAGGAATAGATTCTATAAATACCCATCTCTGGTATTAAAAACTGAACAAATCAAATGTATATAACACCAATACTCTAGTAAGAACAAGAATTTGTGCTCAATAAAGTATAATAATTAGTCAATCTGTCAATGAAACCCAGCATACCATATCATCATTGCATGTGAAAGAGTGGGTATATTTATTGATAATGTTTGTATATCTAGAAAACACAGAGCATTTATCTGGTGAGAATATAAATTAAGTCCTTTATTTTACCAAATTGGACTTAGAAATTGAACAGCACCGATGCTTACTTGGAAGAAAATATAAACAAATTTTTGTACCTCAATGTTCAATAACATAAAATGCTAAATAGTAAATCTTAATTAATGAATTCATTTCTAATCTAAGAAATTCCCTTTGCTAGTACCCATGTAACATTATTTGTTAGTACAGTTAATTCTGTAAATCTTATCATCAATTTTCATGTCAAACAGATAAGATTACAGGCATACAGAAAAATCTGTCTCATGGCCTAAAGGCTGTGGATGTAGACAGAGTCATTACTGACACTCAATCCCCCTAATCAGAATCTTCTCCCCACCCTGCCTGGGATGTAGGTAGCCACACAGGTCTAGCTTCTTCTTGTCTCGCTTCACTCCCACCTTTTTACACATCGCCTTAACAGAGACTCCCAGATCAGCAACCTCTTTCTCCAGCACCCAGACAGATATTTCTCATGTCTACCACAATGCAGTGTTTCCAAATTATCAATCCCAAACTTTTCCATACCAAATTCACTAACTTCTAGCTCCAAAGTAGTATTCCATTTTTTTTTTTCAGTATAGAAGATCTGAAGACTGAACCAGATAGATCAATTTGTCAGCAACATTCTCAGTTCCCTGCTGTTTATTTATCCACATCCAAATTCTAAATTTCCTTTCCATTCCTCTCTCCTATGCCTGAGAACTGCAGATCAACCTCAAACTTTTATCTGCTCATCAATAAACCTTCTGACTTGTAACCAATGGTCTTTTATTGAAGAGTGGAGTATTTTCAAGTTTTATTTTTATTATTATCTTTCCACTTTTAAATGCTCCATGCCAAAAGCTCAAAACTTCTTAGCATGGCATTTAACAAATTCTACCATCCAGCGTTATCCAGTGTCTTTAATCTCATCTCCTGTTCCTACCTACCCCATCCTTTTTCCTCATCTCCAATAAACCTGATACCTGTTCATTTCAAATATTGGCCTCTGTTGGCACTGGTCTTTCCCTTAGAAGTGCCTGTCATCATCTCTGTGGAGCCTGTTCACTAGGCTCCGATACACACCATTCTATGTGAGCCCACAGTACAAAAGAGTTGACAGCCATCGCATTCTGACTTAGGTTACAGTAGTTCAGCTGTGTAGCTGATTCTTTAGCTGGATTAAAAGACTCAGAAGTCTCATTTTAGTTCTGTCCCCCAATCCTGAATGAATAAGTGAATGCAAGGTAGATGCTTTGGAAGTGTATTAGTCTGTTCCCATGCTGCTGATAAAGACATACTTGAAACTGGGTAATTTATAAAGGAAAGAGATTGAATTTACTCACAGTTCAGCATGGCTGGGGAGGCCTCAGAAAACTTACAATCATAGCAGTAGGAGAGAGAGAAGAATGAGAACCAAGCTAAGGGGGAAGCCCCTTATAAAAACATCAGATCTCATGATAATTTACTCACTATCACCTGAATAGCATGGGGAAAACCGTCCCCATGATTCAATTTCTACCGCCTGTGTTCCTCTCACAACATGTAGGGATTATGGGAACTACAATTCAAGATAAGATTTAAGTGGAAGCACAGCCAAACCACAAATTCTGTCCCTGGTTCCCCTCCAAAGTCTCATGTCTTCACATTTCAAAACCCAATCATGCCCTTTCAACAGTTCCCTGAAGTCTTAACTCATTCCAGCATCACCTCAAAAGTCCAAAGTCTCATTTGAGACAAGGCACCCGTTCACCTATGAGCCTGTAAGATCAAAAGCAAGTTAATACCTTCCTGGGTAAAATGGGGTAATAGGCATTGGGTAAATACACCCATTCCAAATGGGAGAAATTGGCCAAAACAAAGGAGCTAAAGGCCCCATGCAAGTCAAAAATCTAATAGGGCACTCATTAAACTTTAAAGTTCCAAAATGATCTCCTATGACTCCATACCTCACATTCAGGGTGTGCTGATGCAAGAGGTGGGCTCCCATGTCCTTGAGCAGCTCTACCCCTGTGGCTTTGCAGGGAACAGCCCCACACCTGGCTACTTTTATGAGCGAGCATTGAGTGTCTGTGGCTCTTCCAGGCACACGAAGCAAGCTGTCAGAGGATCTACCATTCTAGGGTCTGGAGGATGTTGGCTTTCTCCTCACAGCTCCACTAGGCAGTGCCCCAGTGGGGGCTCGGTGTGTGAGCTCTGCCCCCACATTTCCCTTCTGCATGGCATAGCAGAGGTTCTCCATGAGGGCCCTGCCACTGCAGCAAACTTTTGCCTGGACATTCAGGTATTTCGATATACCCTCTGAAATCCAGGTGCAGAGTCTCAAAAATCAACTCTTGACTTCTGTGCACCTGCAGGCTCAACACCACGTGGAATCTGCCAAGGATTGGGGCTTGCATCCTCTGAAGCCATGGCTTGAGCTGTACCTTGGCTCCATTTAGTCATAGCTGGAGTGGCTGGGACACAGGACACCAAGTCCCTAGACTTCACCAGCATGTGGACCCTGGACCCAGCCCAAGACACCATTTTTTCTTTCTAAGTCTCCATGCCTGTGATGGGAGGGGCTGTGGTGAAGACTTCTGACATGGCCCTGGAGACCATTTTCCCCATTGTCTTAGGGATTAACATTCCACCCCTCTCTACTTAGGCAAATTTCTGCAGCCAGTTTGAATTTCTCCTCGGAAAACAGGATTTTCTTTTTCATCACATTGTCAGGCTGCAGATTTTTCAATCTTTCATGCTCTGTCATCTCTTGAATGCTTTGCTGCTTAGAAATTTCTTCTGCCCAATACCGTAAATCATCTATCTCAAGTTCAAAGTTCCACAGATCTCTAGAGCAGGGGCAAAAGTCACCAATGTCTTTGCTAAAGCATAACAAGAGTGACCCTTACTCCAGTTCCCAACAAGTCTCTCATCTACATCTGAAACTACCTCAGCCTGCACTTCATTGTGCATTATCACTATTAACATTTTGGCCAAAGCCATTCAACAAGTCTCTAAGTAATTCCAAACTTTCCCACATCTTTCTGTCTTCTGGGCCCTCCACATCTTTAGGAAGTTCCAAACTTTTCCACATTATTTTCCCTCTTCTGAGCCTTCCAAACTGTTCTAACCTCTACCTGTTACCCACTTCCAAAGTTGCTTCCACATTTTGGGGTATTTTTACAGCAGCACCCTACTCTTGCAGTACCAATTTACTGTGTTAATCCATTCTCATGCTGCTATAAATAATTGCCCAAGACTGGATAATTTATATAGAAAAGAGATTCAGTTGACTCACCATTCCACATGGCTGGGAGGCCTCGGGAAACTTATAATCTTGGCAGAAAGGGAAGCAAACACGTCCTTCTTCAACTAGTGGCAAGAGAAAGAAATGAGTGCTGAGTGAAGGGGGAAGCTTCTTAGAAAACCATCAGATCTCATGAAAACTTACTCACTATCATGAGAATAGCATAGGGGAAACCATCCCTATGATTCAATCACCTCCCACTGGGTCCTTGCCACCACACGTGTGGATTATGGAAATTACAATTCAAGATTAGATTTGGGTGGGGGCACAGCCAAACCATATTAGTAAGCATTTGTTAAAATGATTAACAAATCATTTGATTTAATTGATTGAAGCAATTCAAGTTCTTAATAAGAAGGTTAAAAATATGTATCTATAACCAATGCCTACTTTCTGGAATTCTGTATGAATAATTTTGGCTTTGTTTTGCATCTGATAGCACTGACCTAATCATTGTCATTTGGGTTAGATATTTAGAGTTATTCATGGATACAGGTTGCTATGGTGATATAATCCTGCCAATATCTAGTGCTTTTAAAACTTTATAAATTTCCTGAATGTAAGAACCCTGGAATAAGCATAACCTTTACACTTCAGGTATAACCACAAATTTTGAAAGTTAGGTCAAAGGGAGAAATGAAGACAAATTTTCCTATCAGAAGCGTGTGCCTTTTTTACAATATTCAAATTTCACTGTAAGAAGTTTAGGGCCCATAATCTGAAATATGTTTTATTTTATGTATCATAGGAATAAGTTTTGAGTTTCCTGACTATATGTACATGCTTTTAAAGTACATCTGATAAGTTCGGCTGAAAGTATTTCATTGGAAAGATATTATGGATGCTACATCATTTTCATAAATAAATGAGGTCATCTGAGGCTTATATATAAACCCATTGTATTGTATCACAGAAAAATTACATACTTAAAAAAATCAGTTTCTATTTAATACTAACTACAGTTCCAGAACTGTGTTTACAAATAGCTAATTACTAAATCACAATAATTTCAGAAATTTATACATATAAACTTCATTTGAGATAAGTAATTGCTAAATTAAACAATAAATAGCTCTCTATTTTAAGAAATCTAATATTTTAAATTTCAAAGGATTTTAATTAATATGTTTAGATATGATTATTCATATTTAAAATAAACTTATTTTCTAAAATAATGCATGTTTAGCTTTCTTTAAATAAAATAGTTTCACAGTTAACTGATTCATATAGCCCATGCCCAAATTAGTATGTAAGGTAAAGAGAAAAAGGATAAAAATTGCTTCCATTTCCAGAGATATGATAAACTAACAAAAATTTAATTAACATTTGAATAATTTATATATCTTGTAACTTTGTTTCCATAAGTTAGTGTAATTTACCCAAAATATAATTCTCACAAATGCTTTCACTGAAGACTATTATTATAATTTCTCAGGTGCATATAATATTTTATTGCTGTATAATATCAAAGCCTCCAGATGACAAGATTAAGAATCAGCAAGTGTTTATGAGAGGTTATGGATATAAATATTCATAAGCATGGTAACATTTGGATAATTTTCTTAAATTTTAGAGTCCTGCTTAACAGAAAACTCAATATATTTTGAAAAATAAAGCATTTTTTCTTTAGATATATCTCAGATGTAAAATTATATAAACTCAAAGCCTACAAAAATTTTTTGTACTCATTCAATCCAATGAAAAAGTAAAAGTCATATATTGCTTTCTGTGTCCCATTACACTATCTGTGGCAGCTCTGTTTTTAAATTCAGAGACAGTAGAATTGATTACTTTAATCTATACTTGATTGCATCATTGCTTATTTTTTCTTAGCTAGTTTTTCTTAGCTTGTTGTTATAAACTAGTTCTTAGCTAGTTGCAATTCATGAAGAAAGCAGGGAATTAGATAATACAAGGGAAAAAATGATTTTGCACCATCTATTACAAGCTGGTTTGTGATGGCCACTCAGTCAACCAAGTAGAAGGCAAAGAAAAGTTAATTGTCCCATCTACATTAAAAAGTTACTCAGTTTCTCTCCTAAGGACAAATCACTTATTGGGAAAGTTAGAGTACCTTTCTCCAAAATGTCTTGTTTTTACAAATTATACTAATTCCAAATAAATTTTCTTCCAGTTCTACTTGAAAAAGATAAAGAGCTAGGGTCGGGCGCGGTGGCTCACGCCTGTAATCCCAGCACTTTGGAAGGCCGAGGCGGGTGGATCACGAGGTCAAGAGATCGAGACCATCCTGGTCAACATGGTAAAACCCCGTTTCTACTAAATATAAAAAATTAGCTGGGCATGGTGGTGCATGCTTGTAATCCCAGCTACTCAGGAGGCTGAAGCAGGAGAATTGCCTGAACCCAGGAGGCGGAGGTTGCGGTGAGCCGAGATCGCACCATTGCACTCCAGCCTGGGTAACATGAGTGAAACTCCGTCTCAAAAAAAAAAAAAAAAAAAAAAAAAAAAAAAAAAAAAAAAGAAAAAGATAGAGAGCTTCATAATAACAGATGATTTAGATCTCTGAATGAACACCTCCATTCCATACCAAAGGCTTGAGGTTTACTCTTGCAATACTAAATTTGGATAAATCTCGCTTTCCCCAAATCTGTTTTTTTTCTCCTGTAGGTATCATAAAAATAATGTCTGAACTTACTTTCTATATCTATGTTATCTATATCTACATACATACACATTTACATATTTTAAAATATATAAATATATAGTTTGAAATACATATGCACACACATGACCTGAAAATACATTTTATAAATATTGTCAAAGTTTCTCATTTGGGATAATTTAAGAAATATCAAACCACTATTACTAAGGTTTTTAAAATTATAAGACCAAAGCTTTAAAACAAGAGTGTTCAATCTTTCAGCTTCCCTGGGCCACATTGGAAGAAGAATTATCTTGGGCCACACACAAAATACACTAATGAGAGCTGATGAGCTTAAAAAAAATCCTCAAAAAAACTCATAATGTTTAAAGAAAGTTTACAAATTTATGATGGGCAGCATTCAAAGCCATCCTGGGTTGTATGTGGTGCATGGGCTGCAGGTTAGACCAACTTGCTTTAAAAAAATATTATAAAGGCTTTGTAAATATACATGCATATTTCAATACTTTATAATATTAGCAGTTCATGCAGTTAGAATTTTTCAATAAAGGCCAACATATAAAATATTCATAAGGATATTTAACTAATTACTATTGTTGAGACTGAACAGCAAGAGTAAAATAAGATTACAAGCCAGGGCTGGTATTATTGGACTTAAAACAGACCAATAAGAGAACTATTAATGCAGATGGAAAGGGAGATCCACTACAGTTTGACTCACAGCATTTTGGCATATTTAGAAATTCAATCTGTAAGTAGTTTGACTAGCAATCTTAAAGCATTCGCTCATCTTATTTGCTGCCTTCCACAATGAAAATAAGTATCCACTCTCTCACATCATCTAGACTTAGTCTAGTCTTTGGACTCAAGATTTTTTGCATTTTATTTTAGTTGTTTTCCAAAGAATGCCTCTCCCATCTAGGACAAAACAAAAGTAGCACATTGTTTTTCTCTGACAGCGACTAAGAAGATTCTAAACCAAACACTTTCACATTTATTATTAATCATTTACCATTAGCTAATACCAACACTTAAAGATAGTTCATAGGAGGATCTTTAAGTGGAAGCCTTTGCTAGCTCTCTGTTCTTTGCTGTCATTTTCAACTATTCAAAGCTGGTAGCCAAATAACAAAGAACAGTTGTGTGCTATCATACCACCCCATGAGCAAAAGCCCAGTGCTTAAAGAGTTTGATGCCAAACGTACCTCTTGGCTTAGTAGAAATTTATTCACTAATCTTTGTAAAGGCTCACATATATAAAATAGTGGCACTACTGACTGATAAGTGTAGGAAGCCATGTTCTTGGCAAATTATCCTCTCTAATAAAGATTCCATAAAGAGAACACTGGCACTACAATAAAAGCTTATAATGTTAATGAAATCACTGTTTGGTTTTGACAATACAATACGGTTAAATTTTCAACACCTAATTATCACCCTTGATCAATGGCATTTTAATACACTAGTGTATCACTCTGCAGATGCTAATAGTATATTAAATATATTTGATCAATATTAAAGTAGTCAATTGTAATCTATTTCTACTAATAGTAATGGATATTATTTTGTCTTTACTGCTCTATAGCCAGTGCTTCATGGGTTATGATGAGCAATTTTCTAGATCCCCATCTGTCTTTCACAAATACTGCATCAAAGAATCCTACTTAGAGAATAACACTGCATTTCATAATAAAAAAAATGCATTGTTAAAATTGTCAGCACTTTCACCCTTAAAAATCAATATTAAAAAGACAAAACAGAATTATCTGGGGAAGTATGGTCTGTGACCTAAGAATAGTTTCTTTTCTTAAGGAAGAAGATACTGGCATAAGTTGAGGAAATTCACTTAGGAGTGGGCAGCAGGTGTATTTGAATATGAAACCCCAGGTTCCCAGGGAAGAGAAAACTTGAATCCTTTACTTGTGAAATACAAAGTCATTGAAACCTTTCAGAATTGACCTTGTGGCTGAGTAGAAATGGGATCTGCATGATAAAATCACCATGAGAAGAGAAACCATGAGTCAAAGCATTTGCCTGCCCCATAATGAATCAAGCAACTGAAGGGGCATGGTGGTAGGTGGGATTTGAAGTGGCAAACACTGAAACCTGTTTCCATTTTGTTGCTGCAATGGTGGGCTTTTACCACTTCCCTCCCACACATAGACTGAAGATGCATGGTGGGTGGCTGGGGGAACAGATGGAATGATTGCTATGGTTTCAATGATGGTGTTCCCTCCAAAATTCATGTTGAAACTTAATCCCCAATGTAAGAGTGTTAAGAGGACTGGCCTTGGGGAGGTAAATAAGACACTGAGGGCTCTGACCTCATGAAGAGGATTAGCATCCTTGTGAAAGGGCTGAAGGTTGATGGCAGTGCTCTCTTGCCCTTCCATCCCTTCTTCTATGTGAAGACAGAAGTCATGTGAGAATATAGTATTCCTCTCCTCCACAGGATGCAGCCAAAAGGCATCCTCTTGGAAGCAGAAAGCAGCCCTCACTAGATGCCATTCCTGCTGGTGCCTTGATCTTTGATTTCCCAGCCTTCAGAGCCATAAGAAGTAAATTTATAAGCTTTGTAACTTACCCAGTCTATGGTATTTTGTGTTAGTAGTACAATGGTCATCTGTCCTTGCCTTTGAAAACCAACACAGTTTTAAGAAGACCCCATACCATACTGGCAAGAGACAAAGCTCTAGCCAAATGACTTTGCTGGCAAAAGTTGTGGGCAAACAACCTTTTCAGAATGTTCAGCTTTAGTGAAACTGTAGAGAAGTGTTAGTTATTTCTGAAGTAAAGAGTTTTAGTGACTTTGACAAATGCTTCCAACCTCAAGAGGGCTTATCAGAGCTTTTGATCCCAGGGACTCTAAGGAATGAGCCTTAGAAGGGAACATGTGGGATTGTCTTTCAGTAAGCCAAAAACTAGCACATTCTAGGAAAAATATGCTGTACCTTGCCTTCCAATCCAGCATGGAGGGCCTGAATTGTCCTTTGAATTACTCTTAACTGGCAGTTTGGCATATTCATGTTACAAAGCAATAAGCTCTAGCTAAATTTGTAAATCTGTTGCCTGACCTGGACTTTTAGCCAAGGGTTTATTGAAAAGTACCAAATTGAATCCCAACTGGAATCTAGACATACTCCTCTTTTTTCCCTTCTTTATAGAAGCAATCCAGTTTCTCCCAATCATTAAGCTGAGCTCTTCCAGGCAGTAGAATTATCTTCTTTTATACTGGGTCAGCCACACGAAGAGCCCAGAATGACCAGGGAGAAGTTTCAAATTTCAATTAGATCTGTGTGCTATGATTATGACAAAGAAAGACCCAAATATCAGTGGTGGTGTTCAAGCACATAAGGAGCTCAATAGAACCAGTTTTCCAACATCACACAGTTTCTTCAAGCTGACATTCAAACTGAGCCATATTTGGTCAAATGAGCTGCCCCTGGGTCAATGGGAACATGGAGATACCAGTGATTTCAGTGGCTATAAGCCCAATAACATAAAATATAGCCTCTATCTGAAGCAGCATGTGCAGGATGCCATGGTGGCTGTGTTTGTCCATTTTCACACTGCTATAAAAAGCTACCTGAGACTGGGTAACATATAAAGAAGATAAGCTTAATTGACTCACAGTTCTGCAGGGCTGGGTAGGCCTCAGGAAACTTACAATTATGGCAGAAGGTAAAGAGGAAGCAGAGTATGTCTCACATGGCAGCAGGAGAAAGAGCATGAAGGTGGAAGTGCCACATTTTTGAACCATCAGATTGTATGAAAACTCACTCACTATCATGGGACTAGCATGTGAGAAACCACCCCCATGATCCAATCACCTTCCACTAGCTCCCTCCCTTGATACATGGAGATTAGTATTTGACATAAGATTTGGGTGAGGACACAGAGCCAAAGCATATCATTCTGCTATCGCCCCTCCCAAATGTTATGTCTTCTCATATTGATAAACGCAATTTTCCTCTCTCAACAGTCCCCCAAAGTATTAACTCATTCAAGCATTAATGCAAAAGTCCAAGGTACAAAGTCTCATCTGAGACAAGGTAAATCTCTTCTGTCTATGAGGTTGTAAAATAAAAAAAAAAAACAAGTTTGTTACTTCCATGATACAACGGGAATGCAGGCTTGGGTAAATGTTCCTTTTCCAAATTGGAGAAATTGGCCAAAACAAAGGGGAATCATGCCCCATGCAAGTCTGAAAGCCAACAGGACAGTTATTAAATCTTAAAGCCCCAAAATAAATCTCCCTTGACTCCAGGTCTCACATCCAAGGCACACTGATGCAAGGAGTGGGCCCTTAAGGTCTTGGGCAGCTCTGGCCCTGTGGCTTTGCAGGGTACAGCCTCTACAGCTGCTTTCATGGGCTGGCATTGGGTGCTTTCAGTTTATCCAGGAACACGATGCAAGTTATCAGTAGATCTACCATTCTGGAGTCCGGAGGATGGTGTCCCTCTTATAGCTGCACTAGGTAGTGCCCCAGGGGGGACTCTGTGTAGGAGCTCCAACCCAACATTTCCCTCTGCATTGCCCTAGTACAGTGTCTCTATGAGGGATCCACCCCTGCAGTGGACTTTTGCCTGGACATCCGGGCATTTCCATACATCCTCTGAAATCTAGGCAGAGCCTCCCTAACTTTAACTCTTGTTTTCTATGTGCCCACAGACGCAGCATCATCTGGAAGCCACCAAGGCTTGGGGTTTGCACCCTAGGAAACAATGGCCTAAACTTTATGTTGGCCCCTTTTTGCCATGGCTGGAGCTGGAGCAGCACAATGTGATAAGACTGCACAGAGTGGCGTCCTGGATGTCGTTCACAAAACCATTTTTCCCTTCAAGGCCTCCAGGCCTGTGATTGGAGGGGCTGCCATGAAGATCTCTGAAATGCCCTGGAGTCACCTTCCCCATTGTCTTGGCTATTAACATTCAGCTTCCCTTTACTTATGCAAATCTCTGCAGCTAGTGGCTTGAATTTCTCCCCAGAAAATAAGTTCTTTTCTACCACATAGCCAGGCTGCAAAATTTTCCATACTTTTATCCTCTGCTTCCCTTTTAAACAAAAGTTCCAATTTCAGACTATCTCTTTGTGAACATATATGACTGTATGCTTTTAGAACAAGCCAAGACAAATCTTGAATGCTTTGCTGCTTAGAAATTTCTTTGGCCTGATACTCTAAATCCTCTCTCAAGTTCAAAGTTCCACAGATCTCTAGGGCAGGGGCAAAATTCCACCAGTCTCTTTGCTAAAGCATAGAAAGAGTAACCTTTAACTCTAGTTCCCAATAAGTTCCTCATTTACATCTGAGACCACCTCAGCCCGGACTTCATTGTCCATAACCCTAACAGCATTTTGGTCAAAACCATTCAACAAGTCTCTAAGAAGTTTTGAACTTTCCCACATCTTCCAGTCTTCCTCTGAGCCCTCCAATCTGTTCCAACCTCTGCCTATTACCCAGTTTTGAATTCAATTCCACATTTTTAGGTATCTTTATAGCAGTACCCCAAACTCCAGTACCAATATTCTGTGTTATTCGCTTTTCACACAGCTATAAAGAACTATCTGAGACTGGGTAATTTGTAAATAAAAGATATTTAATTGACTCACAGTTCCACATGACTGGGGAGGCTACAACCAGGGTTTGGCCAGGGCTGCATTCAACAAGACTTAAGGTGAGGATCCATTTCTAGGATCACCAATAAAGTTGTCGGTAGACCTTAGGATATCCATTCACAAGCTCAAAGCAACTAAGACCTTCATTAACACTGCTCTGAAAGTCCTTCCAGCCTCTGTCCACTGCCCAGCTGCAAAGCCACTCCTGTATATTTAGGTATTATTTATTGCGGCACCACACTTCCAGTACCAAAATCTGTATATTCTCCATTTCTACGTATTGGATTACAAGACTTAGCAGCTTAAATTGCAAACATTTATTTTATCTTACAGTTTTTGTGGGTTAAGAATCAGAGTTTCAGATTACTGGTTGAGCTCTGACTCAGGGCTTCTCACAAGGCTACAATCAAGCTGTCATTTGGGGCTGCATCATCTGAAGGCTCATTCGAGGGACAGTCTTCTTCCAAGCTCAAGCTCGTAGCTGTTGGTAGCACGCAAGTCCTAGTTGCCTATTAATGGGATATATTTTTTTCTCATCATGTGAGTTCTGAATACGGCTAGTCATGACGGAATAGATTCCAAATTCCTTCCCCCAGAGAAAAGCAGAAAGAGAGAGAGAAGAGAATTCAGAGTGTTTTCATAACCTAATCTCATCATTATGCCATACAAATCTACTGTGGAAGTTTAACAGTAAATCCATTAGTTAGAAGCAATTCACTATGCCCAGCACACTCTCAAGAAGAAGAGATTACACAAGTCATCAATTATAAGAGGCAAGATCATAGGAGCCATTTTTTTAGAGGCTGACTGCCACAGTGGACATCAAAGTAATGAAGCTCTCTTCAAACTGACTGGTCCTCTCATGGAAAGGCTCAGGGTAGACTTATTTTTCAGCAGACAGAAAACTGAACAGTAGCAGTTGCATAAAATTTTGATTTTAAAAAATGTCGCATTGTTCAGCCAATACAAAACCACCATCTCTGATAATATGACCTTTTTGTGAAAGGGTCCATTAAGAAATACCTGGATGACCAGGCAGAGAAGTTGATTTCCATGCATTAGTAAGTCATTTTTTCCACCTAATAGGTGGCATCTTTATTTCTATTTTTGAGGATCTATATCCTCAGGTAGGCATCTTGTGTGAGATGCAAATATTTTTATACTCTATTCCCATTTCACCTTTCTCTTAGATGTCTTTATCACTAGCTTTTAAATCTTATTCTTTCTAAGTCTTTGTCCAGCCAGCCAAGCAATTAACTCCTGCCCACAGATCAATGTAAACACACATCTCAGGCTATTTCTCTTTCCACGTAAAGTGGGCTGATGCACTATCCAAACATCTGCCCATGGCATTCTCTTCATCAATGTCTTACAGTGCCAATCTGAGTGAGGCTGTAATTCTATAGCTTCCCAGTTTTAACTGGCACCAGCTTACCATGAAATGTCTTTAGTAAACCATTATCAGGTTATAAGAACTCCCTCAAAGCTGAAACGAAATGATCAATTACCATGAACATCTGAGCCACCTGCTCTTAAAGTTTACTAGAGCGTTCTAGATCTGTTAGGAGCCCATCCCATGTTCACTATTTCCAGGTATAATGGAAGGTGCATGTTTTGATAAAAAAAAAATACCAAAAAATTCATGAAAGGAAGTGGGTGGGGGTGATGTGCCCTCAGATCTCCGCTAGATGATTGCCATACCTTAGGATCTGCTTCAGCATCAACATCAAGGCCCTGCTGACTCTGGGCTGCTCCTAATGAATGACTGGGCAGAGCAGGAATACTAGAGTTGAGTCATTTCTGCTCAGTGCTGGACACTAATAGTACATTTTTGCCCTGAGCCGCCCAACAGCCTGCGGGGGAGGTGGAACTTTCTCAGAGTTGCACTAAAATCTGGGGCTATTCTATTCAATCCTCCTGCCTCCCCTCTCTCTTTTCCTTATCTCATCTTTATTGTGATCTGAATGAATGCTCTCCCTAGTTACTCCTACTCACAGCTTCCCCCTACTCCCTGTTCCTTACAAGTATTTCTCCCAACAAGTCTGCATTTTAAATCTTGTTTTGGGACCTGTGACCTGAATTGTCATAAGGTGGCATAGTTTCTTGGTATCCCATGGTCAGCTACTGAAGCTCTACCAATGCTCAGTAGCAAGTCAAGATGTTCTTATTATCCTTCTATTGGGAGGATTGGGGTGTGGCAGGTGTTCTCTAATGCATCTCTGCCATAGTCAGTGCCAATAGCATTGAGAGTGTGATGTCATCTGGCCCAAGTATCAGGTCAGCTATATTCTTCAGACAATGGAACCCTTTCCCCTCAACCTACTGGGTTATCTGGTAGATAGGGCTTGCTGGATGTGAAAGTACAGTGGTGATTTATCTCTTGCCTTGAAAAGATATGCTAATGTGTCTAAAACCATTAAACTCCTGGAAACTTTACCAATGAGGCGAATCCCTGACACTTTGCCAGATTTATCTCATAGAGTCTAGCATGTGTCTTTCTAAACCATCTACCGTGCTTGCTACTTCCTACCCACTGGTCCAATTAGCTTAATGCTTTTATTTTATTTTTTTAAGTTTACGGTTCAGTAGTATTTCAAAATAATCTAGGTATTTCTGGACTTTGTTATGACTGCAGCAGATGGATGGACACAGCTCTGAGGCTTTTCAGTTAAGGTATACTCTTCTATCTTTTGGAAGCAAATTGCTTTCTGCTTTCTTTACTGAAAACAATGGAGGAAGAGCATCTGCTAGATCAAGAGCAAAATAACAGGTGCCAGCAGCCGTGCTGATTTGTGAGAATACAGACAACACATCCAGAAATCCAGCTAAAATTGATAACACCATCTAATTAAGTTGCAACAATTTCCTGTCCTTCTTCCTCATCCATCTGGCTTTTGCCATAACCAAAGAAGCAGTTTAAATTGGGATGTGGTAGGAAGTACAACCCTGCATCTGTGAAGCCTTTGAAAATGACACTAATTTCTTCCTTTCCCTCAGAGACACGGTATTGCTTTAGGCTTATTGCCTTGATGGAGCATGAACACATGTTCCAGGACTTCTTGTTTCTTCCTTCATAACAGCTTATATTTCAGAGGTCAGACAATCCATGTGCCATTCTCAGTTACTAACTGTCTTTAAACTAGACAGTGAAGAGTAATAATGGCAATGCATATTGGGAACAAACATCCTTTCCTGTTTCATGTGTTCTCTTCTTGGGGCAGGACTTGTACTATTATTCATGCATTGGGATATAATTCTAGCTATGAATCTGATTCTATAGAATACAATTCTAGCTATGAGTTCTAGCAATGACAGGTAGTAGAGGAAGGAGTAAATCTACCAGGCACACCACATAAGGAATCTGACCCAGGTACATTTACTGAGTCCACTTTATGTAAAGGAAGCTGGTTCCCAGTTAGGATATGGAGAATCTCCTCTAATCAAGGAAGATTCAGACGGTTTGGAGGACCAGAGTCCTCAGTTACTGCCTGTCTGTCCTCTTGGCAGATATTAGCATCCCACTTCTACCCACCACTGTGGGGTGTGACCATTTAAATTGACTTTTCCACCCTTATACTCAGATTCTTGGTGTGATACTTAGGGATGTATGTCCTGCAGATACAGGAAGTGAGGGAAAACTTCTTCAATGTTAACAACATGAGTTTCCGATTATCCTCTTGCTTTCTCTGTTAGACACAAACAGCTTTTGTTTCCTCTGTTTTCTATCAGCTATCTGGCTTCATATGAAGTCAGGTAACTCTACTATCTTTCCCATTGTATAGTCACCATAGTGACTAAGGGTCACTGCCATTGGCCATCTTGATACCTGACTCTACAGCTGCACATTGCCCTGGGCCAGCACAGATGAGATTCTGAGAAATGAAGATGCCACCAGATGCATTGCATCACGCTGGCCCTGTTTTTTTTCCAGTAGGGAGGCTAACAGCTAGCTTTTCAAACATGTGAGGCATCCAATCCCAGAATCCCACTTTGAGGGTAAGTTTCTTGGCATGTTCTTCCCCCAATTACTGTATCAGTCAGAATCACAACAGGAAACCAGCACAATTGCATATGGTAATTTGAGAGGCTGTTAATAGCAGGACATTTACATGGGTTTAGGCAGAATACAAAGAAACAATAATGGGTAATGATGTCAAAGTGCACGACATCATTGGGCTCCTTCAGTGAAGAAGATGTAGTGACCAGACCCAATCCCTTTGGACTATCTTGGCCCAAGTTCCTCTTGTATAAAACAGGAATAATAATACTCAACATCACATGATTAATGTGATGATTAAATGAGATGATATTTGTCAAGTGCCTGGCACATAAGTCATAAACAATAGTGCTATTTACAGAATTCTGTTCTCCTAAAATTTGTATGTTGAAGCACTAGCCCCTAATGTGATGGGATTTAAAGATGAGGTGTTTGGGAGCTAATTAGGGTTAGATGAAGTCATGAGGATGGGGCCCTCATTTGGGGGTTAGTATCCTTATAAGAAGAGACACCAGAAAGCCTCTGTCTCTTTCCTTCTATCTCTGCCATATGAGGACACAGCCAGAAGGTGACCATTTGCAAACCAGAAAGAGAGCCCTCACCAGGAAATTAATTAGCCAATACCATAACACGATCTTGGACTTTCCAGCCTCCAAAACTGTGAGAAATAAATTCTTGTTATTTAAACCATTTGGTCTATAGTATTTTGTTATTGTAATCTAAGCTAACTAACACAAGTAGTTTCCAAAGACCTCTAGCAATTTGAATGGTTTTTATTACTATGGACTTAACATTGCCCTAAGGTAGCTCATTTAATCTTTGCTATAATCCTATGAGATAGAAACTTTTTATCCTCATTTTTCAGAAGAAAAAACTGAGGCTCCAAGTTCTTAAGAAATTTGACCAAGGCAACACAATTAGTAATTGTTTCAAGCTAGGATCTGAATCTAGGCTATTCGGCTCCAGAGTTTTTGAGGCAAGATGTTATGTTGGAGAGAAACCTTCCTTGCTAGTTTTGTTGAAAGCCTATCCTCTTCCAAGTTTATTATCTTTGTGATCAGTGGAACACATGTAATAAATTGCTAGATGTGAGCCAGACGGTAAGTATGCATTCACAGCATAAAACCAGTGTATAAGGACTGAATTTGTAATGCATATATTCCAGTATATTATATATCCTTAAACTTTGTCAGGCTTTTTAACTACAAAATCAATAAAGTACAATCCACCCTTTCTGAACTCCTCCACCTATATTCTTTTCCTCGCTTCTTTATTATAGGCAGAAGTCCACAGCACAAGCTCAATGGCAGACTACCTTTGCATTCAAATCTCAGCTCTATTACTTTCTGAGTATTCAACATTTTACAAGTAATGACCTTGCTAAATCTCCATTTTTCTTACATAAGTTGGATAATAGTCATCATTATTCAAGTTGCTTTGATAATTGAATAAAATAATCAATGTAAAATTATTAGGCTAATGATAGTACATGGAAAATATTGAATGTGGTTTTTGCTAATTTTAGCTTCAAGTACTCCATTAACTGATGATGTTCTTGTTTTTGTCCATGTATTGTCATATGTTTAGGAGTTAACATGAGGAAATCATGTCTTCTAGCTTAGTTATTAGACTGGGGCCAGGAGAACCAAGCTCTAAGTTTAATGTATAATGTTTGGATTCAGTTTCTTCAACTGAGAAAATAGCTACTGCACAGAGCTATATCAAAATTTAAAGTTTGCTTTAAAAATTCTGTATTATCTAAATATAAATGGTAATTTTATTATTATCATTATCATGGTCAACACAAAAACATGTTATCCACAATGAGGCATTTGATTTTAAATGAATTCAATACCAAAAAGAATTTTAGATCTATACACATTGATGAGCTATTTTTATACTGAAGTGTGTCCCTTTCAGGAATTATATCTGCCTATAAATGTCAATATTTTTGAATCCTAAATTCATCCTATTTTTGGAGTTGACCACATTTAAGTACACATTTGATAAAATCACATTATAAATTGCTATTGATGATTTAATTGTTCATGAACGTGCATGTTTAAAATATATTAAAAATTATAAAACTTAATTATACAGATATAATCAGAAAATATTCTGACTACATAATATTTTATATTTGTGTATGTGATGTATCTTTAATACTTTCCCTACCCCAGTCTTTTTTCATCTTCTTTATAGACTTATCCCATCTGAACAACAGGTATCTCTTTATTTTTTACTTCCCCATTCCAGAATATAAGCTTCACAAAAACAAGGACTGTGTCTGTTTTTTTCACTATTATTTCTGAGACTAGAATATTTCCTGGCATGTAAAAAGCACTCAGCTGAAATGTATTGAATGAATGAATCATCCATGTTTTATGATGTTTTGAGATATGTCATTCAATAGTATTCTTTATGTCTTATGAGGACAAAGAGATGTTCCACTATTCAATTTATTATGCAAATATGTTCTAGGGGATTAAAAAGTCCACAATCAAGTTTGGACACCTCAGAAACATTTGAAGACTAGGGAGAATATGAAACCTACTCCAAAACCCCACAAAATCACTTTCTTTTTTGTGCTTCAAGTTTTTTAAGTAGGGAAAGATTGCTTTTTATAGCATGTGAGAATGCTTATGAAGAAAATTCATATGGATGAAGTAGTCCACTATCAAATCCCCACTAATGATTTTTTTTTTTTTTTGCCTTTTGAAAAAAGATTTGGCATTGAATTTCAGAGAGTAGAATGACTGTGGAAAGTGAAAACCCCAGCACTGGAGATAAGGACCTAGAGCAGGCTTTTGCGCTGACTACAAGAGAATTGGCTTCAGCATGCAGAATAACAACCTCCAAATTTGCTCCTTAGTTCTAATTTTATGCCGTTATTAGAATGTGTGAAGAATTTGTAAGTTTTCTCTATTCACTTCAGTAAAAACTGTTCACCTTCCCACCAATACAGACCACACACTGCATACTATCATGCAGCATCTTATCAGGTAAGCATGTTCTGCCTCCAGGAGCTACATTAGGCCTTGGGGATACAGAAATAAAAGGACCATGTTCTGAACCTCGAGGAGTTAAAATCTAGTGAGAAAGGCATGAACACAATTACAATAATCTGCTATTGTTACATGTGAAGAATACTGGTATATGGGACGTATTATAAGGGGGTTATACAGAAAATTAAGTGGGAGTACACAACATAAAACAATTATCTGCAATAGAGCCAGGGACATCTTCTTCCCCAAAATCACTTAAGCTGAGATTTGGAAGCATCTGAAGTTTGCCAGAACATGATGGTATAGAAGGGCAGAGGGAAATATGTAACTGAGCAAGTTGCTCATTTTATTCTGACAGGGGAAACAATGTATTTAGCATTTAAACCCATCAAATATGCTTTCATTTTCTATTTCATTTTATTTTAATTTGAGACAAGGTCTCCCTATATTACCCAGACTGAAGTGCAGTGGCACAATTATAGCTCACTGCAGCCTTGATCTCTGGGCTCAAGCTGTTCTCCCACCTCAGCCTCTCAAGTAACTGGGACAACAGGCATGAATCATCATGCTTGGCTAATTAAAAATTAATTTCTTTTGGTAGAGATGGGCGTCCCACTGTGTTGCCCAGGCTGGTCTCAAACTCAGCCCTCAAGGTATCCTTCTGCCTTGGACTCCCAAAGCTCTGGGATTATAGTCATGAGCAACCTACGCCAGCCCCATGTCATGTTTTACCAGGTTTCTATTGATTTATATTTCATATTTTGTTACTAATTTCCCATATTATTGATATGCTTAATTTTATTTGTATGTCTTTTAAACATCTTGGATGAAGAAACAATATAAAAATAAATGAGCTTTTATAAGTTACAAATACTAACAAATATAAGTTGTGTATTTGTTAGTGTTATACCTAGAGGTTTTTTCCATCATTTAAATTACAGAATAGATATCGTTTCAAAACATCTGTTATGTTTTCCAAATATATGCCTGTTTCTATGTTTCAAAACTTCAGAATAGTCTAAAATATAATTAATGTTCTCTCCCCTGCCCTCTCTAATTCACTTTCTCATGGTAAATGTTGAAAACTAATAACTAGTAAATAATATGTGCTTATTTTCCCCAAGCAAACATATTAAACAAATATAAACATACAGAATTCTCTGGTTTCTAATTTTATTATACAAATGTTTTATCATATCATGCATATACTTCTGTAATTCATTTTCTTTTATTTCTATTTCTTTTTTTAAGACAGAGTTGTGCTCTTGTTGCCCAGGTTGGAGTGCAGTGGCGTGATCTTGACTTACTGCAAACTCCACCTCCTGGGTTCACGCAATTCTCCTGCCTCAGCCCCCTGAGTAGCTGGGATTATTGGCATGCACCACCACGCCCAGCTAATTTTTGCATTTTTAGTAGAAATGGGGTTTCACCATCTTGGCCTGGCTGGTCTCAAACTCCTGACCTCAAATGATCTGCCTGCCTCGGTCTCCCAAAATGCTAGGATTATAGGAATGAGCCACTGCGTCCACCCTATAACTCATTTTCTATAACAATGTATCATTAATTATTGAACAATATCTTCAGCAAAATGCAGTTCATCAAGAAATATTGAGGACCTCAAACATTTGTGACAAGCACTCGTGACAGACTGTGGGGTGAGACTGCAATGGCCTTGGCCCACATGGGACTTACAATAGATGTCATGCTGGTTCTAGATTCAAGAGTGCTGCGAATTTTTATAGTGCTCAGAAAACTCAGAAAAACTAGTTTTAGGAGAGTGTAAATAAATGCTAAGTGTAAGTAAGTCAGAGGGAAAAGAGGAACCATACTTTGCAGTGTCTTCATTTTACTAAAATATTTATTGAGCACCTACTACTTACCAGGAAGAAAATGTTTCTGCTCTTATTGAAGGGACAGAGATAGAATAATGTACACACACACACACACACACACACACACACACACATTATATGTGTGAAAACTACTTGGTTGGAATAAATGCATGAGAGAAAAATAAAGTAGGTAAGGATAGAGAGAGTATCAGATTGGAGATGAGAGAGACTGTTATTTCATATAAGATGGGGAATAAAGTCCTTGTGCATAATGAGATATTTAAATAGAAAGGCAAACAAAGTAAAGGAATAAGTCATGAGGATGCTTGCAGAAAGCTGTTTCAAGGCAGAGAATTGCTCAGTACAAAAGACCTTAGGCCTGAGAGCTGGGCATTTTAAAGGGAGTGGGAGAATGTTGCGGCTGGAACAAGGACAGAGGAGTAGGAGCTGAAGTCATGAATCAGAGTGAGATGAGAAACCGCTGGAGGCTTTGACCAGAGAGTCATCATGGCTGCTGTGTGGACCACTGACATTGCAAAGCAATTGAGGAATCTGGAAGCCAACTTAGAAACATAATGAAATACCACCAGCCATGCATGATGGGGGCTGGACCAAACTGGTAACTGAAGATGGCATGATAAGATCATTGGTATTTATGCCAAAGATAGTTGTAGAACTTGTAAAAGATTTTATATAAAGTAGTGATCTGATAGGATTTTCATTAAAACCCTGGTTGCAGGAGAGCAGGTTTAAGTTTGAGTATAAGGAGGATACTTAGGAAGCTGTTACACAAATATCAACACTTTCTACGTTTTTGTTCTTAAGAAACTCTAATGTAGGATGAGAATTAATTCATATTTATGATAGACACTAAGTAGATGTGTATGGGAGAAGGAAAAGAGGAACTAAACTGAGAAAGGATGGAAGAGGAACCCTGCCAGACAGTTTGAAAAACTAATAAAGGGTAGCAATGATTTAGAATTTATAAGATTTTTATATCATAAAAACAATCTACTATACCATATTACAAACCTCACAAATAAACAGTAAGTATATTTGTTTAAATCAAACTATTTTAATACAAAGATCGTGTTTATGAGTAAAGTGCAGTGATTCAGCTTTGCAATTTATTTATAATGCAAGAATTTTGAGTGCGCTGAGACTGTTTGCTAAAATACAAAGTTATCCTTTTTTAACCCATCATAATCATGATGCTATCTTCATTATATCATTATTTATAATTGCTGTCATAGTTATTTTAAAGACTGGACTTTGCTAATTAGCTCTTTTTGCATACTCTGTTTCTCTCTGATTCCTGCTTCCTTTTTATTCCAGGCTTAGTGCAGTCTTGCTTTTATTTGTATTGACCTTTGGCATTTCAATTTTCTGTTTGCTTTTTAAATCCTAGCTAATTAGAGGATTTCAAATTCTTCACAATAAAGAAGTTCTCGCACAGAGCATGTAATTAGAGTATCTAATGACAAGAACTGGGATTTTAACACTCCAGGGTTGAAAGATCACACCTCTGAGCAGCATTTTCCCCCAGGATGTTTTGCGTTTGAGCAATTAACCTTCCATTCAGGACATGACCCACTATTCATCTCTTAACATCTCTTAGCTGGGATTATTTCAAAGTCTGCTCTTTTATTGCCTTTTATCAGATGCGATGAACACTTAGGTCAAAGTAAAAGGCCTAAAGAGAAAGTCTCGTCATCTTGTAGAAATGATCACAGTGCCTTTTATTAGAAATGTATCATTGAAAGCTTCCAAATTGCCTTTTGCCCTACATAAAACTGTTACGCTTACGTTTCATTATAATGTTCCAGTTATTTCCTCAGCAAACTGAATTGCAGTATCCGCTGCACGTATGCACTTGTGCATACACATACACAGAGGAGTGCACACACCTTTTAAAGGATTCACAGAAATTTCTGGAGTGAAAATTAACATCAGAGTAGACAATGAGCTGAGACATAAAAGAATCTAGGAATTCTGTTGTCACCAAGTCATACCAGGGCCTCTTCGTTCCTTCTTCGTGTAGTCATTCTATATCTACCTAACAAGGATCCAGTCTGTGGTAGGCTCTGTAATCTGAGTTGTGAACACAAACATAGTATCTAAAAGAGTGAGCCAGACCACATGTGGTGGCTCACACCTGTAATCTCGGCCCTTTGGGAGGCCAGGTGGGCACTGTAATCTCAGCCCTGTGGGAGGCCGAGGTGGGCAGATCACTAGAGGTCAGGAATTTGAGACCAGCCTGGCCAAGAGGGCAAAACTCCATCTCTACTAAAAATACAAAAATCAGATGGGCATGGTGGTGCAGGCTGGCCTATAGTCCCAGCTATTCGGGAGGCTGAGGCAGGAGAATCACTCGAACCGGGAGCTGGAGGTTGCAGTGAGATGAGATCGCACAACTGCACTCCAGCCTGGGCAACAAAGCGAGTGAGATAATAAATAATAAATAAATAAAAGAGTGAGATAAAAGCTGAAGGCTCTTGAGGCCCAGGCCCAGAACTCTATGTCACTTTTGCTAACTTCTATTGGTCACAGCAAGTCCCAAAGCTGGCCCTAAGTCCAGAGGTAGGAAAATAGGCGCCACCTCCCAATGGGAGAAGTTGTGAAAAATTCTCAGCCATGTCACTCTACCACAACTCCTTAGGGCAAAAGCCACATGATTTGGATTTTCTATCCCAATTTCTGATACAGTTTTTCTTAAACCCATACTGAACAAGGGGGCATGGTTCTATGGTTCTATAGAGTATACCTCTTTTACAAACATTTGAGATTCTGTGTTTTAAGAAAAAAAAGGAAAAATAACACTTCTGCAATAAAAATATAGCTAAATTTATTAAGGTTAACAGTTAAAAATGAGTCTCAATGGGAGAAATGAGATTTCTGCGAAGCCACACATATAGCTCAAATCTATGACTTTTCTCTTGAATTTTACCAGCCCTCTGAGAGTTCACTCTTCATGGCTGCTAACACCATGTACTTAAAAACTATGACCCAGGAGCCTTTTCTTGACGCCACATATTATCTTAGGTGAAACGAACTGAAATATTAAGCAAAATTCATAAGAATTTACTACGGAAATAAAGGTCAAGAGTAACATAAAACTAAATGTGGCTTGCACTCAAAGGTTTCAGACCAAATTCTAGTATCTTATTCATCCTTTAAGGTTCTATCTTGACTCTGTAATGCTAGAACCATTGTTGTAGCTATCATCTCCACAGCAATTCTTCTCACTGCAGAGTGGCAGGAACTCCTCCCATCCCCTTCAGAATTCTGCTTCCCTGAGTGAGGATCTCACTCTTTTTCAAATCCTGACTCCAGGATTATAGTCAGGGAGATCCTATGCCCTACTCACAGGGATGTGAGATTAACCCGTGGTCATTGCCAGAACATAAATGAAGAGAACTAATCACATCATCCATAAATGTAACACCAAGTGTCCAATAGCAAAAGTAAATGTGCTCCATCACACAGAATGTAAAATTTAGAAAGGCAAATGAAGGTGATCCAAAACTATTCCTTTGTTTTGAATTACACAGAGAGTTTTCCTGATGTATCAGAGCAAGAAGGAAGTATAAGGAAGGCAGGAAGAAAGACCCATCATAGTTTGAAATCTATAGAAATAAAATAGTGCTGCTTCTCAAGTAAATTAACATATGTTCAATGAAGCTGGTTACTTCTTGACGTCCACGTGGTAACATTTTCTGGATACTATATATGTTATTTTATTTAGCAATAATAATGTTTATTTTTTCACAGCACTAACATTACTCCTACTTGTACTGAATCAATGGGATAGAAGAGTCAAAGAATTAGGCAAATGATCATTGAGTCTCAACATATTCATAAGTCCATTTCATTAAAAAAAATAAAGATGCTAAATAAGCTTGTCTATACCACTCCAGTAAATAAATCTGAAGTATTTTCCACATTTTCCCCTTAATTTGTCAGTCCTAGCCCGAGGGTGATACTTATTCAGAGTTGTAAAATTGTTCACTGCACTCTCCAAGCCAGGAAAGACCTACATAACTTAAAAGAAGAAGATGAATAGAAGATAGTATATAGAAAAAGATTTGCCTTTTTTGTATCCTACAAGGCCAAACTGGAGCCAAAGTTATAGGAATGCAGTAGAAAGAATGATCTTCAAATAGATTACTTAAATTTAAAGGAAGTCTGTATTTCAAACAGAAAATACCCAAAGGGAAAAAATAAATTTATGTTTGAATTCTTTTAAATAAGCAAATAACAAAAAAGAAATCAGGAATTTACTTTCACATGTTAAATGGAAATAGTAAGTAGAAGTTTCATACAGAAAGTAACAAGGCATATCTGGTGATAGTGGTAAATGGCATTTACTGAGACTATGGTTGATTCTCTATTAAAAAGTAACTAAACTGATGACCCTATTGTATTTTCAAATTCTGTAGACCGAAGATGTTCATCAATCAACATTAGAACTTGAACTTAATAACATGGTTCATCACAGCCGACAATACCTGTTTCACATGACATAGGTGGGTCGATGCTGTTAGACCCAATACCCAGATAAACACAGAGGACATTGGTCTGTGGTCTAACACAGTCGAAGTGTCAAACTCTTTCATGCTAGATATTAGGTACCATAAATCATTAGGAGTAGCCACCTTCCAGTGGCTGGTTCTTATATATACTGAATACAAAAGACAAAGTTATCTTTTTATTAAAATTAGATAGGCTGCAGTGGCTCACACCTGTAATCCCAGCACTTTGGGAGGCCGAGGCAGGTGGATCATGCAGTCAGGAGTTTGAGACCAGCCTGGCCAATGTGGTGAAACCCCGTCTCTACTAAAGATACAAAAATTAGCTGGGCATGGTGGTGCAGGCTGGCCTATAGTCCCAGCTACTAGGGAGGCTGAGGCAGGACAATAGCTGGAACCAAGAGGTGGAGGTGGCAGGGAGCCGAAATTGTGCCACTGCACTCCAGCCTGGACAACAGAGTGAGACTCCTTCTCAAAAAACAAAAAAATTGAGAGTGCAGTGCACCTTCAGAAAGAGCTAACACAACAAGCAACCCACAACTCACAAATGCACAGATGCAAGTATTTAACACTTCTGAGAATTATAAGATTACATGGCCATTTCAATTCCCAGGGACCCATTGTTAATGCATCAGTTACTGCCAGCCTAACACAGTGTCTGCACCCATGCCGAAGTCACTCGTCAGTATTGGTTATGAATTAACCGGCAAAACAAAGCTCTTTTTTTCTCACATACTTGTTTTATTCTCATTGTCAATGCTGCTAGACTCCAGTCCAAGTCTCTGATGCCCTAAGAGGACATTCTGTTTTTAATAACTCCCCTAGGTGACACCAAACATAGGTTGAGTCTTCCCACAGTACTATAATCCAGAGGTTTTATCACCTCTTTTGTCATTAAAATTTATCTTTCACCTCCGGTCTCTGCTAGTTCATCTGATTAATTGATGTAGCCAAAATGTTCATGTTTTCTTTAGGTTTAATTTGTTATCACTGCCAGTTATCATGTTCATGCTCACTTGGGATTTATTGGGTGAACTCAGTGAATTAACAATGTGAGTCTTCCACAAACTGCAGGAAGAGAACCAGAGGAAAGCATTTCTGGAAGCAGCTAGAACTCTTGTTTCTGCTAATCTTATACCAAGCTTGTGGCTGCCTCATCAGTGCAGGTTTACCAGGAATCCAGATCTGGAATCATTTACTGTAAGAGCTGCACGTGATTCAGATGCAAGCCTCAACTGACAGCATTTTATTGCTTGGCTTGTGTCTTCAACTTGAAATTCAGGAGAGAATGATACATAAGCCTATAGGACTTTTGATGTCTTGGTGGGCACAATCGATGAATTGCAGACTTTTTAATACTAGGAAAGAACTAGGTGAAGGTAATTGAAATGTAAATTGTAAGTAAAAATAGTAATATAAAGAAAGGATTTATTTTAAATTTTATTCAATGTAGTTATGAATTTTCCGGTGAAATCAGAAGCTTTCTATTACCTGCTGCTCCTGGATGGTGGACCAAGCATAGCTGATGGCTCTATTATCACCCTCCTGGGAATTTGCCAGATGTTAAGAGAAAATGCAACTGAACAGCACCTGCTTGGATTATTGCCACTGAATTAATAGGAACCAGGGAGTGATGGACTAACAAGAAATGACTTCAACATTGTCAGGACTGTAAAGTTTAGATTTTCATTACCTGTTGCTTTTTTTTAATTCCCTTTGTAATCTTTTCAGTTATTGTAAAGCAATTATTTAATATCCTAAATTAAGAAAGTACTTTTCTCCGGTCTGACAATCTCATTAAATATCATATGAACAAGCTCTCTACTGGGCATTCACATTTTTGCTACCAAAGTAACAGTCTGTATCAAGGATTAGTGATCTTTGCTGTAAGGAGTCAGATAATAAATAATTTAGTTCTTGTGGGCCTTATAGTCTCAGTTACAACTACTTTATTCTGTCACTGCAATGTTGAAGTAGCACAGACAACATGTAAATGAATGAGGGTGGCTGTGTTCCAATAAAATTGTATTTGCAAAAATAGGGGCCAGCGTGGTGGCTCACGCCTAAAATCCCAGCACTTTGGGAGGCCAAGGTGGGCAGATAACTTGAGGTCGGGAGTTTGAGACCAACCTGGCCAATACGGTGAAACCCCACCTCTACTAAAAAAAAAATACAAAAATTAACCATACCTGGTAGGGTATGCCTGTTATGCTAGTTACTCGGGAGGTTGAGGCAGGAGAATCGCTTGTGCTTGGGAGTCAGAGGTTGTAGTGACCGACACTGTGCCGCTGCACTCCAGCCTGGGCGACAGTGAGACTCTGTCTCAGGGAGAAAAAAAAAAAGGTAGCAGGCTGGATTTGGCTGGGAAACTGCAGTTGATTGACCCGTTTTTTAGGCAATGTTTTTATATAAACAGTATTTGTTTTACTAACTACCTGTTACGTTATTTTGCATATGGGTGGTATGTAATATTTTCTGTAGACTGGATAACTAAATAAGTGACTTTTAAAACATAAATTAAAGTTGATTAGAAATGCTAATAAATTTCTGCAAAGTATTAGAAAATAAAACAGCTGGATAACTGCCTTTTCTTTTATTTTCTTTCTTTTTTTTTTTTTTTTTGGCATTTGTTTAGCCTAATTGTTTTAGTTCCTTTTATATATATATATTTAATTTTACTTTAAGTTCTGGGATACATGTGCAGAATGTGCAGAGTTGTTACATAGGTATACATGTGCCATGAAACCACCTTTTCTTTTCCTTTATAAAGTGATAAAATATCAAAATGTTCTTCCTGAGACCATGTCTTAAAAATAATTTTATATAAGCATGTAGAACTATATAAGCTTTTATTACAAACTACTCAAAAGACAATTTATACCACTAGATTCTTAGGAATTAATGCCTTACTTAAATATTTTATTGTACTCTTTTTAATAGAAAATTAAATGTCAAAGAGTACACAAAAGGAGATGTAAAAACATAAGAATATTGGTTAAAATTCTTCTGGATTAAAAATAAAATACTTGATATACTAACAATGAATTGCAAATAATGAAATTTGGATGAGCAATTGATGTATAATTCTTTCATATGAAATTACAATTTAGTTCACTTTTTTCTTTTAGACTAAGAATAATATTTTTAAATTCATGTTGGATGATAACATCATATAATTGCATGGCCACACAAATATACCCATGTCATGGTAAGTAAGTCACCACTTTTATGGCATTACAATTCTAATGACAGAAAGACTATGTAGCTCTTGAGTAATACACAACATATTTAAGAACATTAAGTTTAAAATGTTTTTGAAGTTCAAGGGAGATATGATATCCCTCATCAAATTGCTGGGATCAAGAAACAATTTATGCAATTCAATCTTCCAATAATGCGCATGAACCCCTACATAATATTCTAGACTGAAATGATTTTTTTGACTTAATTTCTTGCTTCTACCATGTTGCCTAAATGTCCTGTCCATTTGTATTTACTCATGTGGTCTCCAATAACTAGTATGAATCTTACACCTCTCTAACCTACTCTTCAAAGTCTACTTCAAATATCCTGTCATGAAGTCTTAGTAACCTTGACTTCTTCCATGCTACCAGAATTTCTCTCTCTCTACTCGGAGCTATAAAGCACTTTCTTTGATTCCTGACAGAATGCCAATCACATATTTTGATTCTGTTACATGTATATTTGTGTCAAAACTATGAAGGGTCTGAAAAATTCACCTATTTACAAGGCTGCAAGTTAGCTAACGGTTCTGTAGAAGCTGGCAAAAGACAGAAGACTCCTGAATCAGAGACAATGGACTTTATTACTCACAGTGGTAGGAGTAACCAGATTATCAGCATTTGAGTTAGTATTCCAAGGCTCAATTTCTTCAGGAAATGTAAAGAGGTAAGGCCTGCACACAAAGTAAACTGAATCACAGAAGAAGAGCCCTAAATTTAGAATACTGAATATTTTTTCTCTCTCTTTTTTTTTTTTTTTTTTTTTTT
>NW_016107364.1:2660167-2725757 GCF_001604975.1 Cebus imitator | reverse complement strand
GATCTCTTGACCTCGTGATCCACCCGCCTCGGCCTCCCAAACTACAGGGAGTCTTAGTGTGTATTCCCTTCAGGAAAGATCCTCAGATGAGGATTCACGCAGAAGGAGTTGGGGGAAAGTGATGTCAAAAATTACCAGTAGTGAAGTAAGAAAGTTAGGAAAGGAATAAAAGAAAATCTATCAGGCTGAGTTATCAAGCCACATGCCACTGTTAGAGATAAATCATTCTGGAAAATCAGGGAGACCATGTATAATAAATAATGGCCTCTGAATTATCCCCATCAGGGAGAAGTTACTGAAGTATTTATATACCACCTTCCTCTGGCATGTATTAAGAACTGCTCCTGGGATATTATATGTCAGGTGCTTCCTACTATTGTGTTGAGAGACAATAAGCTCAGGGTGTAAAAAAAGCAAAGAGAAACACTCAGGCTGAAGGAAATAGGGCCATTTTGTGCATCATGCACAAAAACAGTAGGACCCATAGTGATATGCATCAGGCATGGTCAGTATCTCCTAAAAGAACAAAATTATGTTGTTGTTTTATTTTAACAATCAACACAACTTCATATATTGATAGCACTCAACAGTTTTTCTTACCATTGAGTGGAACAAAAATAATTTGAAACAGACCTACAGAAACAGGATATCAATAGGTATGTTTATTGAAGCAATATTTACAATAGCAAAGACTTGGAACAAACCTGAATGCCCATCAATGATAGACTGGATAAAGAAAATGTGACACATATACACCGTGGAATACTATGCAGCCATAAAAAGAATGAGTTCTTGCCCTTTGCAGGGACATGGATGAAGCTGGAAGCCATCACTCTCAGCAAACTAACACAGGAACAGAAAACCAAACACCACATGTTCTCACTCGTAAGTGGGAGTTGAACAATGAGAACACATGTACACAGGGAGGGGAAGGAGGGGAACATCATGCACTGGGACCTGTTGGGGGGTTGGGAGGTAAGGAAAGGGAGAGCATTAGGACAAATACTTAATGCATGTTGGGCTTAAAACCTAGATGATGGGTTGACAGGCGCAGTAAACCACCATGGCACATGTATACCTATGTAACAAACCTGTACGTTCTGTACATGTATCCCAGAATTTAAAGTGAAATAAAAATAACAGATTTGATCTCTAAAAACATTTACTTAAATAAATGTCACATCTAATATCATATAGAATAAGATGTAACTAAAATATTTAATTCTGCTTATTCACTTCTGGGCCACATGAAAAAAAAGATGACCCTATTACTCAAGAGATCATAAGGCCAGATTGTCAAGCACTGGTGAAAACTGACCCTTTTAAAACAAATGCATCTTTATTATATATATGAAGTCATGAACTCAATGAGGCATGCTAAAGACAAGGCCTAATTCATTTGTAAACATCATATTTAATAGTAAATCCTTTGTCTCCTGTGATCTAAACATTCTGTAAATTACGCAATCTAAAGTAACATGTTTTAAAGAAATAATACTTTTGAAGAAAGCTGAATATTCCAAATATAAGAATTATATTCTAAATGTGTGTCATTTCATAGCTTGGGCTCTGAGTCTTCCATGGAGATCAAAACTACCCCGAATATTGACAATAAAAAACTGTTTAAGAATGTCCTTATTTTTCCTAGAATATGAGTCTGTTCCTGAGCAGGTTTTATCAAACAGACTGGGAATTTCATGAATCAAAGAGACATCTTCAGTTTAGATATTGATCAAATTACTGGCTGCACTAAAGGCTCTACTTGTGTCTTCCTTCAGATGCTGTAGAAATGTTCTCAAATCCTAACTGCTGCCAGTTAGCTTTACTTCAGCCTGCCTTTGTCAAAAACAACAGAGGATGAGGACTTCTGCAGGAGTGGCACATCTTCACCCAAGTTTACTTTTTTCTATTCTAACCATTCACAAGCTACTCGATTTTGCTTCTTGGCCACATAGTCTCACCTGCGAGAATAGAGAAACTCAGAAGCAGCCCAATTATGCTTGGTTATTCAGGATCTGACGATTAGAAGAGATACCAGTGGTCACCTAACGTTACTTCCCAAGCAAGTGTCCTCTCCACAGTGCTCCTGGCTAAGCATCACACAGCCTTTGCTCTATTATTTAGGACCACAGAAGGCAAGTAATGCTCTGAGTGGTGCTAAACTTTCCTATTGCGAGCCAAAATATATCTTCCTTTAACATTTTTCATTAGTCTTTACGTTTACTGTGAAGCAACAAAAACAAAAAAAAGCACAATTATGAAACAGTTTCATACTGGAAGACCAAGCCTTTCCCTTATTTTCACTCTTCAGTTACTTAAGATGATATGATGAAATAGGAGGCTGGACTCGACTCTGCAGACAGGACTTGAACACCGGACAGCAGGAAGGAGGTGAAAGTACCTCTCTGCAAGACATGCCCTCCACTGCCTTGTCAGTTTACTGTTGCCATGGCAACACCCAGAAAGAGCCGCCCTTTTTCTATAACAACAACCCGATGAGCCAGAAATTGCCTATTTCTAGCAATTCATGCATAATCAGTCCTTTAATTTGCAAATCATTAAAGGTGGGTGTGAGTGCAGAACTGCCTGTGGCTGCCACTGTGAGCACACTGCTTAGGGGACCACCTGCTCTGCAAGCAGCCACCCCTCCACTGCTGTGCATGGCCGCTGCAGTGAAAGGGGCCGTCTAACACCACCCGCCGCTCTTGAATTTTTTCTGGGGCGAAGCCAAGAACCTCTCAGGCTAAACCCCAGTTCTGGAGCTTGACCGCCCTGCATCAATATGGTGTTTATCCCAGAATTCCATCGGACTCATTACCAAACTTCTCAGAATCCACAAAAAGTCCACTGCGCTTTTAAGTATTTATTTTTAAATACTCAGTGTTTTACCGGTATTTTCTAGGTGAGATATGATGAATTACCTCACCAAATGTTTTTTAACATACAAAATTTAATTATACATAATTCATTTATAGTTACAAATTCACATTTGCTCAACAGAAAAAAGCCATATTCAATTATTTAAAATATTTTAGATACTAGAATTAAAGGCATGTACATAAATATGTCAACAAAACAGTTAAATATTACTGTTATTCCCTTCTGCACATAAACAATATGATTACATAAATTATCGATAATCTAAAGGAGAAATAATCAGTAGATCTGGCCACTGTTTAGTACTACTAATAGCAAATCTAATATCCTTATACATGCTTTCTATGAATAAAGAAGTTCCTTCTTATTTTATTTATTTTTTAAAATTATTTATTTTTAAATTTTACTTTAGGTTCTGGGGTACATGTGCAGGTCATGCAGGGTTGTTGCACAGATGCATACTACATGTGGCATTTCTCCCCATGTTATCCCTCCTTACCCTCCCCACTCCCCGCTGTACCTCCCCTAGCCCCCCACAACTGCCCGCAGTGTGTGATGCTACTCTCCCTGAGTCCACGTTCTCATTGTTCAACATTCGCCTATGAGTAAGAACATGCAGTGTTTGGTTTTCTGTTTTGTGTCAGTTTGCTGAGAATGATGGTTTCTAGATTCATCCAAGTCCCTACAAAGGACACAAGCCCATCAATTTTTATGTCTGCATAATATTCCATGGTATCTATGTGCCACATTTGCTTTGTCCAGTCTATCATTGATGGGCATTTGGGTTGGTTCCAGGTCTTTGCTTTTGTACACAGGGCTGCAATGAATATACATGTGCATATGTCTTTATAGTAGAACAATTTATAGTTCTTTGGGTATATACCCAGTAATGGGATTGCTGGGTCAAATGGAATTTCTATTTCCAGATCCATGAGAAATCGCCACACTGTCTTCCACAGTGGTGGAACTAATTTACACTCCCACCAACTGTGTAAGAGTTTTTCTATTTCTCAACATCCTCTCCAGCATCTGTTGTCTCCAGATCAGATTTTTTAATGATCACCATTCTAACTGGCAGGAGATGGTATCTCAATGGGGTTTTGATTTGCATTTTCTAATGACCAGTGATGATGAGCATTTTTTCAGATATTTGTTGGCCTCATATCACGAGAGAGCCTGCATAGCCAAGACAATCTTAAGTAATAAGAACAAAGCCAGAGGCATCACACTGCCAGACTTCAAACTATACTACAAGTCTACAGTAATCAAAATAGCATGGTACTGGTACCAAAATAGAGACATAGACCAACGGAACAGAACACAGGCCTCAGAAGCACCACCACAACCATCTGATCTTTGACAAACCTGACAAAAACAAGCAATGGGGAAAGGACTCCATGTTTAATAAATGGTATTGGGAAAACTGGCTAGCCATGTGCAGAAAGCAGAAACTGGACCCCTTACTGTCACGTTACACTAAAATTAACTCCAGATGGATTAAATATTTAAACATAAACTCTAACACCATAAAAACACTAGAAGAAAACATAGGCAAAACCATCCAGGACATATGCATAGGCAAGGACTTCAAGACTAAAACACCAAGAGCAATAGCAACAAAAGCCAAGATAGACAAATGGGATCTAATTAAACTCCAGAGCTTCTGTGCAGCAAAAGAAACCATCATTAGAGCAAACCAGCAACCAACAGAATGGGAAAAAATCTTTGCAGTCTACCCATCTGACAAAGGGCTAATATCCAGAATCTACAAATAACTAAAACAGATATACAAGAAAAAAACAAACAACCCCATTCAAAAGTGGGTGAAGGATATGAACAGACACTTTTCAAAAAAAAATTCCTTCTTATTTTAAAATATATAATCAAATAATTTTTAAAGATGAAACAGGCTGGACACAATGGCTCATGCCTGTAATCCTAACATTTTGCAGGGCCAAGGCAGGCAGAGTGCTTGAGCTCAAGAGTTCGAGACTAGCCTGGGCAACAAAGTGAGATCCCCGTCTCTACAAAACATACAAACATTAACCGGGCGTGGTGGCACACACCTGTAGTTCCCACTACTCAGGAGGCTGAGGTGAAAGGATGGCCCCAGCATGGGAAGTGGAGGTTGCAATGAGCTGAGATCGTGCCACTTCAGTCCAGCCTGGGTGACAGAACCAGACCTTGTTAAAAACCAAAAGAAAAAAGATGAAATAGCCAAAAGAGTAGACTATACAATTATAAAAAGTATTTGATTTCAGAGAAGAATAAAAAAAAAGCATATGGTGAAAAGTATATTTGTGGTCTTTCTTTTCTAGATACAGGAAAAGTGAGATGTTCAAACACAATGTGCTGTCTGTGGAATCTAGGTAATGGCTAAAGCAGACATTGAATTCAAAAGTAATGCTTAGTATATTCGAGGAATTATGAGACAAAAGATAGAAGAAAAAGTTTCCTAGATCCTCACATTATCTCTACTCTATTTCATGTACAATAAAAATTACCTAAGTACTCACCAATAGAATGTGATTGGACATAAGGCATACAACTTCTACATCAATCTGCTTCTTAAGAAATTTCTGGGCTTGCTTTCCAATTTATTTAGGTGGGCATCCATATAAAGCAGCAAAGCAGCTTCAACTACACATGCTTGGGAAGGCAGAACAACAAGATGAGAAGAACCTGCCTTCATGAATAATTTCATAACACAAAAACACCTGTGTCTGTCTGGGTCAGGCATCTCTAGGCTGCCACCTTATTCAAGCCATTATGTGTTTTTGTTATGTTGTAGCAGCATAGACTTTACCTTCCCGAAATTACTGTGTCAGGATCTCTGAAATCCCATCACTTCTTTTTCCTTTGGTTACTGCTCGATTTGCTATTATTGTTGTTGTTAGAAGTGAAGCTTTTAAAATCCAATTTCATTGTCTTAGATTTAACATATTTTCTGGGTACTACTGCCTGTGTATTCCTGGGAATGCAGGCATGCAAGAGCATTTTTAAAAGACTGCTTTTTACTTTTAATATTTCACAAAAGCACATCCCACATTTGATGATATATGTTCTTTGAGTGGAAATTTATGACACATTTTTCAAGGCATTCACTGTCAATTCAGCTACATTGCTATTTTGGACTGTTTTATGATGTCCATTTTTCTCAGTGTGACACTCCAGTCTGTCCTAACACACACACATTCAGTGGGGAAGTCTAAACACTAAAGAAATACAGGATTATCAATCAAACAACAAACATTTACTGAGTGCCTACTACGGGTAGTTGCTCTGCTAGGTGAGAATGATTCAGAAAGAGGTAAAAGATGGTCCCTAATATCAAGGAGCTTACTGTCTTGTTAGAGAGCCAGAACACACACACCCCCAGTATAAATGAATATCACCACGAACTATATGATAAATGCCACTATGATCAGATGAAGGGTTGGATGTAAATATTTTAAGGTAAAATTAATGCAAAGCATTAAAGCTGCCTATATGTGCTCCTAGCGCTACTGGATACATTTCGGTATCCTCTTCATTCTGCCTGTAACCTTATTCTAGATGCCTATACCCAATTTCTTAAATATACCCTCAGTTACTCTGGTCCTCACGTTGTGGATTGCCACCTAGAGGTGTTGAAAACAGCAAAGACTTTTACTTGTAATTTAAAACATTCTTCCCTTTTCATTATTTAATTTTTCTGCCCCCATACATATGAATTCAAATAAAATTATGATCTACAAAAAATTTTGTGTGCCACCACAGCTCAGGTAAAATGTTTCAAAAAACCCAGAAGTGTGAGAAAGCAAAAGTGGAATGATAGACTAGGTTGTCTTTTGGCAACTCAGGGTTGCTACCAGAAGGACTGATAGTTCTCATCCCAAGGAAGTGTCTTCCTAAGAAATTGCAAATACATTTACAGAATTCACTTGCCTAGATAGGACTTACTTAGAGTTTGCCAATAAGGAACTCTTGCATGAGATTTGGAATGCAAAAAAGATGGGGAAGCCAGTATTCTCCCCAGGGGGTTGCAGGCAGATGTGTGGACAGAAATGAAATGTCACAGTGAACTCCTGTGAAACACAGGCTTTTACTGTTACAGACGGAGAGAGCTGGTAGTAGAGTCCCAGAGATTCTTTAGAGCTGCCATCATTTCTTAGAAACCACTTGAGAACAACCTGCTTCTGAGCTTCCGACTGAGGTCTTTCCTGAACTTCAGTGGCAGCTTCCTAAAACTTTGCTTTTCCAGTTCTTGCTAGGTTTGTGTAAACTGTTTGCATTAGCCTGTTTTCACACTGCTACAAATAACTACCTGAGACTGGGTAATTTGCAAAGAAAGGAGGTTTAATTGACTTACAGTTCTGCCTGGCTTGGGAGGCCTCAGGAAACCTACAATCACGGCAGAAGGCAAAAAGGGAAGCAAGGCTCTGTCTTACATGGCAGCAGTAGAGCCAGCAAACAAAGGACAAGTGCCACACACTTTCAAACAATCAGATCCCACGTGAACTCACTCGCTATCATGAGAACAGCAAGGGGGATGTCGGCCCCATGATTCAATCACCCCCCAGCAGGCTCCTCCCCCAACACGTGGGGATCACAATTCGAGAAGAGATGTGGGTGAGAACACAGAGCCAAACAATAACACCCCTTTCCCTTTATTAAGCCCTTTTCTGCTGGATTACATTCTTCAGCTTGTTTTTCTGGCTAAATTCTGATGGCCACATGTGGGAATCCTTAGACAAATGGGAAGATGATAGAAGGGACTTGCCTGCTCTAGTGAGCACCCTTTCTCTGCAGATAAACACTGAGCAATACATAGGAGAAGCAGGGGGGAAATTTGAGAATTCACTTAAAGAGAGTAAGACAGAAAGGCTCCTGCTTCCAGAACCTGAACCAGGAGTCAAATAGGATACTGGATATAAACACTGGTTTATTAGAGCTAGAATAAAATGCTTAAGACGAAGATAAATCAGGGAGAAGCTTTCTTGGAACCCCATGATGGACACAAGAAGACTTAGGAAGTAGGTTCCCTGCCTCACCCACGAAAGGAGGGGTGAGGGGCAAAGGAAAATAGAGAAATTAGTTTAGCTAAGGAAATCAGATTACATTGCCGAAACCAGAGTGAAGATACTTTCCATTAGAAATAGCACCAACTACCTTGATAGGATTTGAAAAATCATTTATATATGGGGCATTAAAATATTTTTCCCCATTCTCCCCAGCCTGAAGAGCCTCAGCTCCTGTGTAGCCCATACAGCCATGGATGTCAACATCTCAAGCTTCCGTTTTAGGTGTCCTTCTTCCTTTCTTATTCACTTCCACACAATTTTTTAAATATCAAAACCCAAGTTGCACTGCCATCTACTTCATCTAAGCTCACTATATAGTGAGCAGGATTTTTTAAAACTTTCAATAAAAGTGAGATGAGCCAAACTTCTATCACCTGTTGAAATGCAGTATGATACAGTAACTCCCAAATATGTCTAAAGGCTCGCTTTTCCTTTCAAAGTCTGATCTGCTAAAATGAACATGGTGCATACATTTTTATGAACTTTATAAAATTTGTCATGAATAGTGTTAAAATTATCTTTAAGTAAAAAGGCAATCTATGGAATGAAGAAAATATTTGCAATTATATATCTGATAAGATGTTAATATACTGAAGATATAAAGAATTCCTACAGCTCAGCCACACACACACACACACACACACACACACACACACACACACAAAACAAATAACCCAATTAGAAAGCAGGCAACAGACTTTGATAGACGTTTCTCAAGAATATACAAATGGCAAACAAGGATATGAAAAGATGCTCAACATCACTAATCATCATAGAAATGCAAATCAAAACTTTAATATCACCTTATATCCATCAGGATAGCTACTACAGTATTAAAAAAAGTAGGTGAAGATGGGAAGAAATTGGAATTTTTATGCACTCTTGGTGGGATTATAAAATGGCAAAATTGGTATGGAAAACCATATGGAGATTCCTCAAAAAGTTAAAAATAAAATTACCAAATGATCCAGCAATCTCATTTTTGGGGTTATGTCCAAAATAATTAAAATCCAAGTTTCAAATAGAGATTTTTTGCACACTGATGTTCATACTACGTACCACTATTCGTAACAGCCAGATGGTGTCAGCAACACAAACGGCTATCAAAATACAAATGGATAAACAAAATGTGGTGTGTGTGTGTGTGTGTGTGTGTGTGTGTCTGTGTGTGTGTGTGTGTATATATATATATACATATATATATGAAGGAATATTAGTCAGCTTTAAATAAGAGAGAAATCCTGTCACATGCTACAACATGGATGAATTCTGACAATATATACCAAGTGAAATAAACTAGCCACAAATAAACAAATACTGCATGATTCTACTCATTTGAAGTATCTAAAACAGGAAAATTCATAGAAATAGAAAGTAGAATGGTGATTACCAGGATCTGGGAGTAGGATATCAGAGGAGTTGTTTAATGCATACTGAGTTTGAGTTTTGCAAGATGAAAACTTTCTGAACATGCATTTCACAACAATGTGAATATGCTTAACATTACTGAATTGTACATTTAGACTGGTCAAGATGGTAAACTTTATGTTATTTTTTACCATAATTAATAAAAATTGCTTAAAATATTCATTAAAAAACATCTCAGGAAAGATTTTACACAGAATAAGGTGCATGATTCCTTCCAGACCTGGAAAATGTGACTCTTCTGTTAGTCAAATTTGCAAATGTCTCTTTTTTCTCCAGAGACCATCAACACTTCAAATGTTTAACACATATTTGCTGAGATGCTACATTATTCTTGGTACTCAGTATATTAAAATGAAGAAAACATAGTCCTTACTGTTGGCAACTCACAATCAACTAAGTGAACAGATAATTATAACATTATAATCACAAGGAAAAGGAATACAAGGTGAGAAGTTTAATGATAAAAGTGTATAGGCAACATGAATAGAAGATTATTAATTATCAGGACATACAATGAAAGCTTTAGAGAGGACTTAAAGTCAGTCAGATTTACCAGGCAGATGGGAGGGAAGAGGGTTAAGGGATTCTAACAAAGAGAACAGCATCAATAGATGAATAAAACATACAGTGTCAAGGAACTTCAAATCTTTCAGCGTTGCTGGATGTTGCAGTGCAAAAAGAAAAAAAGATAAAAATTTCCAGCAAAAAGTAGGGACTAGGTAATGAGGAGCCTTGTTATTTATACTAAGGAACTAGGATTTCATATTGTTAGTAATGTGAATCCTTAGAGAGTTTTCAGTAGGGCAGAGAGCTATAAGCTCAATGTGGGGCAGAGAGTAAAATGTCAAACTTTCATTTTAGAAAAATCACACTGGCAGCAGTGTAGATTATAGTTTTGGGAAGAAAAAGCTATGTAAGGAAAAGGCGTCAATTAGAAAACTCTTAAAACATTCCAGATTAAGGATATTGAAATAGCAATTTAAGGCAAATAGGGATACAGCATGAGGGAAATTTTGAGAAACATTTATGAAGTGAAATTTACAGGATGCAATATTTAGTTTGGCATTCTAGATAAAGGAAAAGAGAAATCTGGAGTTCTTCATTGGTTCTTAACTTTAGCACCTTCTACAGACAAAGGTAACATAGGAAAGAAGTAACTTTGAAGGATGAAGAAAGAGGGAATATAGGAGGCTATGACATTGAATTTGGGGATCTAGAATAGAGATTCCCGAGGAGCATGCAGACAAATAAATTCATAAGCAGTTGAATGCGTAGCTCTGGATCTCAAAGGCAAGATTGGGACTGGAGATAGAGATTTGAGATTCAATCATATCAAAGATGGAATTCCCTAGAGAGTAATGGTAGAAAAAGATGAAAAAGTACAGAGATTTATAAATTCTATGAATGCAACAATTTAAAGGTGTCAAGAAAGAAAAGTGCCTAGCATAGAAAATTATAATATGTGGAAGAAGTAAAGCTCTCAATATTACACAAAATTATCTTACCCAATAATAACATCATTAATTAGTAGTACGAATCCGAATCTCTTCTCAAGTTTACCTTGAAGAGAAGCTATGAATTTTATATGAATTTCTTGGACAAAAGTCAAATCTATAGTTTAGACTGGTGAAGGTAGGATGGAATCATAATGCTTCAACTGCTTCTGCATTTATTTGTCTGCATGCTCCTCGGGAATCTCTATTCTAGATTCCCAAACTCAAGATAAAGAAAAAGAGAAATCTATTCTAGATAAAGGAAAAGAGAAATATATAGTTCCTGTCTGAACTATAGATTACCAGAGAGTGGTCACTTTAAGATGTCACGAATACTGAGTGCTTCAGGTGCATCAATAATACTTCACAGACAATTGCTTACCTTTTAAAGAATTTGTGTACCTTGAATATTAACTGCCTCTGGGTCTTTCCATTTCCTTCTATTTATATTCAACATATAGAATCTCATTTTATTTCTCATGTAATATGTCTCATAGGTAACTTAATCATCAATGTAACACATTTTATGAATTCTGTTTATATCTCACATACTATTTACATACAAAGTGTATACGCTTAACACAGCTTTATGAGTTTCAACTGTTTATAATTAATTTATTATCTATGCCTAACATAATTAGTTTTTTAGTAGTTTCATTCACCACATGTCCTTTTCTCTTTATAGTATAATTGTGAATTCTTAAAAGGCAACAAAAATACTTTACAACTGAATACCAGTCAAACTATCAGACACGTTACAGATCATAAAAGGGATGCTTAGATTAAAAAAAGAAAAAGTTATGTCTTCATGAAATTTTATTTCATAGACAATTGCTTACTCTTTAAAGAATTAAGTACCCTGAACAACTTGATAAAATGTCTTACAGCGATATTCCTTAGACACATACGCAGAAAATACCTATTTTAGGATTGTTTCCCCTATTTCTGTGAATAATATCATTGGTATTTTGATAGAGATTGCACTAAGTCTGTAAATTGCTTTGGGTAATATGGACATTTTAACAATATTGATTCTTCTCTATTAGGTCCATTTGGCCTACAGGGAAGATTAAATTCAATGTTTCTTCCAGTCCATGAAAATGGAATATCTTTCCCTTTTTTTGGTGTTCCCTTCAATTTCTTTCATCAATGTTTTCTAGTTTTCATTGTAAAGATCTTTAACTTCTTGGTTAAGTTAATTCCTAGGTATATGATTTTATTTGTAGCTATTGAAAATGGTACTAATTTTTTTATTTCAAATTACTTGCCATTGGCATATAGAAATGCTACTGATTTTTCTGTGTCGATTTGATATCTTGCAACTTCACTGAATTTGTTTATCAGTGCTACTACTTTTTTGGTGGAGTCTTTAACCCTTTTTCTCTTGTCTGTTTGCTCTAGCTAAGACTTCCAAGCTATGTTGAACAACAGTGGTGAAAGTTGGCATCCTTGACATGTTCTAGATCTCAGAGGAAAGGCTTTCATTTTTTCCCCATTCATTATGGCACTAGCTGTGGGTATCTCATATAGGCTTTTACTGTGTTGAGATATGTTCCTTCTATACCGTTTTTTGATGGTCTTTACCATGAAGAGATGTTGAATTTTACCCAATGCTTTTTCAGCATAAATTGGATTATATGGTTTTTGTCCTGTACAGGTATTGATCGACTTACCACCTATGCAACTTATGACCATTCAACTTTACGACCACAATAGCTAGCCACGACTGTCCGTGTCTGGCAGCGCAAACGTTGCCCAGCTGGGTGTACGACAGTGCGGACCAGCTTCCGGTAGCACTACCATCTCTGCGTGCACCATTTCAACTGTACATATAGCCTACTCAACTTACGACCAACGCGTGTTACGACCGGTCCTTGGTCGTAAGTCTAGCACTAGCTGTATTCTCTTGATATGATGTATCACATTGATTGATTTGCATATGTTGGACCATTCTTGCCTTTCAGGGATAAATTCCACTTAGTAATAATGAATGATTTTTGTAATGTGTTATTAAATTTGGTTGGCTAGTATTTTTTTTCTTCCCCATCTTATTTTGGGTTCAGGAGGTACATGTGCATGTTTGTTACATGGGTAAACTGCATGTTGCTGGGGTTTTGTGTAAAAATTATTTTATCACCCAGGTAGTGAACACAGTACCTAATAAGTGGTTTTTGATCCTCACCCTCCTTCCACCCCCTGTCCTCAAATAGGCCTCAATATCTATTCTTCCATTCTTTTTCCTGTGTGTACTCAGTGTTTAGCTCTTTCTTGTAAGTGAGAACATGTGGTATGTGCTCTTCCTTTGTTAATTTGCTTAGAATAATGGCCTTCAGCTTCATCCATATTGCTACTATTTTGCTAAGAATTTTTGCACCAGTGTTCATCAGGGATATTGGCCTGTCGTTTTTATGGTTATTTTCTGATGTGTCTTTGTCTGGTTTTGGTATCATGGTAATACTGGCCTTGTAGAATGAGTTTGGAAGGATTTCTTCTTCCTCTAATTTTGGAATAGTTTGAGTAGGATTGATCCTAATGCTTTTTTAAATGTTTAATAAAATTCAGCAGTGAAGCCACCAGGTCTTAGCCTTTTCTTTTCTGGGAAATTCTTTGTTACAACATTGACTTGCTTACTAGTTATTGGGCTGTTCAGAATTTTTATTTTTTCAAGGTTCAATCTTGATAGGTTGTATGTGTCTAGGAATTTATTCTTTTCTTCTAGGTTTTACAATTTATTGGCATATAGTTTCTCATAGTATCCCCTAATGATCCTTTGAATTTCTGTTGTATTGGTTGTAATGTTTCCTTTTCCATTTCTTATTTTATTTATTTGGATATTCTCTTTTTTTTCTTAGTCTGGCTATAAGTTTGTTGATTTTGTTTATCTTTTTTTAAAAAAAGAATGTTTTATTTCATTGGTCTTTTATATTGTTTTCTTCATTTTAATTTCATTTATTTCTGCTCTGATCTTTATTGTTTTCTACTAATTTTGACTTGGGTTTGCTCTTGCTTAAGATGCATCATTAGATTGTTTATTTGAAGTTTCTCTACTTTTTTGATTTAGGCACATCATGATAAACTTTTATCTTAGTACTGGATTCAATGCATCCCATTGGTTTTGGTATGTTGTATTTTCATTATCATTTGTTTCAAGAAATGTTTCCATTTCCTTCTTAATTTTATCATTGACCCATTAGTCATTCAGGAGCATACTGTTTAATTTCCATGTGTTTGTATGGTTTCCAAATTTTCTCGTTATTGATTTCTAGTTTCATTCAATTGCGGTCAGAGAAAATACGTGATATAATTACATTTTTTGAATTTTTAAAAACTGGTTTTGTGGCCTAAAATATGGTCTGTCCTCGAGAATGTTCTGTGTGCCGAGGAGAAGAATATGTATTCTGCAGCAATTGGATAAAATGTCCTGTAAATATTTATTAGGTCCATTTTGTCTATAGTGTAGATTAAGTTCAATGTTTGTTGATTTTCTGTCTGGAAGATCTGTACAATGCTGAACGTGAGCTGGTGAAGTCTCCAGGTATTACTATATCGGTGTCTATCACTCTCTTTAATTCTAATATTATTTGCTTTACATATTGAAGTACTCCTGTGGTGAGTGCTTAAATTTATAATTGTTACTTCCTTTTGCTGAATTGATCCCTTTATACAAGTACCTTCTTTTTCTCTTTTTACAATCTTTCTCTATAATAGATGACTACAATAATATAATGGAGTCTCTATATATTTTATAGAATTATATAATAATATAATGTATTCTCTATATATTGTAGACAACCATAATATAGTTTGGTTTATCTTGTAGTTATCTATATAGTATAATAATAAAAATCTATTTTGTCTGATCTAAATATAGCAGCTATTGCTCTTTTTTGCTTTTCATTTGTATGGAATATCTTTTTCCATCTCTCTATTTTCAGTCTATGTGTGTAGTTATATGTGTATTGTGTTTCTTAAAGACAACATATTATTGGGCCTTGTTTGTTTAATCCATTCAGCCACTCCATACCTTTTGATTGGAAAGTTTAGTTCATTTATATTTAATGTTATTATTAGTAAGTAAGGACTTAACTCCTGCATGTTTTTGTTTTTTTCTTTTCTTTCTGTCTGTCTTCCTTTTAGTTAATGTGATTTTCGCTGGTGATATGTTTTAATTTCTTGCTTTTTGTTTTTTGTGTATCTGTTGTATGTTTTATTTGAGGTTACCATGAGCCCTGCAAATAATATCTTATATCCTATTATTTTAAACTGATGAAAACTTAACACTGAACACATAAACAAAAACTAAAAAACAAGCAAATAGACACAGAAAACTCCACATTTTAACTTCATCATTCTGCTTTTTAACTTTGTGTTTTCTATTTATGTTATTGCACTGTTTCTTTAAAACTTTTTGTAGTTATTAGTTTTGATCAGTTCATCTTTTAATCTTTCTACTCAAGATATGAGTAGTTTATACAGCACAATTACAGTGTTATAATACTCTGTGTTTTTCTATTATTTACTATTACCAATAAGTTTTGTACCTTCACATGATTCCTTATTGCCCAATAGTGTCCTGTTCTTTAGAACTGAAGAGCTCCTTTTAGCATTTCTTATAGTAGAAGTATGGTGTTGATAAAATCCTTCATCTTTTGTTTGTCTGAGAAAGTCTTTATTTCTCCTTCATATTTAAAGGATATTTTCACTGGATGTACTATACTAGGATGAAAGGTTTCTTTCCTTCAGCACTTTAAATATATCATGCCACTCTCTCCTGTCCTGTAAAGTTTCCATTAAGAAGTCTACTGCCAGACATATTGGAGCTCCATTATGTTATTTGTATCTTTTGTTTTGCTAGTTTTGGGATCCTTTCTTTCCCTAGACATATGGGTATTTGATTATTAAGTGTCCTACAGTAGTCTTATTTGGGTTAAATGCTCTGGCTTTCTATAACCTCCTAGTAACTGGAATACTGATATTTTTCTCTGGGTTTGTGAAGTTATTTGTTATTATCCCTTTGAATGAACTTTTTAACCCTCTCTGTCTCTACCACCTCTTTAAGACCAATAACTTAGATTTGCCCTTTTGAGGCTTTTTTTTAGATCTTGTAGGTATGCTTTAGTCTGCTTCATTCTTTTTTCTTTTGTCTCCTCTGAATGTGTGTTTCCAAATAGCTTGTCTTCCAGCTAATTCTTTATTTTAGTTGATCAATTCTGCTATTAAAAGACTCTGATGCATTCTTAAGTGTGTCAAATGCATTTTAACTCCAGAATTTCTGCTTGATTCTTTTTAATTATTTCAATCTCTTGGTTAGATTTATCTGATAGGATTCTGAATTTCTTCTCTGTGTTGAATTATGGAACAATAATTACTGAACAATAATTATTGATTATTGAATTTCATTGAGCTTTCTCAAAACAGTTATTTTGAGTTCTCTGTCTGAAGGATACATATCTCTGTCTCTCCATGACTGATCACTGGTGCCTTATTTAGATTGTTTTGTTAGGTCATGTTTCTCTGGATGGTCTTGATGCTTGCGGATGTTCATCACTGTTTCAGCATTGAAGAGTTAGATATTTATGTGGTCTTTGCAGCCTGGTCTTGTTTGTACCCATCCTTCTTGGTGAGGCTTTCCAGGTATTCAAAGGGACTTGAATGTTGTTATCTAAGTCTTTGATCACTGTAGCCATATATGCATTAAGGGATACTCCAAGCCCAATATCAGTGGCCCTTACAGGCTTATAGAGGTACTACCTTGGCAGTCTTGGATAAAATCCAAAACAATTGTCTGGATTATCAGACAGAGACCATTGTTCTCTTTCCGTACTTTCTCCCAAACAAATGGGAGTCTTTCTCTATGTGCTGAACTTCCTGGAGCTGGGGAAGGGGTGACACAAGCACTCCTGAGGCCACCACCAGTGAGACTGTGCTGGGTCAGGCTGAAGCCAGCACAGCACTGAGCCTCACCCAAAGCCTGCAGTGACCACCACCTGAATACCACCTATGTTCATGCAAGACCCAACTGTTCTATAATCAGCATGTGCTGAAGCCAGCCAGGGTTGTGTTCTTCCCTTCAGGGTGACGAGATTCCGCTGGTCCCAGGTGGGTCCAGAGATGCCATCTGAGAGCCAGGGCCAGGATTCAGAAAACTTAGGAACCAATCTGGTACTCTATTCTACTGCAGCTGATCTTGGACCCAATTCACAAGATAAAGCCCTTCCCACTCTTCTATTCCCTTTGAATAAGCAGAGGACTTTCTCCCTGTGGCCAGCACCACCCATGCCTGCAGCAACTACAGCCTGGCTACTATCGATATTCGCTTAAGTCCCAAAGGCTCCTGAGTCAGTTTTTGGTGAATTCTGCCAGTTCTGATTCTCTCCCTTAAAAGAAATGGGCTCTCCTCTGGCCCCAGGCAGGTCTAGAAATGCCATCCAGGAGCTAAGCCCAGGAATCAGAGACCCCAGAAGCCGCTTGGTGCTCTACCACACTGTGGCCTAGGGTGCAAAACAAAGTCCCTTTACTCTTTTCCTCAACCAGAACCAGAAGGAGTCCTTCCCCACAGGCACCACAGCTGGGCGTGTGCTGGGTCACACATGAAGCCAGCACTGCTCTGAGTGTCACCCAGGGCCTGTGTTGAATACTGCCTGGCTACCACTGATGATTATTCAGGATCCAAGGGCTTCTTAGTCAGCAGGTGATGAATCTTTTCAGAACTGGGTGTTTCCGTCAAGCCAGTGGGTTCCCTTCTCATCCATGGTATGTTTAGATATGTTGTCCAGAATCTAAGCTTCAAATGGAGGTCTCAGGACTCTGCCTGGCACCCCATACTACTGTGGCTGAGCTGGGATACAAGATACAAGAGAAAGTCCTCTTCACTTTCCTGTCTCCTCTCTTCAAGCAGAGGAAAGGATTCTCTCTCAAAGCTGCACTGCCTGGGTTTGGGGAATGAGCACTCCCTTGGCCACCCAAGCTGGTGTCTCAATTGGTTGTGTGCCCCCAAGTCCACTGGGTGTGAGCCCAGCACAGCACCAGGACTTGCCCAGGAATTGCAGTCTCTGTGGCCTAGACTGCCTTTCAAGTTTATTTAGAACCCAGAGCACTGTGGCCTGCAGTTGTGAGGCTTGCTAGAACTCAGGTTGTAATCTCTGGAATGCACGATTCTCCTCTGCCTTGGGCTGCTCTATCTGAGCTATCTGAGCTCTGCCTGGTGTTGCTTTGCACTGTGACAGGGTAGCACTGAATTCCAATGCAAAGTTCCACAATTACTGCACTCTTTCCTCCTGCTAAGTGCACAGAGACTTTATCTGCCCCAAGCTGCTGCCACTGGGGCATGGGGAGGGGTAGCTCTGGCAATTCAAGAGTCTTTTCTACCCTCTTCAGTACCTCTTTCAGTGACACCAAGTTGAAACCAGATACTGTGCTTGCTACCTGATTTTTGGTTCTTATGACAGTGCTTTTTTCTGTGGATAGTGGTTCAATTTGGTGTTCCTGCAGGAAGGATGAGTGGTGGAGGCATCTATTCAGTCCCCTTGTTCTACCTTCTATCCTCTCTATCACATTTTATAAGCATATAGAGAATGAATAGTAATAGAGAATGATAATTTTTTATTCACTAAAATAATAATTACACTGACTTGTTCCATTGTCATAAGTTTCTAAATAATAATTAGAAAATTTTAATTATTAAGATATTTACAGAAATAATTATTCAAAACAATAATAATCACTCCATGCAGTTGTGTTTAAAAGTCTACCAAGTGATGTTAGTTTGCTATGTGAATAACCATATTTGCTTGCAAAATAAAAATACCTTTCTTTGAAGTCTTATAATTTTAAGCATTTATTAATTTGTTTATTTGGTATAAAACAGGCCCAAAGAGGAATAGTCTAAACTAATTCTGTCTTTTGAGAGTCAAAGGATATCACCTCATTAGAGGAAGAAATATAGTAAAATATAAATAGTCTATGGTGCTCACATTAATACCATTTACTATGCCAAGCCTTGTGCTAATTAGTAAAAATTCCAAGATATCAAATAAAAAACAGCATCATAACATACTTAAATATATTAATTTAGTGGAACTGGCAAGTAGTTATTTTTTGATATTATACTGTGGATTCAAAATAAATTAGATATTTTTTGCCAATATTTTTCAGCCAGTATTTCATTAAGTTGAAGTGAAATAAAAGATTTTGCATTTAAAATTGTGTGATCTCCTAAAAGTACACTCCACAACTTTAGGAAGAAATTATATTTACCAAAAATATAAGTCAAACATTTACCGAAAAAAGAGCATTTGCTTTATGTAATTTTGCCCCTGACAAAAACACACATATTGATACGGGTTTATTTGGGTTTCAAAGGTGACTTATGGTATTATGAAATCTGAAAGTATTTTCAGAGAAAACACAGAAGGCACCCAAGTAAAATCAACGAGGCATGGCAAACTATAGATATCAGATATGTCATCATAAAATCTAAAGGACAAGGGGATCCAAACAATACATGTAAAATGATAGGCAACCGATCTGCCACAGAGTCAAGGGGACATCCAACACTGGCAGAATTAAGGTCATTCACTACCATCAACCTTACAGTCTAGTCTCTAACTCTAGACCCAAGAAGAAGTTTAGATTTCAGCAGGAAAATGAAAGCATGGGAAACAATTCTCTCAAAGTCACATATAACACATAAAAATGCACACATATAGCTATTTGTCACCCCATCTTCTGTTTTCTAGAGTGAATTTTTAGTACTGTATATTCTTAATAAATACCATTGTAGGTAGGTATGCAGTGAGGTGATTTCCTTCTAAATTCACCATATAAGTTAGAAGTGCACAATAAAATATTAACATGTACAGATTTCCAGCTCACACTTGTATAATTCAAAATGGCCAGTAAGGTATAATTTCATCATGCTATCTGAAAGTATTGAAGATGGATAAAGATGCCCCCCTACCCACACAGCTCTTTCAATTTATTTTTTTTTTAATCAATATCACATCTATTACCAAAGGTATGGGCTATGCACTATTGAAATGCAAAGATGAGCAAAGACCTCAGAGTATCCTTCAATTCCATTGACAGGTGGAAATGCCCATGAACATCACAAGGAAACCAAGAATATATTGGTCGCCGTGGCCTAACTATGAACACCCCCAACTCACATGTCTGAAGCAGAGCATTGGTATTTTATATTTTTCAATTTAAAGGTCCACGCCAAAGGTCAGGTGTGCTAAGGGTCCTCAAAGGAGTGGGTGAAGAGGAAGCTGAAGGTTGTGGGTGAAGAATAAAATTCATTTCATGTAAATGCTTGGTTGAAGAGACTTATTCTACCAGGAACACAGGCAAAAGGAATGGGACAAATAGTGCATAATCAGGGATCTAAAAATATAACAATAAAAAATCAAGCAATGTCTTGAATGTAATTCCTACTCAAAGGTTGAAAAACAATTTTCTCATATGCTAAAGACTCAATTGCAAATACTTTAAATAATCATGAAAGGAATAGATGCTTTTTTAAAGGTGGGTTAAAAGAGAAGGAAAATATGAACATAATCATAAATTTGTCCTGACAAATAGAAGTCACCAAGAGCAGCTGAGAGTTAAAAAGGAAAGACGGGATTAATCTGGTGACTTCCTTATAATACAGTACAATTTCATATAATTTGAATCAATTAATAGCTAAAGTGGAAATTGGAGGCTTTGTGGCTAGCAGAGAAATGTGGGAAATGTCTTATTGATCCAGCCAATGTTTCTCATCCAGATGAGATTAATGCATTGATACTCCACAAAGAGGAGAATATTGTGTTTTGGTTTGGTTTGGTTTTCGTCCGTGTTCCATTTGCTAAGACTGAAATGTAAAAGCTTCTTGGCAGCAGTAATGATTAACTGTCTGCCTTCACTATTTTAGCTTTGCCTCTTTCACAGATTCAAGCAAAAAAGAAAAAAAACAAGGTTTATAAAAAGTAAAATGTGTACGATCAATCTAATCACCATACACACAAAAGGCAGAAGTATCCCTTTGGCAAACTACTGGTTCAGGCTTTAATTTCTTCAAGATCAAGTTTAGCTATAAGGTTGATCAAGTTACAGGTAGCTGTTTCCATAAATGGCTTCAGTTTCTTTAGGAAAAAAATATAAAGCAAGACGTAGGCAGGCTAGATAAACAGTCTTAAAAGCCATTTCTAAGTCATCTAACAATAGAGCAACTTCTTTTTCATTATGTCACTTGAAAAGAGTTTCTGCTGAAGTAATGATGGAATTGTTACGCTTAATTCTTTTTTGCTGCAGAATATCAAATCTTCTATGTACCAGCCATCGGGATTTATATCCTATTTAATACAACTTGCACTAGTAAGTCTAAAGGTTCATGGGGTTCTCAGTCAAAAGGTATCAAAATCTAATATAAGAAACAGTTTTCTAGAGTGAAAGTCAAGTAGCAAGCATATAGGAATTGATTTCTACCCACCACAAAGCATCACCAATGCAATACAGGAGGGACTTGAATCCAATTAGCTGTGCATAGAAACTTTCTAATACGATCTTAATGAGTGAGAAAGAAAAGCTATGTATCAAATATTTTTAACTAATTGCTTCTCTTATGCAATTTGTTTTGCCTTTTATTTGGTATGAAAAAATTATTACTAATCTATTTTATATACTTTTATATTTTAATTACTTATAATACAAAATAATTTTAGTATCATAGATGAATAGATATTAAGCTCAAAGTTAAAGTAGAGGGAGACCATTAAGAGTAGAATAAAACAGGCGCATGTTCCCATGTAAGCTTTGATTCAGAATGGAAATCAAGTCAATTATCACTTGATATACATATGTATGGGTATGATGCCTAATACATAATAATTTGGTTTGAAGAATACATAGATCACTTCATTTTCTGTCTTAAAATGACCATAGCTTCTTTTGATGAAAATTTCCTACTATTTTATGAACCACTAGGATGATTAAACCTAACTTTGCTAGATGACTATCTCCTATTACCACTGCTTTTTAAGGGGCCCTATTTAGGCTGCTAAGTACTTCACAAAGGGGTTCAAAACGATGAACTTCAGAACCTTATTGAAACTTATAGTTGAGGAGAACTTTTGAAATCAGTTACTAGGCTTACATCTCCTGTGTAGGGGAAGATTAAGCAGAAAAGTATTGATTTTACCTCTTTCCCAGAGAACCTGGCCCGGAATGAAGCTCTGGGAGACTCAAGAGCCCTGAAGCCACCCTTGGTTTCAAAATGAGCATTGGGGAAAATAAAGTGAGATGACACATTTGAAGCTGACAAATGGAATCTGCCCCCAAGGAAGCACATCAGAGTTTCAGTTATTTAATGATCAGTCCTGTTTGTGGGAATAGAAAAGCTCTGAGACTATAATTGTTTCCTACAAGAAAAAAATATTTCACATTAAGTGTCACTATGTTAGCAATAGCCATTGAATTGCATTTGAAATTTTGGATTTTTTGGCTTGACACTTGCATACATATTTTACTCACATCTCTCTACATATTTTGTAAACACAAAGCCTTGCATCTGAACCCCATCTACCAGAGAGTGGCAAGATTTCATTAGTAAAGCTTGTGTATGTTTTATTGAGATTCTCTCAGGTAAGGTGTTGCATAATATTAAGTCATAATGTTGAAGTTATTAGATCTTATTAAGAAGCATAATTAACTATCTATGTTTAAATAGAAGACAAGTGAGAATTTATAAACTAAGATAAAATATGCACTATGTAATTAAGGTATGTAACATTCCTTCCTGTAAACAAAAGCAAACACAGCTATTTTTGTGTGTAGCTATAATGTCATTTTGAAAGTAGTATGTTTCTCAGGGGCCATCAATAAAGGCACTACATCCATCTTTGTCAATTTCTTAGAAGAGTCATTAGTGAAATATCACCTTCTGAGGTAATTTTTTTTTTTTTGCACACTGAGTATGGAAAGTTTTACTTTTTAAACCAGCAACAATAAAAACAACACATGATGGTAATACAGAGTACTAAAAGTGTGCAATAGAAACATTGCACATTTACAAAAAGCTCACCATCAACAGTATTGTTGTAATTGTTATTGTTATTAAAAGTGAAAAATGTACCACAGCTATTCCACCTCCCATTTAAACATATCTCTGAAATATTATACTACAATTAACACAACCTAGAGTAATTGTGTCATTTGCCACATTACTTTTTCAAACTTTCCCACTTAGGAATGATTTTGTCATTGCTTATATAAAATCTGGGATTGGGGAAATGGAGAAGATATTACAGATCACATCATTCCTCATAACCCTGTACAACTGGAAAGTAAGGGTTGAGATCCAGTGTTAAAGGACTTTGTCTGAGGCAATCTTATCTGCATTTCCAAATATTTTGGTGATTAAATCACACTATCACCAAGCGTGATGTTGAAGAGACTATAACATGGAATGAGAAGCTGAGCTGTCTGACATCACATCAATTTCAAATACATGATTCCAAAATTACAGTATAGATAATAATCAAATTTAGTTCAGATAAATTTTCATTTTGCCAAATATTTGCTCTTTAAAAAAGGCACAAAACATAAAAGAGCAAAACAATGAATCTGCTCATATTCCTGCTTAACATTTATTTATTTTTGCTAAATATGTTTTTCCTTAGTCCCCTGGTAAACATCAAGATGGGACACAAGTAATTGGAAGCCCTATCACATAGACATGGCTTTCCTGTTTCTAAGACAATGGTCCCCAACTTTTCTGGCACTAGGGACCAGTTTCATGGAAGACAATTTTTTCACAAATGGGGTGCAAAGGTAGGAAGCTGCTTTTGATTGTGCACTTTATTTCTATTATTATTACATTGTAATAGATAATGCAAAATTATATAACTCACCATACTGTAGAATCAGTGGAAGACCTGAGCTTATTTTCCTGCAACTAGATGGTCCCATTTAGGGGTGATGGGAGACAATGACAGATCTTCAGGCAATGGATACTTATAAGGTGTAATCAACCTAGATCCCTCACATGCACAGCCCACAATAGGGTTGGTGCTTGAATTTGTCCATTCTCGCTGCTATAAATAACTAGCTGAGACTAGGTAATTTATGAAGAAAAGAGGGTTGACTCACAGTTCCACAAGATTAACAGGAAACATGACTGGGACGCCTTACGATTATGGTGGAAGGCAAGGGGAAGCAAGGACCTTCTTCACATGCAGGCAGGAGAGAGAGTGAAGGGGGAAGTGGAATATTTAGAGTTTAATTAGTTTGGAGGAATTCATAATTACTATATTGAGGAGATTTGGGGTTATGAGTTTACTATTGCTCAAAATTTCTATAATTCCTTTATTATGAAGGTTGAGCAATGTAATTCTCTTGATAGTGTAAATTAATGAAATACCATAGAGCTCTAATAGATGATTTTCTCAGATTTCTCCATAAGCCATTATTACTATCTGTCTGCAGAGGCTTATAAATTTTAGGAGTTTCATGGCATATTCATATCTTGAGACAGATGTTCTGAAATAGTTTTCAATTACATGCCAATTTTTGCAAGTCTAAGGTAGACTGAAAAGAGAGAATGGAAAGCAAATTCCAACCTACTTATAGTCTGACTTTTAACAGGTATCTCAGTTTGAAAGAAGGATTCTCGTGTTCTCGAGCCATTTCCCTTTTTATTGCCCCCACCAGATGCCAGCTTATATCTCATGAGCACATGTGATGTACCTACTATTGAAGGCACTGAACTAGGCCTTTCACGCATTCACGTATTCATTTGGTAACCATTGAATTCATATGTAAATACACACACAGACACACACACACACACACACACACACATACATACACACATATATATGTTCAAGTTGCTAAGGATACAGAGTAAAATAAAACACTGTCTTCTCCTTGGAGAAATTCAAGTCTAGTGAGAAAGGACCTATCACCTATGACTGCAATATGATATAATTAATGTTGTGGTAGATGCAAACAGGTTGTATTATAGGTACACCGAAGAAGAGCATATAAATCTAACTTTTAATATGAGAATTTCTTCTTGGGTGATCGCATTTTGAAAGATAAGCTGGAGTTAGTTAAATGAGGAAACAGGAAAAATGAATTCTAAAAAAAAAGAACAGCATAGACAAAGCATGGTTGGTGAAAACACATGACATGACATAGTGCCTTGAGGAATCAAGGAGAGCTCCCCATAGCTGGAGGAGAGGAAACATAAAGGAGGCAGTGGCTAGATAATAAGTGGTCTTGTTCTCAATTGAGCATTACGAATTTTTTTCTTGTGAGCTACCAGGATAATATATAGAAGAATTGGAAGCAGGGTGCTGGCATGGTCCAATTGTACATTAGAAGAGTATCTCTGGCATCAGTGAGATGGACATACCTTTTGACCACCAGGTCTGTTTTGACATTCTACAGACTATAATGTGCCCTTGAAGAATAATGTGTAGGAATATATCAGCGTTTCCTGGAACCCACTGCCTCAGGGGCTCCACCAATGGAGAGCCTCAACAGAAGAGGAAAGAGAGGAAATAAAGATCACTGCATGTATGTCCCTGGCTCCTATCCTGGTTGTCTCAGATGAGCTCTTTCCATCAACCACCTAAGAACATCGGCAGGTGGCTCCGCCTAGGTGGCACAGCCCTGCCATGCTTGTGCTGGGATACTGCACTATCACCTGTGGTTTCCTTACGCCTGCCTGCAGCTGTTTAGTCCTCTTACTGAACTCTGCTGAAATTCTCCAAAATGAATGGCCACCTTTTACACATTTTATTCTGCCCAAATTCTTACTAATACTACTTTTATAACACAGAAAGATTAATATTATTTTATAATATTTTACAAGCAAAGACACTTAAATTCTGTGTGAGAAGTTATGTAATTTTCTGAGGTCTCAATAGGTGGGAGAACCAGGAATCGAGTGCCCCTCCCTGTCTAGAAAGTCTGCTCCTTCTACTCCCATCCCCTCCGCCCAGTGCACTAGCAGGAACTCATTAGGGACTAAGTGAGGCCCAGCATTCAGCAGTAGTGAGGGAGAAATATCTGAAAGGTCAGGCCCAATATCTTATGCATTTTTACCCTATATTGGTAGATGTAACATGGCAGATTTGCAAAAAATATCATGTGACTTTCCATGTATTTTGTCGTCTTTCAACAATACAAAATCACCTCATTTTGCCAAGACCTGTCTTATATATATTTCTTATTAAAATATATGACTCTATTTTTGGTATGTAGTATATTTATCCCTTAAATATTATTCCCCTAGGGAATTATAAACTCTATTGAAATAAAAGGTGATAACTTTTTTCTTTCAGTTTTATGTAAACTTCAATGTATACACCTCTTCTAATAGGAAGTATTGAACAAATGCTAAAAGTATAAATAATTCCAGTGACATTGTAAAAGATTTTTTTCCAAGCAAAATTCATAAGGTTAGCTTGTGTTTTTTCTTTTAACCAAGAGATTAAAATAATTTACCTTGTTTACATAAAGATTTCTTTCATATTATACCACAATATGGAATAAAGCAATTGACATTTTACAAAGGGAACAGATATGAAATACCAGAACTTTCTTTATACTACCAATATTTCCAAGTTTTTCATAATCTAGCTTGTATTCTCATTATATCCCAGCTCCTCCCTCCTGTAGAGTTGTCTTGTCACCTGAACTCTTGGTAAAGCCTTCAAAAATAGAAATGTATGAAAGTCACTGGTAGACTAAAACCTTAAAAACAGATATGATGACACCTAGTGGTCCCAAGAAAATGCATTTGCTTGAAGTGAAGTAGATTCAATGAATGCGCATAGAAAATAACTAAGAAAATTGAAGGATTTCAGGCTTAAAAATTAAAGCAAATGCATTTGCTCTCCCAAGTATAGCTGCTCCTCGACTTGCAAGTTGCAAATATCATGAGTGGAAAATGCATTTCATCCACAACATCATGTCTTAGCCTAGCCCCCCTTAAGTGTGCTCCTAACACTTCCTTTCACCTACAGTTGGGCAAAATCACCCAGCAACACAGGCCACTGCAGAGCCTGGCTGGTTTCTCCTCGTGGTCTCATGGCTGAGTGAAAGCCGTGGCTCCCTGCCACTGCCCAGCACTACAAGAAAGTATTGCATATGGCTGGTGCAGAAAAAGATTAAAATTTAAAATTTAGAAATCAAAGTACAGTTTCTACTGAATGCATATTGCTTTCACAAAATCACAAAGTTAAAAACTTGCACATTGAACCATAGTCAAGAACTGCCTGTATAGATATTCTTTACTTATTTAACTTTACATTTCTCAGGGGACAGATTGAATTAATCTAAAGTGATTTATCTTCTTACAAATCTTTTGTATGCTGACAGAATATATTTGAACTAGCAATATAAAAAAGTAGATGAGGCATTCTATGGAAAGATTAATCTAATCTGGATTAATCAATGAAATATCATTTAATAGGTCATTTGGTGTTGATGTTTAACCCCAGGAACTTCCAAAGAGGCTCTTCACATTTCTGCTATTTTTTAAATTCATAGCTAACACAGAACTAAATGAAATGCTATACAACCTTTCACTGTAATATTTACAAATAAACAAATACCCACCTTTCCCAATTCCTCAGAGAATTTAAAATGACAATGGATTTGAAATGCCAGAGCCTTCAAGATCATAATTTAGGTGATGTCTGTTATTTAAATTATCAGAATGCCATCATAGAAAGGACTTTGTGTTTAATTCCCTACCTGCCATATTAAAATGTCAAACTATATTATAAAAGCTATTAAGGATGACCCCAAATTTGATTCTGCCTTCTATCCCAAAACAAATTTGGTTCAAGACCTGCACAATATCTACTTTATTGCAGGCTAAAGACAGGAGATAAATAGAATATTAATTCTCAGTTTTATCACATAGTCATATCAAATGAACAAGATGCCTGGCCTTTTGCACTATATTATTGGAAATTAAAGTGTGGTTTAAATTTAAAACATGGTTTCCTAATGTAAGTGTGCAAGCTGGTGTGAAGAGTGGGGAAGTGAGCATCCAGAGAGAGGACCCAGTGCTGGCTGAGCCTCCCCACCTGCATGGCCATGGCCCCAACTCAATAGCTGTGCATACTGAGCTCCAGATCTCTCACCACAAAATACTACAGTGTGTGCCTAGATTCCTGTCAAGGTTCTGCCTGCTTCTAGGATGACACACCATTTAAGCTGTCAAACTCAGAACTAACAAGGGATTATTTACCTGATTTGCTCTGTAACCATAAAGTTGCAGAAAATTATTTTCTTTTAATTCTGTAAGGCTATTGTATTCATTAATCACGTGTTCTTCTCCAGATGTATAAATTCACCAGGAATAATAATTGTAAAACTCTTGGCTACAATTTGCAGAAAACACTAAAGCACACTCACATAATTTAAACATGTAACTTTGAGAACTTCCATACAGAATTTTTAAAATATTTTCGGCCGGGAGCAGTGGCTCACGCCTGTAATCCCAGCACTTTAGGAGGCTGAGACTGGGGAATCACGAGGTCAAAAGATCAAGACCATCCTGGCCAACATGGTGAAACCCCATCTCTACTAAAAATACAAAAAGTAGCTGGGTGCGGTGGTGCGCATCTGTAATCCCAGCTACTTGTGAGGTTGAGGCAGGAGAATTGCTTAAACCAGGAGGCAGAGGTTGCAGTGAGCCAAGATTGTGCCATTGTACTCCAGCCTGGTTGACAGAGCAAGGCTCTGTCTCAAAAAAATAAAATTTTTTAAAAAAATTTTCATCTACTTTTAAATTATTTTCTTGAAGGACATCACATCACAGTTAATCATGCAAAGGGAGTTTGACTGCATACACTGACATACGTAGGAGGAGGTGGAGAAAGGCACCAGTGAATTTTCACTACATTTGAATTCATCTAATGGTGAGCTATGCCCCTCCTCAGCATTACATTTATAGAGTCTGATTAATAATATGCCTCTATTCAGTTTCAGGCTTCTCGTGGGAATTATATATTAAACATGACCTAACTTCTTGTTTCTACATTAGTATTAAAATCATCTTGGGGGAAAATAGCTATTTCTGCTTTTTTTCTAACATATGCCCCTTAGTAAGAAAGCATAAACAGATTATTTAGGAAAGGCAATCAATTCCTTAATCATCTAATAAAGGCAGAAGTTCCTGCTTGAATTCATTTCATTTCAGCCCTTGACCAACAGCAATATCACAGAACTGGACCAAAATGTGTGTCATTCTTATTTCAGAGCAAAAAGACCCTGAAAGAAATTATTAAAATCCACGTATACAGTCATAATATGATACTCTTAGATCAAGTTTGCCTTTTATTTTTTATAAACTCACACATCTCAGTATAAGCAATATAAACAACTTCCAACTTTACACTATAATTCAAGCATAAATATTTAGAATAATGAAATGTGATTGTTTTCTCAAATATTACATTAAAACACAAAGAATAAATCAGGAAAGTCCATGCATATTCATGGGTTTCAAATGATGCATCTCTCAGTTTCAATTTAGTGAACATTAATATTTGCTTAAATATATGAACATAAAACATACAAATATGTACGAATTTCAATACGTGATGTTAAAAGACTCTATTTCATTGAGTTGTTAATGACAATATAAATAAAATGAACAGGACTAGAGTATATTATTTTTTCGCCCAAATGCCAAAATGCAAATATGTCTTTCTAATAAGTTAAAATGGGAATTGCCTTATTACTTATAATAAAGTGGCTGACAAACCTACTAATCCTCAAGTAATGTTAATGAATAATACTTTGGGTTCTACATTATTCAAGCCAGGATTTTTTCCCAGCTCTTTCTATGTGCTTTCAAATTTTTTTCTTTGAAACAGATGTCAGGTTACAGTACCATTATATCCATTTTACAGATGGGTCAAGTAACATTGTGGGATATTAATTAGAAAAGAGATAGTTTTTTCTGAGAATAATCTCTTCTTTATATTTTGTTTAACTAAAAGTAAATGTGGTAACATTTATTTCATATATTTGATCCAGTTATATTCAACATCAAACTTTTCATCTGAATCTACCCAGAGAGTACTCGTAAACTGATCAGCAATTCAAGTTCATTAAATAAACTATACAATCCTATTATATTGGAGCTGTTAAAGGAAAAAAGTGGAAAATATTAAAATATAAAGAAAAAGTACAGAATGAAGAGAATAAAATTATTTTTAGTCTGTATTGAACCTAATAAATTGAAAGTTAAAAAAAATCTTTAACAAAAGACTAATAAATTACTTGATATTCATACAACTATGGTACAATCACTGGTAGCTTTGCTATCAAACAAACAGGAAGATAAAGATGCTATAACTTTATATTCTAGAAGTGACTTTTAAAACCATTCAATTGTAAATTAATCTCAACCACAAGTATGATGTTTACAAATGTCCTGATCTTCATTTCTGGTTTGAAAGGTTCGGGTCACTTAACCTCTCTTAAGCATTCTGCTGGGATCCTCCCACTGATCTACTACTGGCCAAGACAGAATTCTTTCTCTCTCTGGGACAATGTTTTATTTATAGAATGAGAATAATACCAAAAAGAATTATTTAGAGAAGTTACCGCCGATTAATTCATGGCTACAAAGCACTTTTCATATACTCCACATTCTTCCCAGGGAATGCAGCCAGAGGCAATTTTACCTTTTCAAATAGTCTTACATAAAGCCTGAAGAATTCTGAACCTAGTATTTTTCTAACTGTTTTATTCCTTCCAACATCTGTAATGACTGGTTGTTTCACACTTCTAAAATACAAAATATTATATCAAAGGCTTTCTCCTGGGTTTATAAGGACAGAAGGCTTCCATAAATTGAGATTGTTAAAATCATTTGTGGTAACTGTCAGTTAAATATTAAGAGCTAACTTTATCAAAACTAAAATAATGCTGTCCTATGTAAATTTGGCTTCAGTATTTTTTTGATATCTGCCTCTCTTCAATATGTTTCCTTATGCAATTATAACATACTATCTGTTAGGGAAAAAAGTCTGAAGAGCAGAATGCCATGAAAATTCTTAGTTAAATTATATGGTCTATGGCTTGTGTTACTTGGATCAAATATTCTGGTGGTAACATTTAGGCAACAATATCATCTGTGTATTTTTCCATTCTTCATTAGCACTATGCCTTAAATTGCCTACTTTGAAACTTTTTGAAAATCAACCTAAAATAGAAATATACAAATAAGGAAAAATACATAATCTTGTATGGAGTATTTATTAAGGGGTTCTCTAATTCATTAAAAACTAGAACATTCATCACTTAACAACACTAGAGGTAAAACTGGCACAAGAAATTTAAAAATAGTTGTAGAATATGCATTCTTTGCCATATATTTGGCTTTATAATAAATTATATACTTATGTGTGGATATTGGAATTCAGAAAAGATATTAAAAATGTAAAAAAAAAAAAAATAGGAGATTGCAAGCTTAAAAGACAGGTTCTGCAGGGCTGGACCCTGCTTACCTTCTTTGTTTTGATTGAGGATATTTCTCTCTATCAGTTCTTTCTCATCTTCATGAGTGTGTCTAGTTTCGATCTTTGAGGCTGCTGACCCTTGGATGAGGTTTTTGTGGGGACTTTTTTTTGTTCTTGCTGTTTTTGTTGCTTTCTGTTTGTTTGTTTTTCCTTCAATAGTCAGGTTCCTCTTCTGTAGGGCTGCTGCACGTTTTCTAGGGGTTCACTTCAGGCCCTATTCATCTGGTTCACTCCCGCACCTGAAGATGCCACTGGAAGAGGCTGGAGAACAGCAAAGATGGGTGCCTGCTCCTTCCCTGGGAGCTCCGACTCAAGGAGCGTTGACCTTAGGCCAGTAGGAGTGCTCCTGTACAGGGTTCCTGACAATCCCTGTTGAAGGGTTTCATCTACTTGGGTGGCACAGGACGCAGGACCTGTTTAACAAAGCACTTTGGCTGTCCCTTGGTGTAGGGGGCGTGCTGTGCTGGGGGAAAATCCACTCATCTGGGCGGCGCAGATTCTTCAGAACTAGCAGGAGGAAAGATTAAGTAAGCTGGTTTGCCAAGACTATGGCCACGCCTTCCCCCAGGGGCTCAGGCCCAGGAGGATCAGAGTTCTGTCTTTGAGTCCCTGGCTGGGGTTGTTGGAGTTCCTGCAGGGAGGCCCCTCCCAGTGAGGAGGGACAGGTCAGGGTCAGGCCTGAAGAGACACTCTGGCTGCAGTCTGCCACAGCCAGTGCCATGGACTGTGGGAAATACCTTTTGGGATCAAGCCATCCAGCCTCCCTGGGTCCAGAAGGCGAGAAGGAAGGGGAGAAGCACAGCCTGGAGCTATAGTGATGGCTGCCACCCTTCCCCCACCCTGGGCGCTTAGCGTGTGAGGCAGCTATCAGTCCCAGTGTTGGCTGCCATCCCTCCCGTAAGGAGCTCAGATGGCTTAGACAGCAGGCAGCTGCAGCTGTGGTGATGGCCGCCCCTTCCCCCAGGAACTCAGCAGGCTTAGCCATATACTAGCTGAGTGGCTGTTGAGAATCTACACGTCTTCTTGTTTGTGACCCCAGGCCCTCGTGGCATGGGCTGACGAGTGGGATCTTCTGATCTGTGGGTTGCACAGTGCTGTGGATTTAGCACAGTTTCCCAGGCTGGGTAGCGCGCTCACTCACCACCTCCCTTGGCTGAGGGGGTGGGGGCTCCCTTGCCCCGAGTGGCTTTCAGGTGGGCTGCCACACTGCTGGGCTCTTCCTCTCTATGGGTCTTACCAGCCACGTAGTCAGTGCTGATGATAGAACCTGGATACCTCGATTGATGGTGCAGAATTAGCATGCCGTTTTGGTTCTTTTTGGTGGGAGCCCCACCAAAAAGAACCAAAACGGCATGCTAATTCTGCTGACTAGGGTCTCCGAGCTGACCAGGGTCTCTGCAGCTTCTAGTCAGCCATATTGGCCCCACGCCCTGGCTTCAATTATTTATCTGAGTTGTTTACAAACTTCTTTGTTTATACATTATTGACAATAATTTTTATTACAGTGCTCTCCTTTACACATTTTTATGGTCTTCAAAATTTTTATTCTGAATTTAAGCAGTTTCAATTTCAATTTTATTTCAACTATTAAACTTTTAAACAAAAAATTACAAATTCTCATTGTATATGTATCTAATAGAGATCTAAATAGTCACCATTGTCCATATATAAACATATATAATTTTGCAAGTTCTTTTTTAAATAATTTGAAATCATATATCATTTATCATTTATTTTTATACCGAAACTCTATTTATTTATTTAGAGATGGAGTCTTGCTCTGTTGCCCAAGCTGGAGTGCAATGGCACAATCTTGGCTCACTGCAACCTCTGCCTCCCAGGTTCAAGTGATTCTCCTGCCTCAGCCTCCTGAGAGACTACAAAGGTGCACTCCTTTGCCCAGCTTCTTTTTGTATTTTTTGTAGAGACAAGGTTTTATCTTGTTGCCCAGGCTAGTCTCAAACTCCTGACCTCAAGTCATCTACCCACCTCAGCCTCTCAAAGTGCCAGGATTACAGGTGTGAGCCACTGCGCCTCGCCATGTTTTTCTCTCTAAACTCTTCTCTACTACTTACTCCTGAGAATTTCATTTATAAAATAGAATTTAAGATATGTAAATTTAGAAGTTTAACATATGTATATATTATGATTTTTTAGCATATCTCTATATAGTTATCTCTATAACAAGATCCAGAATTTTTTGTGTAACTAATTTTTCTGTATAACATTGTTATTCATTGCATTATAAATACAATTTATTTGTAATTTATGAAAACAAAGTAAATACAGTTAAGCAAAAATTAAAATTTTATTAGAATGATATCTCTTAATAGATGGTGAAAGTTTTTCAATACTTTACTTGATATTTTTTTGCAAATATTTCAGGACCGCAGTAGTGAACAGTAGCCACATTTGAGCATAGATTCTACTCTAATTGTTGATAGATGTAAGACTTATGAAGAAGTAGCCATGTTTATAGAAATTAGATGGGAACTAAAAGCCTTTTATTACAAGAAAAATATGCAATACATTTAATTTCTTCTGAGTTAAATGTCAAAAAATACATTGCAAGCCATCATCAAAAATGTAGAAAGTTCTTTCAGTTTTTGTGAAATTCTATTGCAAATAATTTGTTAGCACTGATCAGTATAATTATTTTATACACAGTCATTAAATTCATTCCCCTCAATATCAAGAACAACAGGTTCCGCTATAATCTCTTCAGTGTTATTAGGGAAAGGCACCAGAGAGAAATACAGGATATGCTAGAAGTATGGCATTGTTTTGTATACTGGGAGAAGAGAAATTGCAAAATGAGAGTGAAAAATGAAAACTAATGTGATTGCTCAACCAAGGGACTCAGTTTCAGGAAGATTAGTTTAGACAATAAATATAGAGAGAGTTCTAAGCTCTTGAAATTGATGCCTTATAAATACCAATGCCCATGCAATTGTGTCATATTTACTGAGTAATGATAACTCAGTTCTGAGATTATCAATGTACATGGAACCCTAAATGGACAAAATTAGGCTGCAATAAACCAATTAAACATGTCTAATATGAAGCTACATGTGAAGAATGACTGTGAATATACCCTCCAGTATGTGACGTGCTTAAAAATTGCCAGTATAAAATATAGTAAATAAGCTTAGTTTAAAATAAACTTAGTATCAAATAAGTTTAAATAAGTTTTCACATAAAAATCAAATGATTTGCAAATCCCAATACCCAATTTTAATTTATGTTAAATCATTATGACTAAGATGCTCTGAGAGCCCCATTCTTCGCAACTACTAAAGAATGTCTTTTATTATAAATCATTTCTTTTTTAGAACTAAAATAAACAAAATTTAGAGCAGGAATTCTTTCCATACCTACATTAAGCAATATGGAACAAGCAGAATATCTAGGTTTTTTTCTTCCAGGAAATGCTTGCTACTAGAAAAAGGAATGTGAGCCAATTACACTCCCTAATTTATCAAGACTAACAGCTTGGTTACCAGTGTTTGCTTCAAAACCTTTGGTTCACCCTGCACACTAATCATTGGTCTTGATGATAAAACCTAAGAAAAAGAGCTGTTAACTTGTATAACATTAATCTCCTAGATATTTAAATATACATTTCTCAATTAAAGAGATACAAGCCATCCTTGAATTACTGAAAAACTGTTAAGACTAGGGACCTGAAAGTGAAAATTTTTCGAAATTTTCCAGAAACAAATAGTTTTGGAGAAGTCAGCTTCTAAGCAAGATCTTCTGACTACATGAAGTAAACACCTTCCATCTAAGAATCACAAGTTCAGAAAACTGAAACCTTTCATTATCACACTGTAATCTTAAATTTTTTATACTTCTCTACCCAACATGTGTATTCACCTTTGCTAGTTTGTAATTCTGCATTATCTTAGACACTTATAAATACGATAAATTAAAAATTTATTTTCCTTTAGTATTTCTCTTTTTCCTTCTTCAGTGTCTCCTTGGTATGAACTTATATATTTGCTAGTGAGTAGGCAGCTGCAACATAAAATCAAACAACTATTGAGTTGGTATCACTTTCCTTTGAGTGCCCCCAGCTTCCTTTAATACCAGTTTTTTGTAAAGTTGATTTCTTGCATAATTAGACTCACCCAATGAGCAATTTTTTAGAAAGCAAACAACCCAAGACTTTGGTTATCCAGTAATTTAAAACCACCTGTCACATTCTTTCTAGAAAGAGATGTTGCTGTTTCCATAAAAATAACATTTTTTGCAGAATTTTTAAACTTAAACTTACACAGAAATGGAGTTTGAAAAAACAGATATTACCCTTGTAGGGCCATTATCTTACTTTTGTAAACCATAAAATAAAGGAACACTACTCTGTCCCATTAGGAAGGCTACTTAACCCAAACATTTTTGCTAAAGAATTACCTGATGATCTCTATTTTATAAATTTCATCAACAGATTCCAGGACTACTCTTGGTAAGTGGTAGCAAAACATCTCTAAACTATTCAAAAATCACATTGGGTAGTTTGGTGCACACACACACACACACACACACACACACAATTATTGGATAGCTCTGAAAAACTGATAAAGAATTTGTAGTACAAAAGCATTTGGCTACCATTTTGAAACAGGAATATTATTATTTTGGAAAAATAAAAACTGTCTTCCAAATATTTCTGATTTCACTCAGGGTTCATTTGGTCCATCGATTTTTCCTTTCATAGTCCAAAAAAGGGAAATTCTGAGCATTTAATTAATATAAAAAACACATTTATACACACAAAGGAAGATCTTGACTACTTTCCTCTATACCTAAGCTTCTTCATTTCAGGCTTTGAAAGACATGTGGAAAATGGAAAAAATATTACATGTGACAGTTCAGAGATCGATAAGGAAGAGAGAAATGATCTCAAGACCACAGAAGTCTTAGTCTTAGAGGTACTGAAATTAGACAGCTGATGTTTCAAAATTAAGTGGCTTTAGACACAATGCTGGCCTCTTTAGGTGAAAAATACATTTTTTAAAGGACTGTTGTCTTCTCATTGCTACAGAGATTTGTGGAAATCTTTAATTTTACTAAAAATATTAGGGACAAAGCAATCATTAAATTAGGTAAATTTGTCACCATATCTGGCTCTATAAACTCTGGGGACTGTCATAGAATCTGTTCACTTGGCTTACCTTGGGCATTCTTGGTCCTTGAAATAGACACAGACTTAAACTTGTGATCAAATCTTTCTCTTAATATTCATGTTGCAGGGCTGATCTCTCTAATCTTAAATATTGTTTTGTAGCCACTGTACCATCAAATGATCAAATGTGAGATATTCCATTGAAAGAAAGAGAGAGAGATGGGTGGGGAGAGAGGGCATGCAAGCAAGCTTGTAAAGATTGAAGCAACTACCATGAAAAACTCTCAATGCAACCACGACACACTGAAAAGTGAAACATCTCTAGATTGATCATATCCCCTACTGAAAATTGAAATTAACAAACTTAACTGCTCCTGGTTAAATAATATTGGAATCCTATGAACTTTTCACTTCTACTTAGAATACTGCCTTTTTTTTTTTTTTAGAGGGAATCTTGCTCGTCGCCCAGGCTGGAGGGCACTGGCACGATCTCGGCTCACAGCAACTTCTGCTTACCAGGTTCAAGCAATTCTTCTTCCTCGGCCTCCTGAGTAGCTGACATTACAGGCACCTGCTACCATGCCTGGCAAATTTTTCTATTTGTAGTAGAGATGGGGTTTCACCATGTTGGCCAAGCTAGTCTTGAACACCTGACCTCAGATGATCACCCTTGCCTCGGTCTCCCAAAGTGTTGGAATTACAGGCATGAGCCAGAATACTGCTTTCTTTAAAGTAATACTGAGAATGAGCAGAAGTAATTCTGCTATTTGCTCCAGGAAATATTTGCTCCTGAAAAATAACATTATTTCCAAAATAAAATAGTTTACTTGACAGTTTGCTCATCTATACTTGCTTCAAAACTTTGCTTCACTCTACCCACCAATCTAAAGCTATTCTGTATTAAATTCTGCCCATTCCTCCCTTCCTTTTGTCTTGAAAGATTTCCCTTGAAATCAATCTATTCAAACTCTAAGGTCCAGTTAATATCCTCCCATTACTTCCCCTCATAAGACACTGCTAAATTCTGCCAAAGTAATTGTTCCTCACTGTATTCAGTCTATCAACCCACCTTTGCTTGACCACTTTTTCTGGTGATTTTTGGAAACACAACAGTCGTCAATATGTACTGACCTTGTAAGAGTTTTTATAATTATATATAGAACTGTAATTTACTTTGATATTGTTATTCAACAATTTATATGCTTTTGTTTTTTATTCCTAACCAGAGTTGGAACACTATTAGTAAGGGCTGTTTCTCATTTAATGGCTTATGTGCCTCCATGTTACTAGACCTTAAGCATTTAATACTCTGATCAAATATTTATTCAGAAATACACAGAAAAATATGACTAAGAATTATTAATATATGTGCATTCATTAAATTCCTACTGTGTATAAATCCAAATGTGTCTACATACACAGAAATACATGTGTGCCTAAAGTTTCTAATAGACTTACATTGTAAAAATTAATTTATACATAATCTATAACACTGAAATATAATTTATATATTTTACATGTGTGTGTGGATATAGAGAGATACATAAGCATATGTGCATGTATATATTTACATATGTATGTGTATACATACATAATTTTGAGACTGTATGTTACTTGTGACAGCATAGATTTTACACTCTGAACTCTTATTTTTTCTATTATTTTAGATGTAACATAAAAAAATTATTCAAATTAGCATTTCAAAAAAATTAAGCATTTTCCAAAACTTCACAAGCCATCATTCATTATAACACAACGCTTATATAAAAGTAAACTTATGTATAAAATGAGGAGATGGCAAACTCATAATTCATTTTCTATTCAAAAGCATATGTGATATTAGCCATTGTTAGTAAAAATGCCTTGTGACTCATCTGATTCCCCAAGATAAAACCTAAAATTGAATACAGTTATAATTATCCTTCAAATATAAACACATTTTCTTTTCCATATTCTTTCCCATATTCAAAGCTACAAATCATTATTTCCTTTAAAACTTCTCATGATGCTCCGTGCTATGAGACAGTTGTAATGAGCCAAGGACTCCATGTTTGAATGCCAGATTTAAGTTGGAATTTTCTTTATTGTTCTGCACCTGTGAGTTTCAAGCCATTTAACTTTTTGCCCTGAAGAAATAAAATATTCAATTTAATATATTTGTGAAAACAAATCCATTGAAGCCACAAGAAATTCCTATGACAGTTCTAAATATTCCTGGAGCATATTTCATAGTCCCTAAGCTATGAACACGTATTGAGATATAGCAGCTTGGTGGAGGCAAGATGCAGCCCTTATTCACATCTGTCAGCTAATGGAAGGCTAAAATGCTACAGCTGCCAGGGTAAATATTAATCACTCGAAAAAGAAAAATTGTATTAATCTCTTGTGCATGCTATGTTTACATATGAGTGCTATTTATGCACCGTATGCTATGCTTTTGCTAAAATAACCCTGCCCTTGATAAGCCATAGGGAAGTTTTGTGATTGGAAACAAATCATGCATTTATGTGAGTTAAAGCATCAGCATACGTTAAGGATAAAAAAAGGCCAGTATTATCATTAAATGCAGAGAGTCACAAATGTAATTGAAAATCAAAGCTGGGCTTTTCTTAAGCAGGATGGTGGAAAGGTACAAATAAAAATCCTAGTTTTCTCAAATATCACTCGCCTTTCTTCTTCACCACAAATAACATAAAATCAATTATATGGTGTTGCACTGAATTCACTTTTTAAGCATATGACTGGGGTAGCACTTGATTCATTTTAATTTCAACTTGAAGTCCTGATTTAGACTAGGTTTTGGCAATCTTTTCAATCAAAGGTAAACAAAATCTGACATCTTACAATGTAATGCTGCTGCTTCTTGCTGAGACATAGTTGGCGGCTGTTTCTTAAAGCACAGCAGGGAGATGATGCTTGTCTACAGGGGGACCCTCTGAAGTTCTCTGAATCTTCAAGGTAGAATATCCTCTGATCCAATGCTGTCTAAGTCCAGGATCGCCTGGTTCTGCTCTTGCAGATCTGTACACAACCAGCCCTGAAAGGCCCAGTACACTTAGGAGAATGATGGTAGAAATGATTTTGGAATCTGGCTCTCAGTATTTAGAAGCAATGTTAATTATTTCTTCCTATGGATTTAAACTATCTAGTGCTATTTTTTTTCCTTCTCAACATTAAAGCACATGGAAGTGGGGAAGGCTGAGTTCTGGACAACCATAGCACAATGATCATCTGACCCTCAACTCATTTTCCTAAAACTACCCTAAGGACACATTTAAAAGAATAAAAAGCAATGATGAGGCCCAGGTTAGAGAGTCATAAGTGGAGAAGAAAAATAAAGAAGAGCTGATGGAAACATGGTGGAGGGGAGGTAACATGGGCAGAAGTGCTTGCATAGGAATATGTTGTTGAAGGGGAAACGAAGAGAGATTGAAATGATTAAATCTTTGGCTTGAAAATGCTACAGACACATATACACCATGGAATATTATGCAGCCATAAAAAAGGATAAGTTCATGTCCTTTGCAGGGGGCATGGCTGAAGCTAGAAGCCATCATCCTCAGCAGACTAACAAAAGGACAGAAAACCAAGCACCACATGTTCTCACTCATAAGTTGGTGTTGAACAATGAGAACACATGAACTCAGGGAGGGAAACATCACACACCAGGGCCTGTGGGGGCCGGGGGGTGGAAGGAAGGGGAGGGACAGCATTAGGAGAAATAACTAATGTAATGACGGGTTGATGGGTGCAGCAAAGTACTATGGCACGTGTATACCTATGTAACAAACCTGCACATTCTGCACATGTATCCCAGAACTTAAAGTATAATAAAGAAAAAAGAAATTATGGAAACAAGATATAACATGTAAACTCTAACCAAAATAAAGATTATTTTATGTTAATACCAGATAACATAGAATTTAAAAAAAAAAAAAAAAAGGAAAATGCCAGAGAGTGAGGGTAATAATTTGGGCTGAAAACAAGGGGATAAATTGAAAGTACTATGCATTATTTTTAATAACCTCTAATATCGTATTGGCATACCAACAAGCAGAAAAGATAAGGCAGGTTTCTCATTTAAAGTTTAAAAAAAAATAAAATAAAAGGTTCTTTAAAAGTTTGAAAGATATTAGGGAAAAGAGTGTCATTTCTGAAATTTTCTACAGTGACAGCTGGGTTTGCACCTGATTACTCTAAAATAAAGAAGATTCACCTGGTCCTCCCCACCCCCATGCTTCTGGTTCCCAGTGTGCTTCTCTATGCATCTGTCTGAAATATAGGAAACAAGTAAGGAATGCAAGACCTCATTAGAAATAACATAAACAGCAACAAAAACGGCTTCTGAAAATATAGATAAAAGTCTTTAACAACACAAAATACCTACAGTTAGATTTCTCAGAAACACATACCATTACATCACAGCCAGAAAACAAGATTTATGATTATATTAATGAAGGAGAGGATAGCACTGCTTAGAAACTAAAATATGATTATTAAAATTAAAAAGTAAACAAAAGGTTTAAAGAACATCCACACCCATTTTGCTCAGGTCATATCCCCCATCTTCTTGGTAGCTCACCTCCATGAGGTGACCCTGTTAACTGCTGGTCTCATCTGCTGTTCTGCCCTGGCTCACTTGTTCCCCTTAGGCCAGCCATTTCTGAAACATTCCAGATATTCTCTTATCTTGGGACCTTTGTTTCAGGTTGTTCTACTGCTTGAAAACTGCTCCCAGATGCCCTCTGTGCTGCACTGCCCAATTCAATTCAAGCTTGTGCTAAAATATCTCCACCTCAGGGGCGTTGCCAATGACCACACTAGTTAGTATTCCAATCATTCCACCTACTTGCAACTCCTCTTCTACGGTCTACTTTTAGTTTTTGCTATTGCACACATTAATTCCTACATATTATTATATGTACTATTATTAAGTGTGTCATCCTTTCCCCAGAATGTATGGTCCAAGAATCAGAATGAACAGTTGTCTTAAATAATAAAAAAGTACAGCTTTACATAACTACCAGAGACATGCCTAAAGCACAGAGACACAAGAAATTGAGTCATGAATTTACTTTTCCCAAGATTTATTACAGATTTATTTATTATCAAATGACTATAAATAACTGAAAAGCACAGTAGGGGACTGGTTACATAAATTATAGATCCTCCATACAATAAGAAATCATATCTTCATTAAAAATGATCAGGTAGCTCTAATTATGGTATATGAAGCATCACCAGGATATATGGGCAGCCAAAAACAAATAAGTAAATAAATAAAGTAATGCACAGAGCAATGTGTATTGTATGCTACAATGCCATGTGTATGTAAATGATATTCATGATCTATTGTTTGTAGCAGTGGTGGCCTTCCAAGCAAGCCAACCATCTGTCTGGTGGACAGGTAAAGAGGAGGAACTTCCTAAATTGTTACCACATAAATGTAATTCCTATAAAACAAGGAATTGAATGTAATGACCAAAAAAATATGTGACTAAGTTGGGACAGAAACTGCTTGCTTTTAAAAATATACATATATTACATATAACTATATATAAATATATACATGTTAACTATATATAAATATATATATTATATATAAATCTGTATTAACATATATATACGTATATATATGTTAATACAGATTTTAAAAGATTTTTAAAAGATCCAACCATTCTTTTTCCTGAAAAACTTGGAACTTCTAGTATTGGAAGAAAAGTAGCCACCCTGAATGTCTCCAGAGTACCCCACATCTACCCCCCAACCACACCCTCATCCCTCCCACAGATGTGCCACGATTTAAGTACATTTTCCCATTTGAGGATAAACAAATTACTTTCAAGTACCTTTTCATCTGTTTCAGAGAAATAAACACACACATGCACAATATTAACCTTAATCATGACTTTCTGGCTATAGTGCTTATTTTTCTACTTCGTGTGTTTCATGGGCATGTCTACAATCAAAATGGTATATTAGGCTTGGATATGTGTTTTTCTCTTGCTCAATCTGGCATCTAGTTGTCACCAACCAAATCTATCTTGTGACGTTACCATCCTCGTGCAATGCCCCAAGCAAAGTGAGTTTGCACAGTCTTTGTGTTTGCATGGCACATTGATATTGTATCACAGAAGACACAGCATAAAACAGAAAGAACAGGTCAACCATTTGACAGTGAGCTTGCATTCAGGTCAAATAGCATATTTGTTCTGAATACTAAGGACCAATTTACTGTGTCAGTTGTGAGCTCCCTATAAACATACAAACCTTTTGCTTCTCTTCCATCGTGAATAAATCACATTTTCACCTGCTCAACCAGCCACTTAGGACTTATAAGGTAATATTTAACTTCAAGACAGTTGTTCTCTCAGGCCTAGTTGCAACCCTCCTGTTGTTTCTTAGTTGTGGAAAAGGTCCCCTGAGGATTTTCACTACGGATACTAGAACCTGTCCCTTACAGGTGTGTTTCTGTTAAGGCCCATGCTGTGCTTTTCAAAGAGGTGGATGGGCAATACAAGCAATCACCTTTTAATGTGAATGGGAGATAGGAGAGCATTCGGCAAGCAGTCAAGAAACTGGGGTTCTTAAGGTAGGACCCTGACACTGAATGGTCGTATATTTTGGGAAAGTCTGTAAGAATTCTGGGTCTCCTAATGTGAAAATTGTTCGGCTAACTGCATCATTTCCAAGATTTAAGTTCTAAAATTTCATGAACGTCTATGTGGAAGTTTCTATATGTAAGATAACTTAATTCTTAGGAGAGTGTCGCAGTTTTTCCCAGGGCTGCCATAGCAAAGCACTACAAACTGGGTGGCTTACATAACGGAAATTTATTCTCTTGAAGTTATAGAGGGTAGAATTCCAAAATGAGCCTGTGGGCAAGGCCATGCTCTCTCTGAAGGCTCTAGGAGAGAATCCATTCCATGGTTTTCACTTGGATCCTGGTGTTGTCAATCATCCTCAGCATCCCTCAGCTTGTAGACACATCAACCCCTGCTTATGTCATAACATGACATTCTCCGTGTGTGTGTGTGTGTGTGTGTGTGTGTGTGTGTCTATAATTGTGTGTGTCTGTGTCTTTTATGCTCTTCTTGTAAAGATGCTGGTCATGTTGGATTAAGGACCTACCCTACTCCAGTATAACCTAATCTTAACATACGTCTGAATTTCAACCAAGTAAGGTCATATTTGCAGCTAGCGGGGACTATGATTTCAACATTTTTGTTGGGTACAAAATTCAACCAGTAGCAGGGAGCACAGGTGATGTCACATACTTCTCCTTGTATACTTTTTAAACCAGATGCTCAGCAGGTAATGCAGTCAGTTTACCAGTCCACAGTTCTCAGAAACCCAAGCACAGGCAATTGGAATTGATAAACTTGAAAATCCCATAGTCACAAACAGCATTATCTGTCATTCCTCTGAATTTTATAAGAAAAAATGTGCCTCTCAAAAATATTGCTCCTTCAGGAAAATATACTGAAATTGAAACTTAAAAAGAAGAAAGATCCCATATCAGATATTATCATAGAAAATTCAAAAATCTGCCTCATACATAAATATCTGAGGAAACAACTGACTTTCCTTAACAAAATTACAAACTCTGTAAAGTTTGAATGATACAATTTTCAAGAATATTTTGTAGCTCCTGATAAAGTGAATCATGCTTATGGAAAGTATGCACTGGATAAATTTAGATTTATATGAATTTCAAATTATCCCTGGGAAGTAGCATTACAATAATCTTAATTCTAATACTTATAATCTAATAAGTAACTATTAAATGAATTCATTCTCTTGTTACCAGCAATGGATAGAGTATCTGGCTGACGTTTGTTCAGAGATGCCCTACTTAAACTAGTAACAAAAGGTTGTATAACAGTCTGAGCAGACTGGGCGCAGTGGCTCACACCTGTAATTCCAGCACTTTGGGAGGCTGAGGTGGGTGGGTCATCTGAGGTCAGGGGTTTGAGACCAGCCTGGCCAACATGGCAAAACCCCGTCTCTACTAAAAATACAAAAATTAGCTGGGTGTGGTGGCACATCCTGTAATTCCAGCTACTCGGAAGGCTGAGGCAGGAAAGTCACTTGAACCTAGGGCGCAGAGGTTGCAGTGAGCCAAGATCGTGCCACTTCACTCCAGCCTTGGCGAAAGAGTGAAAGTGTCTCAAAAACAAACAAACAAAAAGTCTGAATAGCAGGTTTCTGTTCCTGACAGTCCATAGAGTTATTCAAACAAGCCCGTCTCATCCTCCCATGGAACCATGGGTCACCTCACCCTCTTGATAATACAAGGCCTGCCTCCTACCGCCTCTGGTTGTTAATTGCCTTCCCAAGCATAGCCTCTGTGTGGTCCTGCATGCACGCAGTCTCTTTTTCCCTAGGCTGTGAGAATATGGGACTCATGCATTCTCAGCAGTCCCATCTGCCCAGTGTTGGATGTCTTGTGGTTTGGCCATCCACATAAACCCAGGGCAGGAATGCCTCCCTCAACCATGGGGTGAAAAGGAGACAACTATAGCATGCCTTAATTTAAATGACTATATGAGCAAGGAATCCTTAGCATCTCAGAGCATCCCCATAAGGATTTAGTACTAGACTGGACAGGGTGCTGGAATTCCTGGGACAGGAATGAGAAGCAGACACCTGTGCAGAACCATCTTCTTATAACCCAGGTACTATACCAGGATATAAACATGAACTTATCACCTGTTGACCAAATAGAAAGCTAAAAAGCCACCTGCTTACAACTGTTGGGAAATAATATTCTGGCTAAAGAAGCTGAGTTGATGAAAGATTAAGGCTTAAAAACTATGAAATAAAGCTTATTTAAGTCAAAGATGAATGTTTGGTTGTCCATAAGCAATGGCTTTTAGGAAAACCTAGTAACACTTGGCAACACCTAGTCTATTGCAAAATATGCTTTTGGTACACTATTTACACCTTTACGATCCATCACCCACAGAGAAGCTGAAGTAATCATCTAGAATTCTAATGTGAAATATGGCCATGTCCACCCCTGCTTGAATTCTTGCACTGGTTTTTCATCTCTCCAAACAATGTAAGCCCCTAAATATCATATAGAATCCCTTGAGTGATCTGACTCCCCCATTTCCTTCTTCAATCTCATCTCTCATTCCTGACTATGGATTTTTCTTTTCAGACAAAGAAGCAAGTGTTTGTGCAGCCTGAGGAGGTACTGAGTGGAGAGGAAAAAGTTAAATATATATGAGAGCAGGGATGAATAATAGAGTCATATGTTTTAGCTGAACAGAACTCAACCCTATAGGGGCTGAACCATCAGAGTAGAAAAGGTGAATTATTTCATTTCTCCAAAGTTATGATTTAACTATTCAGTGAAAAGTGGTTGCCAAGACAATTGAAAAAGTATAGTTTGTATCATTTAAGAAAAAGAATCATGAATGTTTATAGATAAACCAAAGGAAAGAGAAGGATATGGCTTAGAGATAATGATGGTCACTAGGTGGAAAAATCACTCTGATGTCACATGTTATATGGAGGCCTGAAATGTTAGGGTGGTTGTGCTAATATAATGAGCTTTTAATATTTACCATTTCTGAGATCATTAGAAAACTTTTGAAGAAAGTTCCAACCACCACCTCCTAAAATCTTCTATAATTACAGTAGTAGTTGGAGTGAAGAGAGAGACTGTGAAATTGCCTCCAAAAGGTGAGTGAACAGAGAGAGTGTATCATTTAGGATATTTTGATTTTACATAATAGAACAACCTATGAAATCTACAGAATGTATTGACTCATTAATTTGGAAAACTTTGTGATACTGTTGGCTTCAGAGATTTAAGGGTTCAAGTCATATAAAACTTGCATTTCTTGGCTGGGCGCAGGGGCTCATGCCTATAATCCTGGCACTTTGAAAGGCCAAGGCGGGCAGAACACTTGAGATCAGGAGTTGAAGACCAGCCTGGTCAACGTGGTGAACCCCATCTCTACTAAAAATACAAAAGTTAGCCGGCCATGGTGACACGTGCCTTTAATCCCAGCTTTTTGAGAGGCTGAGGCAGGAGAATCACGTGAACCTGGGAGATGGAGGAAGACTCCATCCAAAAAAAAAAAAAAAGTTGGATTTTTCTAAGTTCTCTTTTGCTAACCTTTGCAGGTTGATATTAGATTCCACATGGCAGGAAAAAGTCTGTAGCATCTTCAACCTCATAGCATATCATGTGCAGGTCTTGCAGGAAAAGCACCTCAAACAGAAGCCCTAGATTTCATTCTAATTGTACTCAACCCTAAAACAAGCACTGTATTCAGTGAGGAACCTGAAGAGTACAACAAAAGGAAGAGGGGAGGGAGTGGCTAAAAAAGAATTGCAGGAGGTATGTGGGGTCTATGGGAAAAATCCAGGGTTTATCTAGGAAAAGAGCATAGAGATAATTCTCTGGAAGGATAGTAATGACCAAAACTTCAGGTAATCGGCCACACTGATGTTTGGTTTTGTGCAAGCTCCAGTGAAAAGGAGAAACTCTGAAAGACATCATTCAGCCAACAAATGTCCTCATGAATATTACATACTGTTTTTGCGGTAGGATGTTGGTATATTTAAAAGAAGTATAAAATAAGGTTCCTGATTTCAAGTCCATAAGCTCTAGAATTTCATCATGGGCTAGTAGAACTTTCTACAATAATGAAAATGTTCTCTATCTGTGATGTCCAATATGGTAGCCATTATCCACATGTGGTTAAGTATTTGAAATATGGTTACTGTGATTAAGAAACTGAATTTGGAATTGTATTTTATTATCATTTGTTGATTTATATTTAAATATAGATAACCACACATGACTAGTATCTAACAGTATAAGACAGCACAGCTCTAGATCATAATCTCATATAAAATAAATGGTAAAATTTACAATATGAAGTAGAATTAAATTAAACAGTGTGAAAGCCTCTGAATTTTGTAAGCAGAGGTTTAAACTGGGTTTTGGATTTATACTTGTATGAGTAAGAATTTAAACATGATTATTAAATTCCTCCAAATTCCCACTGGTGGTTTGATAAAAAGGTGGAAGAAGCCATCTCTATGTCTCTGTTGATCATGCTTTTCCATATGAGAATGCAGCTGGCTCAGCCTTGGTATGGGACATTCATAACACACAAGTTAAAGTGCTGGTAATAAAGGAGAAAAGCATTTGAAGTTTGGACACTCACAGCTCTGAAACCAAGGTTAGGTGGCACACATCCAAACTCGAAGCTCTTCCAAGGATACCACAGATAAATTCCTCCACTGGCGATACATAACTGGTCATGTTTTTTCTTAAAGGGTCTTGTGAGAACTACTCCTCCAATGTGAAAGTAAATGAAGATTTCTTGTACTATTTTTATTCCTTCTATCTGACAGATACTGTTGCTACAGATTCAGTTATTGGTAAGTGGTGTGATCAAAGTTGGAATTGCACACCTATTGACTTAGATTATTTGGATAGCATTGCTTCATAGGTGACTGCATTTTTTTCCCTAAAACTCATTCTGAAGTGGTCACCAGATGAAGAATAGAACAAATGTAACGAGGGCTGTAAAGAAAATGTTTATTCTTATTTTATTTCTTCTTTAACTAGTTAGAAACAAGACATAGTCAATTAATATTATTTTTTGATTACCTGAACTAAAAGAAGGAGAGGAAACTTACATATTAGTTGATGTTTATTGAGACGTTTTCCTATGTACCAGTCATTTTGCTATACATCATGTATTTATAAACTTATATAATTATCCAAGCAATGGTATGAGGGAGGCCCTTCTACCATGGTCTTTGGAAAAGAGGTAACTACTGAAGTGGCTGGTTAAATAACATGTCAAGATCAAGAACTTGATGTGATGGAACCAGGACTCAAGAGGGCAGTCTGGGTCTGGAGCTTTTGATTTTAAACGTCATATTGCTTCTCTCAATTTATGCATACCAGCATATGCGTAAACACAACCCCTGAAAGAGGGCCTAAAATTGGTTTCACACAAAGAGGCAATATACCCAATCAATCTCTTTGTGGCTATTCTCCTCAAGTAGGCTCCCTTCACTATCCTATACTTCTTTTCTCTCCTCCCAGCTGGCACTCAGTAAGAACCAGTAGGATAGCCTAGGGGAAGATATTCGGGACACAGATGATACACAAATTTAATACACAAATTATAGAGAAAGAAGAATTATTCATGTTGGTAAAATGTTTTGCTACCTATAACATACATTCTGGTGGGAAATCTAACGGGTGATTTTTAAGGAGGTTCTAAATAAAATAATCCTAGCAAGAGTGAAAAATGCAATATGAGGCTTTCACCATGCAAAATGCAATGGCGAGGCCATTTCCAACCTGCATTTAACAATTTCAGCTAAAAAAGTTTGTTATCCTTAATGAAATGCCATAGACATTTGCAATGAAAGAACATATTAAATGTCCTTTTTATGAATTACAATGTTAATGTTAAGCTAAGAAATTGGGAATGGGAGTGAGTGTTTAATCACAGCCTTTACCTCAGCAGGGTTTTATACAATAAGGAATAAATAGCTTAGCAAAGCTTCATTTTTCTGGTTGTCTCCTTTAAAATCAAGCCTGGTCAGTATTATTTTTTTCTATCGTTTTATGGTGTGTAACAGGGTCTCACTGTGTCACACAGGCTGGAGTGCAGTGGGGCAATCTCAGTTCACTGCAACCTCCACTCCTCGGTTCCAGTGATTCTCCCGCCTCAGCATCTGGAGTAGCTTGGAGTATAGGCATGTGCCACCCACCCAGCTAATTTTTATATTTTTAGTAGAGATGGGGTTTTGCCATGTTGGCCAGGCTGGTCTCAAACTCTTGGGCTTAGGCAATCTGCCCACCTTGTCCTCCTAAAGTGCTGAGATTACAGGTGTGAGCTACCCCACCCAGCCCAGGAACTGAGTTCTGTATATAAAAACAATGAGTTTGGAGCAGATTGTTCCTTAGAGCCTCCAGATGAGAACTTACTCTCACAATACCTTTATTTCTGCCTTGTGAATGCCAGTCATGCTATGCTGGACTTTGACATATAGAGCTGTGAACTCATAAACTGGTAATTTTAAGCTGCTAAGTTTGTGGTAATTGTTATACTGTAATAGAAAATGAATATAATGGGCAAAGGCTACATTAACTCTCCCACCTGAGACAAATCGCTGTGGGCATTTCTAAAAAATTGTGAAGAATATAAACAGATTTATGATGATGTCACAAAGCTTAAAATATTCCTCAAACTTCATAATACATTTCAGTCTATAAAGTGAGTTCAAGTCTTTTTTTTTTTAAGTCACAGAATCCCACCTGTACACTTACACCCTAGCATGAGGGGTCCTATATTCCCTACACAGCACTGGCTGTTAAGTGTGTGTTCATGGACACAATTATGAATGAATACACAATTGGATAGAGGAAAAATATTTGTATCCATGATTCAAAGTATTTTTCTCTATCCAATATCAGTAAAACTAATATTTCTAGATAAAAATATTTTGATCACAATGTTCCTATAAGAAAAACATTTTCTATAAGAAAAATATTGATGTTCAGTATACAAAATATTTTCCTCCATCCAATATCAGTAAAACTGACTTTATATGTGAAAATGTTTTGATCACAATCAATGTTCCCTTAAGAAAAATAATAATTTCTTAAAGGCTTAGTTTATTATTTCACACTGTGCCAAATTTCACACTTGATTCCTCACATCTTCTGACCCTTTTATATGGTTAGCCTTTCTGTCCCCACCCAAATCTCACCTTGAATTGTACATCCCACGTGTTGAGGGAGGATAGTGATTGGATTACCTATAATCCAATCACTGGTTTCTTCAGCCCTCCCTGGTCAGTTTTATGATGTTGATGCTAGACTATTTGGTGGGACTGAGTGAATAAAGAAATCACGTTGAATTGCTTACATATTTTTAGTTGCAGTATATCAAAATTCTTTATTTTGAAGAGAATGTTGCTGATCACGTCTCCATTACTGGTGGCAGTAAGCCAAACTGGGTGTTGTTGGGTGCACATAGCTTATTTCCATTGACAGTCACAACTGTTGTTGGAGAGCCATGTTCCTATTTGTTGACTTGGTTCCATGTCCAATTATAGTATGATATTGTGATATTAATGTAAGAATAACCAAGATATGTGACATCTCCTCATTGACACGTGTCCACTGGTTTCACAAAATTCAGTCAGTTATCTTATATTCCCACAGTGCTTTATATCTCTCTGTTACAGTCATTGTTACAAGTTTAATGATATTTTTCTATTCTAGATTTAAATTCCATAACTGCAGTAGCCATGACTGCTGGATTATCACTCTGTCCCCACTGCCTAGCAGTGTGCTTAGAATAATAGGATCTCAATGATGTGTTGACTAAATGGGTACACTTAGCTGGCTAGGTGGGTGTCTTTTTTTTCTCTAAGTCCCCCCAAGCTCTATGCATTGTTGATGTGGAAGAATATCCAATGAAGTGAAAAATATTTTTGAATAATTCACTATATATTAGGTATATGTAAGGTGCCATGAGTATAGCCCTGTCACTAAGAGAATCTTATTGGAGGGAAAGACAGGTAAACAATTGTAATATGGATTTTCAGGGTTTATAAAAGCAATGTGTATGTTAGAAAAACAATATCCTGACCAATTCTACTTGGGAAAGTGTGGCTAATAATTTAGATAAGACATTTTTAAAAGTGAATGCTTATACTTGGCCTTGAAGAAGAGCTAGGCAGCCTCAACAGAAGGAACCCTATGAACCTATGGAACAGCACTGTTCATTTGTATATGGAAAAATAGTCTGAGATTGTTGAAGTATGGGTGATGAAGAAAAAAGTAGCAGAAGGCAAGATTAAACATATAAGCAAATCCTAGAGAGCTTATAAACTGTGCTCAAAAGTATAAACTTTGTAAAATGGCCAATATTTTCCAAACTGTTTATTGAAACAGAGTCCCAGTGGAAGCTTAAATATTTAATCAATAAATTTAATAAGTGCTACATACTTCATCTGCTTGGAGAGCCACAATATCCATGAAAAGTGCTGAGAAGTCTCATGATCGCAAAGTTTACCTTTGCATAGCTCAGCATTTCACCAAGTTATTCTATTGCAAAATATATCCAATACTTGTGCACATGTATAACATCTCTGCTAGCAGTTCCACGTGATATACTTTGTGAATCAATGCCATAAGCATGGGAGTACTTTAAGTCAGGGTCCATCATGGTTATTTCATATTTCAGAAAGATCACTCTGATGAAAGGGGAAAGATCAAATTAAAGGAAAGTAGGCTTGGAGATGGGGAAGACAGTTAAAATACAAAGGTAGGAATGATAAATTTTAAGCTAAGGTAGTAAAAATGGAAATATGAAGATGGAAGCAAATTTGAGACATACTTAAGGAAAAAGATGTTAGTGATGCTAAAAGAAAAAGTTCAGCTGAATTAAATTTAAAGGATTTTAATTTGTGAATTGGGCAGCCTTCTGAGTCAAAATAGGCTCAGAGACTCCAGCACAGCCACTTGGTGGAAGATTTACGGACAGAAAAAGGAAAGTGACATACAGAAAACAGAAGTGAGTTACAGAAATAGCCAATTACTACAAGTTGGCATGTGTCTTATTTAAACACAGGTCAAACAGTTGGCTACATTTGTTTTGCCAAAACTCGGTGATTGGCATGATCATAGGCTACGACCTGTATACCTCCACTTTTTATAGTTCACAACAGACAGAAAAACCTTTAGGCTGAATTTAAGATATATAAGGAGGCAGATTTTAGGCTAAAATTGATTTAACAGTGACTAATTTGATGTGAAAGTTAAAGAGATGAAAGAGTATGTGTTTTCCAGGTTTCCAGATCGTGTACATGTATGCTGGTAACATTAACAAGAAGAGAAATGAGCTTGTGAAAAATGAAAGAAATACACCATTATGCATACTAAGTTAAAAGTTCTTATTGGGCATTTAATGGAAGCTATGCTCTTGACAGCTGACATATCTTTCATTTACACCACTTCTAGAAAGTGTATGTGTGTTTACGCATTCCTTTGTTTTATGCTTATTCTTGGATCCAAAAGAAAGAAGAAATATCACACCATGGCTGGCTCCCATCTGAGTTGAAACAGACAGAAGTAAACCTGGGCCATCAGTTCTCTACATTACTCAAGTGAGCTTACTGAATTAAGAAAAAACACAAAGATTTGAAATTAGAGACAAAGCAAGTTTGGCAGGACTTTCTTCCTTTCTTTGAGGAAATAAGGTATGGCATTGTGTGGTTTAAAGGGTATAAATGTACCGACAAGTGGCAAATGCTAATCAATTCCACAAACCTAGCAGAAATCATAGGTAATATATGTAGCTGCTGAAACTGCCAGATTTGGGCTAATTCTTGGAAACTTTGAGTTCTCAGAATGAATCCTTCACACACTAAACTTTTTTCAACAGCAAAAAGATTATGAAAACACCTGGTTCTATATTCTCTGCAAAAATTAGACAATGAAACATCCATCAGAATATTAGAAGATCATCTGTTTAAGTCAAAATAAATACTAAATGGGTTTTTGACACCTAATTAACACAGATCACACTTTTAAGTTGTATTAAACTATTCTCACGTTATTTAAAAAGAAAATTGAGTAGTTTCTCTGAAGTGCTATTTAGAGTATTTTCTCTATATGGGACCTGGTACAAACTAGGTACCATTTTTAAAAAGGTATCTATTGAGTGTCCCCAAACTAGTTTTCTGTTCTCAGAAGTACTCCTTCAAATAAGTTATAGTCATAAAAATTATTATACTACAGTTAGTTGTTTATGACATAAATACCTAAGTTAATTCTCTACAAAATATACAAATACTTAGATATATATGTGTGTTTGTGTGTGTGTGTGCTTTCATTCCTTTACAGAAAGGAAGAAAACGATAGCAAAACTCCATTCAATATTTCATGAAAAATTTGCATACAATTTAAATCTCTGCCTCCTCACTATCCAGTGCAGCGTATGATTTATAGTAAGGATATCTACACATTCCAGTTAGCCTAGGATGGTCCCAGTTTATGTCTATTGTCCCACTATAATTATTCATTCTTATAAAAGATATCTTGGCTTAGATGATAAATGGTCAGTAACACTAAAGTACAAATTCAATTAATAGTCGTTACTTCTAAATAAGTTTAAAATTGTTCAAGAAAGTCTTACTTTTTAAGCTATTTAAGAAACATTTCCTGTTTTTGACAATATTCCAGACACAGTACTAGTAACTAAGAAAATAAAAATATTTGAGATAAATAAGGTCTCCACTTAAAACTTACATAAAATGTATAGAGAAAGTAAATTAGAAAATAAATACATAAACAAAAAAAGAACAGACACTGATAAATACTATTACAATGAAGACTGTGCAATGTAAAAGGTATTTCCTGGGGAGGTACTTGGTTTTGGGTGACATGAAAACATTTACCACTGATCCTCCCACATCAGCCTCCTGAGTGACTGGGACCACAGGTGTACACCACCACAACTGGCTAATTTTTTGTATTTCCTTTAGGTTGGTGCAGAAGTAATTGTGGCTTTTGCCATAATGGCAAAAGTGAGCTCAAGTGATCCTCCCACCTAGGCCTCCCAAAGTGCTGAGGTTGCAGGGATGAGCCACCATGCCCAGCTGTCTTTTTGCTTTAAACCCATCCTTCTCTAATCTAATGCCTGACTTTAGTAAGACTGGAAGAATTTTGGACTTCCATTTAGGTATTATCACTGTGTTTACACGACAGAGAAAAGAATGGGCAGAAATCACAACAGGGATATTTGTCAATGACTGATAACTCAGGATGTGATATATAGACACTGCAATGGTTTCCTAGAGCTGCTGTAACAGAACACTGTGATCTTGGTAGGAATATGACAGAAGCATCTTCTTCACAGTTCAAGAGGCCAGAGGCCAGAAGTCAAGTGTCCATAGGGGCATGCATTCTCCAGTGGCTCAAGAGGAGTCTGGTCTATGCATTTCTCCCTCCTTCCAGTGCTGCTGGCCATCCTAGGCATTCCTTGGCTGGTATTTGCATCACTCCAGCCTCTGTCTTCATTGTTACATGGTGTCTGTCTCTGTGCTTCTTGACACAGTCATGTGGAATTAAAGACCCATTCTACTTCAGTATGACCTCATCTTAACCTATTATACAATTGCAAACACCTGTACTAGTCTGTTTACACACTACTGATAAAGACATACTCAAGACTGGGTAATTGATAAAGAAAAAGAGTTTTAATGGACTCGCAGTTCCACATGGTAGGGAAGGTCTCACAATCATGGCAGAGGGCAAAAGACACATCTTACATGGTGGCAGACAAGAAAGAAAGAATTTGTGCAGTGAAACTTCCCTTTGTAAAACCATCAGATCTCATGAGACTTACTATTATGAGAACAGTAGGGGGAGAAACTGCCCCCATGATTCAATTATCTCCCACCGGGTTCCTCCTACAACACATGGGAATTATGGGAGCTACAATTCAAGATGGGATTTGGGTGGGGACACAGCCAAACTATTTTAAACCCTATTACCAAATAAGTTTGCATTCTGAAGTATGAGGGGTTTCTATACATATTTCGAAAGGACACCATTTGATCCAAAACCGGCTACTTACTAGAATATAATTTTGTGTACATCAAAGATAAAATTTTAGGTCTGATGAGGAAAAACCTGACTTGAGTTACCAATGCAGACACTCATAACCTCTTACATCTCTATGGAAGGCAACAGGTGATTTCATGGAAAGTGTCATCCCCTTGGAAAAGATATTGCAACACAGACACAGATATGCCCTAAATATTCCTCCAATGTTTTTCCCAAGAGATTTGCAGTTACATGTGATGATAACAAAGGCATTGAGAAAAAAAAACAAGTTATTCAAATTTGGGAGCTTAACAGAAATTAGTTCTGAGGTAATGTCAATGGACAAGGACTAAAAATACCACTGCAGTCTATTCAAAGTGGAGGTGTGTGGATGTCAGGTAATCAGTGGAGCTTTTATCCCTGCCCTGTTCATATTGGGTGCAGCAAAGCTGCAGATTACTTTTACGGGTATGTCTCAAGTTCCTGAATTTATAAAGATTATTGCAACACCCGGAAACTGACAAAATTTCTACACTGATGGCTTATGAGGTGAAGGTTATGATAGGAAGAGCCAGGTGAAAGTCCCTAAAACTTCCTTCCTCTGCTAGGATAGTAAACCAAGGGCAATATCACATTTTCACAGGACTTGAAAAGATTAATTTCACCATCAAAGACTACAAAGATGCTGTTGATTTCTATCACATTTCAATTTAAATCATCCACTGAAGGTACACAACTCATTTACATAATTTCCTCCCTTTTATTCTGTCCATATCCTTTCACTTCTCACATCCCCAGTGACTTGAGAAGCTGGTTTAACGTTATGCTCTCTTCCTATCTCCTGAAGTCGTTCTCCATGTTTAACTCTAACAATCCATTGCTACAATATCTTTTACCCTTTCAAAGTCAGTTAGTTAATTTCCATTCATTCCAGTTATAATCTGAACTTCATCATCACTCAAAACTGAATCACATCTGTATCCCCAATTCTGATATTCCCTTTTTGATCATAGCTTTCTTTCCTTCACCTCTGTGCTTAATCATTCTCAATGAATACATCAATTATCTACTTTGTAATGCTAGCATTCATCAATTACATCTAAGACCTTATTCTTAGTTTTGCCATGTTGCATCATTTTTATACATAGTTCCTGTACCTTGAAATTTCTTAACCATAATTGCCACTCTATCTCTATGATTCTCCAGTTCTAAAAAAACTATACTAAATTTTTCCTTTATTTCTAAAAGGAAGTAATGAATTTAAATGACTGGGTCTATTATAAGTATATGCCATTGTACTTCAGGTGGACCCTCATGGATGCTAGAAACTCACTTATTCAGGCTTTATTGTTACCCTGTGCATTTCTATAGTAATAGTTTCAAATTTCCTTCTATTTTTTAATGGTTGTGAATTTCTATTTTGTATCAAAGAAAATTCTAATCTTGGTAAGCAACTGGATCTATGGCTTTTCCTTGCTCTAAGAAGCTTTCTTAACAAAGACCACATAATAAAATTACTTTCAAATACAATTTTTCAAACTATGAAGGGGAATTTCTTATACATTATAAGAAATATTTTAATTATGATACTAAGTCATCATTTTACACTCATAAGATAACCTGGATTTGGACTTAGTTGCCATCTCTATAATATTTGGCTAGGTCACCAAACATATTCCATTTTCTTCTAAAGTGGGGATAATAATTTTGGTATACTTTTAAATTTCTTTATAACAAAAATAGGAGCACTCTGAACCATGCAAAGCACAGACAATAACTAAAATGTCAAAACAATGAGAAAGTGAGAGCAAAACCAAGGCCAGATAATGCATACAGCCTTGGTTTTGCTCTCACAGAACATTCATTCTGTGAATGAATGTTCTGTTCTTTATTCCTACAATGGAAAGTTAAAAGGAAATTGGTGGCAATTTCCTCCATGGACAGAAAATTGGCACTGAGGCCGACTAGGCTTACCAACTGGAGGAGCATATAGAGTTCTTGACGCATGATAAATGACATAGAAGTTGAAACATGCCAGGAAGTTCTTCTCTTAGCTTTATTTAAAAAAAAAAAATGGGTGTTTGTAATTCTCTTGGCAATTTCCCTAAAATTCACATTTACATATAAAGAATAGGTATCATCATAAAGGATATCTTGCTTCATGGTCAAAAACTTTTAGTTAATTCAGAGTCACAGGTTTTACATAAACGGAGAGTGTATTAGTCTATTTTCACACTGCTATTAAAAAATATCAGAGACCGGCAATTTACAAAGGAAAGGATGTTAATTGACTCACAGTTCTCCATGGCTGGGGAGGCCTCTGACAACTTACAATTATGGCAGAAGGGCATGTCCTTCTTCACAAAGTGGCAGGAGAGAGAAGAACATGTGTGTGAGCATGGAGAAAACTACTATTTATAAAGTCATCAAATCTCATGACAATTAATTCACTATTATGAGAACAGCATGGGGGAAACTGACCCCATAATCTAATCACTTCCATCTCTTGACAAGTGGGGATTACAATTCAAGATGAGATTTGGGTGGGGACACAAAGCCTAACCACATCATTCTACCCTGGTTCCTCCCAAATCTCATGTCCCTTTCATATTTCAAGACCAATCATGCCTTCCCAACAGTCCCCCAAAGTCTTAATTGATTTCAGCATTAACCCATAAGACCAATTCCAAAGTCTCATCTGAGACAAGGCAAGTCTCTTCTGCCTAGGAGCCTGAAAAATCAAAAGCAAGTTAGTTATCTCCAAGATAAAATTGTTATCGGCCTGATGGGGGCACAAGAGGGCTTTCCTCCTACCCACTAGACCTGTCAGGTGATAGTTTGGCAGTTATTACTTTGCCTCTTTAAAAATGATAATTTGGCAGTCAAAGAGAGACAATCTCCTGATGGTCCACACCTGATAACATTAAATGTACTAACTGAATGCAAACTCCAGGGAGTAACAGCTTCCTAGGCATGCATATTAAGAGACAAAAATGGCAAAGTATGATCATCCGGGTACACTTCACCAGAAAAATGAAGTAAGCCTCAGATGAGCATGCATATAACTCCCTAAACACAATGAGTGTGCTCACTTCCCAAGGGTAAGGAGGGCTCTACACATGTGGGCAGCCCACCCTAAGGGAAGAATCATGGGAAAGAGGAGATTGTTTTCTTTTACAGTGTAACAATTACCGCAAACTTAGCAGCTTAAAATGGCACTTTATGAGCTTACAGCTCTATAAGTCAGAAGTCCAAAATAGCATGACTGGTGTTCACAAGGCAGGAATAAATGTATTAGTGAGACTGAGTTCTCTCCTGGAAGCTGCAAGGAGTAATCTGCTCCATACTCGTTTTTATATACAGAATTTAGTTCCTCAGCCTGGCACGATGTCTCAGGCCTGTAATCCCTGCACTTTGGGAGTTCAAGGCAGATGGACTGCTTGAGTTCAGGAGTTTGAGACCAGCCTGGGCTACATGGTGAAACCCCATCTCTAACAAAAATACAAAAATTACCTGGGCATGGTGGCTCACACTTGTAGTCCCAGCTACTTGGGGACTGAGGCAGGAGGATTGCTTGAGCCAAGGAGGCAGATGTTAGCCAAGATCATGCCACTGCACTCCAACGTGGGTGACAGAGTGAGGCCCTTTCTCAAAAAAAAAAAAAAAAAAAAAAGTCAGTTTCTTGCAGTTATATTTGGTGGTTGCTTTCAGTTCCCAGATGCTGCCTATACCCCCTGCCACTGTAGTCCTTTCTGTATACAAGCCAGCAACAGTGTGTCAAACACTTCTTGTGCTTGCAACCTCTGATTACACCTCTCTGACTGGCCAGAGGAAGCCCTCTGATTTCAAATGTCTTGTGTGATTAGGTCAGGCTCAGCTATGTGATCTTCCTGTCTTAATGTCAACCGATACAGTAATTTAGTTTCATCTGCAAAATCTCTGCACAGCAACACCTAGATTTGTATTTGATTGAATAACTGGACAAAGATGTGTGTATAACAGTGGCTGGGAATTTGGGGACCATCTTAGAATTCTATTTATTGTGCACCTCCAAATTCTATCAAAAATTATGGTCCATATACACACACAAGCTTGCGTCCTGAGAGATGGCTCTTTCCCGCTATGATCTTGTTAATAGAGGGGCTCTGTCATGTATTAGAATTCAATCACAGGATCGAAATACATCCTAATGGAAAGAGCCAAGTTCCACAGTTAAGCCTCTCTGGGCTTAGGTCTGAAAGAACACAAGCACTTAGCAAAGCCCAGTATCTGTCTCATTTTAACTTCTTAATAAATACGGCTCCCAAAGGCCTTTCTTGAAATATTTGGTCTTCTTGCTTCAGGACAGAAAATCTCTGGCATAGTATATGGAGAAAACTAACATGCCAGTTTTCTAAATGTTTGTATATTTTCGTTGGCTAGTTTTAAGATACCTGTTCTTAGAATCAATAAATGTATTTTATTACATAAAGTGCTTAAAATACAACTAATCCTCAACCCTCGGATGTATATAGTTTAAACCAAAAGTATTTATAAGAGGCTAATAGTACTATAATTTCAGTTTGTAGTCTTAGAAAAAGATGACATAGTTGATGCCCTCTCTATATGTTTANCTTAATATATTCACAGGTTCCAGGGATTAAGATGTGGACATCTTTGGAGGCCCATTCTACTGCTTATCACACAAACATAAATTATGTTTTTAAAAATTACATGGTAATTCAAGGGGCTGATGTTTGATATTTACATGTATTAACATTTAGTAATATCCTACCGCTTTGTAATTAGAATTGACTCCCAAGAGGTACACCATAATTGGTCATTGTGTAGATGCAGCACTTCTGGGTCAAGAAGTGATTAAAATATTTATATTGCACAGCTTGTTCAATTCACTTATATTATCAGATTAATTTACTTTGGTTCTCTGTGCATCAATATTTTCACCTTTTTTCCTGTAAAATGGAACTTGAAAGAAAATAATTCTTCACTGTAGTTTTAATAGCACCTGATTGTGCATTTGAAATAAATAAAATGATGATAGATTAATATTGAGACTTTTATAAATTAATACATTGTAAATATATTTTCTATGTACAAGATATAAAATACAAAAGGGACTATGAGTAAAAATCATTTTTAGTAGGACTCCCCTAACAGACAAAATTTGAATTAGTAATTTGCTAGTGATACATGATTTCAAATTTTTTATCTGTGTTAGGAAAATTTTTTTTCCACATTTAAAATGTTGTTAATTATAATGAAAATTAAAGAATATGATGATAATATTTTATTGTCTTACTTTTTAATAATATAATGTGAATATTGTTTCAGTTCTTTTCAGGTAGGTATCTGTGCAAATTTTTCCTAGAGAATTTAATATTAAAAGTGAAATTTGTATGAATAATTTTATAGCTTTACTAAATTTTTTTATAAATACACCACCAAAATCACACTGAGCAAAGATCTGTATTTAGAAATTATTTTCAAAGGGCTTCATTTCCTATTACCTGTGTTACAAGGTCAAAAGCTAGTAAGGAAAATAATTATCCAGGATTGAGAATGTGCAGCCATGGCATCAACATAGCTAAGAAAATTAGCTTTGGTCACTTCTGACTTGAGCTAAAAAAAAATGAAGTGAGTACGAGAGGCTTAATTAAGTGACCAAAACACAAATCTGCTTTAAGTAATTTGTATAAAACCATACTGCTGAAAATCAAATCTGCCCACAATCAATTTTACTGTCATTTTTGAAGTATGTTAACAAAATATAGACTTCAGCCTAAGGGCCATTGGAGGCAGTGAGTTTTTATCTTTGAGCCCTACTACCCTAAAGAGAGGTACAAAAGATGGAAGAACTGTCAGAACTCCGAGCTCTCATTACTGTTAAACATTCACTGCCTGCAGTGTCTGACAACATGAAAGAAAAGAAAATAGAAGCTTGTCCAGTTAGACCCTAATATCTTCTAGACAACATTGTTGTAGTCCCTTAAGCAAAATAGAAAACAAGAATTAAGTTAGGAAAAGAGACATGCCAAAATATGAATGCACAAAATCTCTCTAGCCAGCAAAAGACCTTTTGGTCAATCATTAATGCTTTCACCTGGAGCCAAAATTGTCCTTGCTGTAACAAACTAACCAAAAGAGTAATTTCCAAAGACAGAAGGAGAAAAACAGCCTGAAAAAGATGGGGTGGGGAACATCTGGCTATAACCAGGTAACAAGAAGGAATTCAGTGAAAAAAAAACTTTGAAAATGAACAGCAAACACTTCAGTGCAGAGATATAAGCCAAATTTGTCCTCACTTTGAACATGCAATCTGTCATTATTAAAAATAAATTAATAAAATAAAATAAAGCAAAATTAAATTCAGTTAGAAGTCATTGCCTACTTGGGTAGAAAGTTCAGGCCAACACTAAGACAAACTTCAGAGTTTCTCTGAAGCCCCAAGGCTTCCTTGAAGCTGCAGGAGGAGAACACACTAGAGAACCTGTCTCAACCTGTGAAGACATCTGGATAATAGATTAGTGCCTCCAAGGACAACTGCTGTGTTGAATGCATCTCTCTTCATACGTAGGTATGGGTGCACACACAGCAGTGCCAGTTTTCATGGAGAATAATGGTGTGATGCAGGTGACTCTTGCCCCACCCCAAGGCATAGAGAGTCACTCTCTTGCCATTACTACCAAGCACCATCATGGCCACTAACCAGCTACAGCTGGTTATTTCTGCCTGTCTCTACCATGTTGTTCAGACATTGTCTTCAGTCCAATCATTTCTTCGATGCTGTCACCAGAAGTTGGTAGAAACTGAAAAATGTACAATAAGGCACTGATAAACAAACTCTCTTAAAAAAAAATCTGATCAAAATTTGCTGACTTCCATGGTCTAAACACTGAACATGGCTAACTGCAGGCTGCTGACCTGACCTCACCAAAGGTGGAGTTGGGAAGAGATGTGCACAGCTTCCTCTCAGGAGTCACTGCAAGCTGGATCAACGTACTCCTGAATGTAAATGAGAGGGTCCAATGAAGGGAGATTCACAGATTAACAACCAAGAGTTGAGTGCTGTATTAGTCAGGGTTCTCTAAAGGGACAGAACTAACAGGATAGATGTATATATGAAGGGGAGTTTATTAGGAGAATTGACTCATGCGATCACAAGGTGAAGTCCCACAGGAGGCTATCTGCAAGGTGAGGAGCCAGGAAGCCAGTCTGAGTCCCAAAACATCAAAAGTAGGGAAGCTGACAGTGCAGCCATCAGTCTGTGGCCAAAGGCCCAAGACCCCTGGGAAATCACTGGTGTAAGTCCAAGTGTCTGAAAGCTGAAGAACTTGGAGTTTGATGTTCAAGTGCAGGAAACATCCAGCATGGGAGAAAGATGAAGACTGGAAGACTCAGCAAATCTCCTCATTCCACTTTCTTCTGCCTGCTTTAGTATAGCCACATTGGCAGCTGATTACATGGTGCCCACTCAGATTGAGAGTGGGTCTGCCTCTCCCAGGCCACTGACTCACATGTTAATCTCCTTTGGCATAACCTCACAGACACAGCCAGGAGAAATACTTTGCACCCTTCAATCCAATCAAGTTGACATTCAATATTGATCATCAGAAGTGCCATCAAAGCCTTGCAAGGATCACAATCCAGGCTTCTTTTCTTTTTCACAGACCAGGGTGATGGATTTAGACCTCTTTAGAGGTTATTTAATGAATATACCTCCTCACGGTGAGTTGACTGTCTCTGGAAGTGTGTTGATTTTATTGGGAATGTACAGACCTTGAAGACTGCCTTTCTTATTGCCCTAAACAAACATCTCTGCAGAAAGCCCTCCCTTTACTGAAGATAACAGCATGCATAGTAAGGCAAGGGCAACTGACCTATATAGATGCCATTATTGTAAGACATCAAGCTAAGCATTTCATCTCACTCAGTTACTCCACATGCCTGTATTCATTTAACTCTTCAATAAACACACATTTTAAGAAAAAGAACTAGTGTTTCTTCACTTGGAAGTTTTTTTCAACTTGCTTTCATAGAGTTCTTTATTGCATCTTCCATACCCCTGCAGATCCTTTTTTCCACCACACTAAAACTTGCAGTGCACTGGAATTACTCAACAAAGGGAGACTGTAATCTGCTTAAGATCTTTCACTCAACTTTATATGCTCAGAGTCTAGCACACAGCCTAGTGCATAGCAGGAACCAAAACACTTTGAACAAGGCTAGTAGATAATGGAATATGCACTGTCTAGGAAGTCAGAGATCTGAGTCCTATGCCCAGCCCTGCTGTTAACTGTTTTTAATTACTCATTGTCTTAGTCCATTTGTATTGTTATATAACATAGACTAGGTGGCTCTAAAACAACAGAAATTTCTTTCTCACTGTTCTGGAGGCTGAGAAGTCCAAGAGCAAGACACTAGCAGACTCTGTGTCTAATGAGGGCCATCTTCTTGATGTGTCCTCATGTGGTGGAAAGGGGAACTCCAGTCTCTTCCGTTCCTTATAAGGGCACTTATCTCATTCACTAGGGCTCCAGTCATGACCTAACTACTTCCCAGAATTCCCACCTCCTAATTCCATCACCCTGGGAGACAGAAATTCAAGATCTGAATATTGATGAGACATAAACATTCAGTCTATAACATTAATTTCACCCCTTGGGCTCCAGTGACTTACTTATAAAATGAAAAGATAAGCAGATACTTCACAAGGACACTTTTAATATTACATGCTTACAAATTTAGTTTATACTTCCATCAGGGATGACATAAATATCTGATTAAAAAAACACCTCTTTCAAATCCCAGTAAGAAAACAGATATTGTCAACTGACACTGAAAATAAATCCTGTAATTCTCAATGTTATGTGATTTTGGTATTGTGTAGCCTCACACTGAGTATAGCTGGTACACACAAAAAGAATGATGGCATGTGAGAGACATGAGCAAGACCACCTTTCATTCCTTAGCCAACCAACTATCTGTGCTCTAAAACTGGCTGAAGCTTTGTTGCACTTAAAGAAAAATAATTGCCAAAAAATCAATCTATATTCTTGAATCAGCTTTTATTTTTCCACAGCCAGGAAAAGGAAGCAGATGAACCTAATGTCTCGTGTTTAACAAAAGAAACTATCCAAAAGTGAAATTTCAAAAGTCAAAAATATGTTTATGGATACTGCTAAAATAACTTATTTTCCATTTTACATGCATATATTTTCATAATTTTTTAAGCCAGGATAACTTTCATCTTGTAAATAACCCTGAAGTAGTTAAAATCAGTGGTATACTGCTGCAACCCCACGCTGGGGGAGAAAATTAAAATTCCTGATTTGTAGCATTGGCCATTCCCATGCTGTAAATATTTCCATCAGAGCCAGTCTCAATGTAACAGCAGCTTAATAACTGGCTCACAACATTTCTAAATATTTTACAATGAACTTAAATAGGGTGGTATTACAAGGCTTCAGCGCACCACTGGAATGTAACTCAGAGACTTCATCAAATTGTATATGTTACTACTCTGAATTTCTGCTCTATAATCTTGCTGCTCACAGCACAGTCTCTGAACCAGTGACACTGGCAGAATTTAGGACAGGTGTCAGCAACCTTCAGCCACCCTGGATTATCACCTATATGTAAGTAAAGTTATACTGGAACAAACCACATGCATAAATGATTATAACTAATATGTTTACATATTGTCTATGGCTGTTTTTGCACTGCAATAGCAGAGAAGAACAGGGGTAACAGAAACCATGTGGTCTACAAAGCCTAAAATCTTTACTACCAGGCATTTTGCAAGCAAAGGCTGCCAATCTACAAGTGAGGAGACTGTTGGCCATGCAGATATTCAGGCCAAACCCCAGACTAAACAGAATCTGTAATTTTCCGGGTCCTCAGATGCTTCTCTGTAAATTAACGTTCGGGAAGAATTGCCCCAGAGCAGGCTTCAAGGGAGGAGCACACTGAAGACCTAAAAAATTAGAAGGCATTTATGATCAGGCAACCTTCACCAGAGAAGACAGAGCCAGAAGGAGATGTGTGCTAAGATACATACTTTAAGGAATTGGCTTACAAGACTGTGGGAGTTGGGAAGGCAAGTCCAAAAAATACAGAGTAGGCCATCAGGTAGGGGTGGCTGGAACTCTGGGGCATGAGGATAGAGCTTCTATCCAAAGGCAGAATTTCTCTTTCCTCCGGGAATCCTCAGTTCTACTCTTAAGCCCTTTCAACTGACTAAACCAGGCACACTCCAATTATTTTAAGGGTAGTCTCCCTTACTCAAAGTTAACTAATTTGGTACTTTAATTGCATCTACAAACTACCTGCATAGAAACACTAGATCACTGTTTAACTGATTAGCTTGGGACTGTAGTCTCACCAGGTTGATACATAAAATTTGTCGTCCTGGCATAGGAAGGGAGAGTGTCCATTATTAGAAAGAGCCAAGTGAAAAA
>NW_016107364.1:2652641-2660096 GCF_001604975.1 Cebus imitator | reverse complement strand
ATACATATATATATATATATATATATATATATGAGATACACAAGAGAATAAATGTGACAGGGATAACTAGCTAAATATTTCCTAATTCATAAGATTTCAGAGAGACAAATATGATGTCACTGTTGGTCTGAAACAATAAATGCAATTATTTCCCACTGAATTTTGATATCATAAAATGATTTCAACAAAGTATTGTATAAATTCTAATAAACCTTAGTAGGTGGTAAAAAAAAAATCTAAAAAACTAGGCTCTTGAAATAGCTATGGTCTTCAAAAAATAATTTTTTTACATGTAAAGAATGATAGGAACTCTCTCCATCAAATCAAAACATAAAATATATTTTATTCAAAGAAGATACTAATGGTTGCCAAACTCCAAAGGATTATTGTTGGAACCAAAGATCACACATAAAAAATTTGAACTTCTAAGCAACCACAACATCAAAAAAATATTTTCAATAAGTTAAAATGATAAAGGTTTTCACTCATAATGAGATGCTAGTTGAAATAACTCTTTAAATTTCTCATAAGGTATGTACTTGCCAAAAACAGACATAATATTTTCTCATTATTAGCCCTGCAGCAGAAAGGAAACTGGATAGCATGTTCTTTTCCATCTCACTGAGAAAAGGACATTTTTCACCAGTAGTTTAGAGCAACAATATGAAGGAAAGATGGCTACAAAAGTTACAATGATACATAATTATTTCTCTGAAAGAGACAGGCTGTGAATACTTGTGTTGATTGCTTCAAGAGGAGGTCTCCTGAGAAATCTGGTTTAGGAAGAGGGAAAATAACGGGAACACTCTGATGCCAAGTACAGACACCTCATTTCTTTATTGTGTCTCATAGTGCTATAAGAGAATATTTTCATGACCACACAAGGAGATGTCAAATGAGACAGAGTATATTTAGATTAAGTCATCTTCCCACATTTCTGCATGTGCTAATCTCGCTATATTTTTTCATATAGAAATCTACATAGTTTGAAATACACTGTGTGTGTGTGTGTGTGTGTGTGTGTGTGTGTGTGTGTGTGTGTATTTTTTTTTTTTAGACAGAGTCTCTCTTTGTCACCCACGCTGGAGTATAGTGATGCAATCTCGGCTCACTGCAACTTCAGCCTCCTGAGTTCAAGTGAATCTCATGCTTTAGCCTCCCAAGTAGCTGGGATTACAGGCGTGCACCACCACACCTGGCTAATTTTTGTAATTTTGGTAGACACAGGGTTTTGCCATGTTTACCAGGCTGTGCATGAGCTCCTGACCTCAACTGATCCACCCACCTTGGCCTCCCAAAGTGCTGGGATTACATGCATGAGCCACCATGCCTGCTGACACCATATATTTTTAAATATAGAAGTTTCATCTTTAGGAACATTTCACATTAATCTTAAGATATAAGGATTGACCCATATGTTGAGTTACATAGAAGAAATTGAAGAGACTAGAATAGGGGTTGCCAACTGTGACTGTACAATGAAATCTGCCAGGGGGACTTTATACAATAAGAATATCTTCTCTGTATCACAAACCCATTGACTCCTACGGTGTAGAGCCCAGGGTCAGGAAATTGGAAAGCTCTCCAGCTGATTGCAGTGTGTAGTTGTAATTGCCTGGTGGGTTCGTCCAACCTGCTGCACAGATAAAACCAATTCACTGGGACAACAGTATTGCAGTAGAGAAAGAGTTTATTAATTACAGGATAAGCCAAGCAGAAGGACAAGAGTAAGTACTCAAATCAGCCTTCCTGAAAATGGGAAGGGTATGGTTTTTTAATAATAATTTGGGGGCTAGGGAATTGGGAATGCTGATTGGTTGCATTGGGGATAAAATCACAGGGGTTGAAGCTGTCTTCTTGCACTGTCAGTTCTGGATAGGGTTCACAGGACCAGGACCAATTGAATTTGCTCCTCGCTATTAGTCAGGGGTCTGAGTGGAGTCAGTTAGTCACTGGAATGCAAAAGTCTGAAAAATATCTCAAAGACAATCTTAAATGTTGACAACAGGGATGTCATTTTGGGAGATTTGGGGTAGTTACAAATCTTGTGACCTGTGGAGCAGTAAATGATTACAGAAAGGCAAGCTAGGGAACAATGGTTGGTTACTTTTTAACTACACCTACACCTTAGCAGAATTTAGAACCCTCTCATAATACTAAACTTGTGGGCTTTCACTACTTTTACAAAGGCGGTTTTGGTCCCTGAGCAAGGAGGGGTTAGTTTTGGGAAGGGACTGTAATTATTTTGTTTTAAAGTTAACAAAGGTAGGTAGTTTGTGAGGTCAGAAGTAAGATGGAGTCAGTTAGGTTAGATTTCTCCCACTGTTACAATTTTTGAGAAGGCAGTTTCAGAGTCAAGCTGAACCAGAACAATTCAGTCAATAGCCTGAAAAATGTGAAATAGTCCACTTTTAACTCTTAGTTGTTGCTTTTTTAAAGGAGTAACATAAATTGCAACTGCCCTTAATTAAGCACTAAATTCACACAATCTTCAGAATAGAAGCCAAGATTTCTGAGGCGTACTGTTTGTGAGCACAGGCTTTGACTTCAGATAGACCAGCCTCTGCGTCCTGTACTTTCATTGCTGCCTTGCTTCTCATCTCTCTGAATTTTAGCAGGTTACATTCCCTCTTACTTCCCCTGCATGCTCTTTTCTACACCGTAGCTAGGGGCCTCTTTTTAAAAGGTGAATAGGATCACAAAATACCTCCCTCTAACTTTAAATTCTGCAATTTCTCTTTATTGCTCTTGGACAAAGACCAACAGCTGTAGCATGACATACCACATGCTCTTACAGATCCTTAGCTCACAGGTCAGCCTTAACTTTCCTCCTCATTGTATATTCCAGCCGCATGAACCATCTTTGCATTTCCCAAACTCAGCCACACTCCTTCCTATCCCGAGCAGACAGGAAACTTTCCCATTGACAGCTCATTTATGTCCTGAACTTTCTTCAGTTCTTAACTCAACTGTTCCTTCTTGTGGGAAGTCTTCACTCAAACTTGACACTTTCATGGCACTTTACACAATTCACAATTGCTTATGTATTTTGATGTTTATTTAACAAATGTACATTTCTCCTCCCACATTAAGTCTTGCCAGGGCAAGGACATGTTACTTTTTATCTAGCTTCACCCCAGTATCTAATGCATAGAGCCAGGCCAAAAGTCAATATGTTGAATGAATGAATATTCTTTGTATTATACAAGATAATGCATAGAAAGTACTCAGTAGTTGTAGAGACCGTTGAGCTTCCCCTGCCATAATTTCTTAAGCTTGAGGTAGTATATTCTACCTCTGACATGTTGAAACCTTGTAACAAATATGAATTATATAGAATTAATTTATGTATCAATAAATAAATATTCATATTATGGTCTATTATCAAAACACAGCATTGACATTGGAAACCTTTATTTGTGATGATATTTTTTAAGGATTATTGGAAAATCCCACAGAGACAAACAAAAGATCAGGGATAAAAGATAAGCTTTCTTGGGATTCAGGTCCCATATGATCAGGAAGGCAAGAATAGATGACAGGATGTTACAGGATGTTATCACATTGTGTCACATAACTCTGTTACCTGAACACTCTAAGTCTTTAGTATAAGTTAAAAATTATCTAGGATAAATATGTTTAAAATAAGGGCAAGAATTTGAGGTCCCAACTAGGAAGATTGTTTTAAAAAAGAATGTACATGAAGTTTAAAAGAATATTCTGCTTATGACCAGCTCTGGGACATTCTCCTTCTTGGTATAAGGTTTTGCATATTAGCACTATTGTCTCAAGAGACATGGAATTTTATTGCAGATAGTTGTTTCAGTTGGAGCCAAACTAGTAGGTTATTACCACAACTGAAAACTTGAACCAATCACCCTAAACTAAATACCAATCAAATGATAGAAATATTGTTAACATTTAGGCTGTTTAAAAGGAAAAGCCTATAATGAAAATGTAAGATAAAAATAAAAAGAGTTATAATAAACATATGTCTCCTTTCATTCACCAAGGATAAAAAGTTCCATGGTCCAGTACTATTTTCTCTACATGGTTATAAGAGATAACAAACGAATGCGGTGGGGTAGCCACTGCTAGCGGCTTGATTTAGCCGGTGCTCAGCCCTCACCTCAGTTGCTCCTTTGAAGGAAGCAAGGATCAAGCATTATCTAAGCAATCAAGATATACACCTTAATGGTGAATAATTAGTTTTATGGGGTTTATATTTCCCTTGATCATCTGAAACCAGGGCTTGATTCTCGGTCTCCCAAGTTTACTGTTTTAGGAGTAGGACCTTAGAATCTACTGGTTTGCTGCTTCCTTAGTTTGTCATCTGAGAACTGGTGTCTATTTTTATTTCCTTATTGGCTTTTTCTTTGGACTTTATTATTGCATAAAGATTGTTGGGAAGTATAAAACTTTTTTTTTAATTGGCTTTAGATTCTGGGATACATGTGCAGATCATGCAGGATTGTTGCATAGGTACACACATGGCAATGTGGTTTGCTGCCTCCATCCCCCCGTCACCTACATCTGGTATTTCTCCCCATGTTAGTATAAAACTTTTATATCCAAAATTAAAATAATCTACAAAGTAAATCCTGTTTAATGAGATATAATTTTGTTTTGTTGCGTTGTAATATTCTGTGCTTGATATTACTTGTAAAATCAGCAACAGAAGAGAGAACTGAATTTTAATGATGATGTCTATGAACCACTGAAGGTATTGGCTAAAGACGAGAAGAGTAGATTATATAAAGAGAATGTTCTAAAGCAGAAATGGTGTCCATTTTTTTTGCTGTAGAGGTGATGGCTACCCTTACCAGGTGTGGAATGAAAAGCTAAATGCTACTATCAGTAATGTGTCATTATTCAGGATAAAACTCTCATACTTTGTGTTCTCAATTAGTATGTATTGAATAGGTAAATTAATTGGCCTAATCTTGAACAGAAATTTTGTGCAGGCAGCACTACTTGGTGAAGACTATGAGGTTTTTTTTGTTTGTTTGTTTGTTTTTGGAGGAAAATATTATACTGTAGAGGCTGTGTAATTTAAGAAATTCTAAATAGTCAATAATCATTGACTCTCAAAATACTTTATTCAATGTCAAGGTCCTTTTAAACAACAACATTAATTATAAGTGTTTATAGTAGCCCCCTTCCCTAATCCACCATTTCACTTTCAATGGTTTCAATTACCTGTTGTCAACTGCAATCCAAAAATATTACATGGAAAATTCTAGAAATAAACAATTTATAAGTTTTTAATTGCACACCATTCTGAGTAGTATGATGAAACCTCATGCCATCCTGCTCTGTCCTGCTCTGTCCCACTCAGGAAGGGAGTCATCCCTTTGTCCAGTACACTCATACTGTGTATACTACCCGTCCCTTCATTACTTAGTAGCCATCTTGGTTGTCATATTATAGTGCTTGAGTTGCACTATCCACAATTACAGAAGTTCACTGGCATTCTTGATATCCACCTTTTTCAAGTCCCTGGGGGAGACTACGACATATGCATACTGACGTGTAATCACATAAATACATAAAATTTAAATTGTATAAAGGTTGTTTATTTGTCTATGTTTCCTTTTATATTAGCATGTGTTGTCTGACTGATTGCTAGCAGCCAAACTATGGCAACCTTAGGGCACACAAAAAAGGCAAAGCAGCTTACTTGAAAGAACTCTCAATCGGGGTGAATTTGGGCAAAACAATAATCATAATGAATAATATCCTATAGTATAGAAAAGAATCCAGGAGAGCATACTAATGTAAATAAACAACAAGTAAATCAAATAATGGAGGAGAAAAGACAGGTCTGTCATGTAAGAAAAATCTAATTAGCAAATATAAAAGGAATTATAAAAACAGAAAAATCACCATTTGGCAAGTCACAGTAATGATTGTTTCAGACAAGAATAATCAGTAATACTGAAGTCAGTCAATAAGCAAGTCTGATGAGAAACAAGATATTTACATGATCCCAAAGAATCTCCACAGAAGAGATACTTAATAATTACAAAGAGGAAAAGTAAATTTAGAGTAGGCAGATAACACTTTAACCAAGTGATCAAAGTTAGTACAACTATTAATTGGACAAATCAATGTCATATATCTCCTGATATAATGCACTGAAAGGGATACATCATCACTTTGTAATATTCTTGTCAAAAATTTATGATATGAATTTATTCATAGGGAAACATCAAACAAACAAAAATCATGAGCATTCTGCCAAATAACTGGGCTAGTACTCTTCAAAACTCTCAAGGACTTAAAAAACAAGGGGTGAGGAATTGTTCCAGAGTAAAGAACACCAAGAAGACATGAAAAGTAAATTCAACATGCAACCCTAGTTTTGATCCTGGACCAGAAAAAGATCATTACTGACAACTGGCAAAATTTGGATAAGTTCTATAGCTCAGTTAATAGCATTTGTTATTAGTAATTACTATTACTATTGTTAATAGTAATATGTTAACATTTTGTGCATCTGGATAAAATTTACATCACAAATCTTTATAATTTTTTGGATTTTCTCAAATCACAGGTGCAAAACAGGTATATATATATATATATATATATATATATATACATATACATACACATACACACACAGACACACACACACACATATATGTATATATGGGGTACATGCGATGTTTTGATACAGGCATACAGTAATAATTAAATCAGGGTAATTGAGGTATCCTTTTGAAATTTTATGTAAGCCTGAAATAATTTCAACATTAAAAGCTAAAAATGTTTTTAAAAAAGATACAGCTCAACAGTAAGAAAACAATCTCTCTTTAAAAATTGGCATCTCTGAACAGACACCTCACACAGCATCAAATAAGGTGCCCAACATCATTTTCTGGTAGGAAATTTCAAGTTAAAACATCAATGAGGTGCTACTACATACCTATTAGAATGGAAAAAATCAAAAAAAGCTGACAATACCAAATTGCTGACAAGGATGCAAAGAGACAGGTACTCCAAAATATTACCGATGTGAATGCACACTGGCACAGCACTTTGAAAGACTTACAAAACTAAACATAGTTCTACCAAAAACAACCAGCAATTGCTCATCTTGGTATTTATCTAAATGATTTGAAAGCCAATATCCACATAAAAATCTGCGTGAGAATATTTATAGCAGCCCATTCATAAAACTGCAGTCAACCAAGATGACCTTAAATAGGTAATAAATAAATAAATACCCATGGTATTATATCCATGCAGTGGATTATTCTTCAGAAATTTAAAAAATAAGCTATCAAGCCATAAGAAAGCTATATACTATATAACTACAATTGGATGATGTTCTAGTCAATGCAAAACTGTAGATATAAACAAAGATTAGAGGTTTCCAGGTGTTTGACAGGATGGGATTGGAATAAGTGAAGCACACTGATATATGTGGTTTTTTTTTTTTTTTTTTTTTTT
>NW_016107364.1:2609068-2652516 GCF_001604975.1 Cebus imitator | reverse complement strand
ACCATGCCCAGCTAATTTTTGGTTTTTTGGTAGAGACAGGGTTTCGCCATGTTAGCCAAGCTAACTCTTGACCTCAGATGATTCACCTGCCTCAGCCTGCCAAAGTGCTGGAATTACAGGGGTGGGCCACCATGCCCAGCCCACATTGATAATGCAGCAGAATATACTTTCATGTTGAATACAGGACATTAAGGTTTTTGTTAAAATCCACTGAACTTTACAGAACAAAGAATAAACCTTAATGTATACATTTTTTAATATTAGGAAGTTGGAATATCCCAGAATGGAATAAAGAATATGAAAAAACAATGTAAATGTGTTTTTAAAAATCACACCCTTTTGACTTAGGCTAGCACCTTTTTCCTTGACCCCCTTCAACTTCATAACCTTACTGAGGGCAGTCACAGAAAAAGATACTGACCTAAGTAACTTTGGGAATGAGTCTGTAAGTCTAAAGGCAAAAGGAATTATACGTAAGGGGTCTTGATTAACTGTTCTAAAACCACAATGCAAATACAGTTGCTCCTTTTTACCTGTGGGTTCTGCAACTTAAGTCAAACTAACTGCAGATCAAAAATATTTGAAAAAAAAAAAAACACTGTACCTGTATTGAACAGGTATAGACTTCTTCTCATAATTATTCCCTAAATGATACAATATAAAAACTATTTGCATAGTATCTACATTATATTGGGCATTATAAGTAAACTAGATATGAATTAAATATATAGGAGGATATACATAAGCTATATGCAAATATTATGTGATTTTACAGCAAGGACTTGACCATCAGCAGACTTTCCCATTTGTGGGAGGTCCTGGAATGAATCCCCCACAAATACTGAGGAATGACTATATGCTGAAGTTGAAGAAAAATGCAAAATGGATGGTTTAATTTCTCACTGTTGAAGTCAGGGGTCACAGATAAAGAAGAGAGGAGGTAAAATGATTCATGTAGTAATGGATTAGATTTGAAGGCTACATATATACTTCTATTTAGAACACAATATAGACACAAATGATTAAATTGAAAATATTTATAGATATGTATACATTCATGAGTTATTAAAAACACATATATCTCCTTGTTTTGTCAGCTGAGAGGACCTGGAAGCAAAAATACCCAGTACCAACTAGCATAACTAAGGCACAAATCTTGGTTTTTAATACTATTCTCCAGGAAAAACAAATAAACAAACAAACAAAAAACCTAGGCACTTTGAAGAAATTGTTGATTCCAAAACTGGAGGAGAAAATAGAAAAGGCAGGTGGATCATGAAGTCAGGAGTTCGAGACCAGCCTGGCCAACATAAAGAAACCCTGTCTCTACTAAAAATACAAAAGTTAGCTGGGTACAGTGGCTCACGCCTGTAATCCCAGCAATTTGGGAGGCCAAGGTGGGCAGATCATGAGGTCAAGATATCAAGACCATCTTGGCCAACATGGCGAAACCCCATCTCTACTAAAATACAAAAATTAGCTGGGCATGGTGGTGTGCACCTCTAATCCCAGCTACTTGGGAGACTGAGGCAGAAAAATCGCTCAAACCTGAGAGGCAGTGAGCCGAGATCGTGCCACTGTACTCCCACTTGGGCGAAAGAATGAGACTTAAAAAAAAAAGATGAGTGTTTAGCATCTTATAATGGCAGAAATAAGAAGGGACTCAAACAAAGCCCAAAGTGATAGGATATGTGAAAAGAACATAGCAGCAGCCAACTGAAAGAGCTTCCACAGACCACAGCTGGAATAATTTGAGCAATAAAATAAAATATTATAACCCAATCATAAAATAAATATTCATGAATATATAGTACAACATATTGGTCATATAGGTTTTTTATGTGATCTGATGAGAATGGCACTTTACCTCTATGGTCTTCCTCTGAAAAGTGTGCTACCTTGTGGTAATGATTAAAAAAGAATCAAATGACCTCATCAGAGGGGCCAGTATTACTGACCATTAATATTCAGGCTCAGATTAATTTCTATAGCAATAATTTAAAATTAACTAAAATAAAACAGGTTCTACATCTGCTAAATTTCTCTTCTGAAGGCATGGATTTCAATTCCAGCTTCACCACATACTAGCTATGTAAACAGGAAAAAAAAATATTTAAATTCTCTAGGAATCATATATTTGCCTTTGAACAACAGGGATAATCATTGTTTGGAATTTTATAGATTTGTTTAAAAGTTTAATTGATATAATTCATGAAATTCACTTAACAGACAGACCATGGTACTATAGGTGTAATTTATTTATTTTTATAAGCTTATCAATTGATTACTACCTTTAATTCTCTAAATTATAATATTGAGTCAATGAGAATTATAAAGTTAGAAAAGCATAATAAAGTATGTAGCAAAATTCTGCTTTATTCTCAAGATAATTTTTGAAGTTAATATTTTAACATATTCCTAAAAATATCTCTAGATAAACTTTTATAGTACATGTCAATAATGTAAGATATTTTCCACCAATGGGCATCTAACATAGTATTAAACAGTACCTGACACATCATTTATCAATAAATGGTAGTTTGATGAAAAGAATGATGATAATTACAATGACAATGATGAGGGAAGATTAAAACTGCGGAGGAACATAGCAGGAAAAGAAACCAGAGGGCATTTTCTCCTGTTATAATTATGCACATTCCAGTCATACAATAAGGAATTGTCAGAGTTATAGTCATTGTAGATGGACTATCTACAAGAAAGTGGCAAAATCAATTTTGTCATAGGAGACAATTTTCAAGGTAAAACATTTTCTTTGTGACAGTCTTTACAAAAAGATGACATTTTAAATTATTAATTGAAGTTTTAATATCATTCTTTCTAGCATTAGAGAGCCCTTTCATATTAGTGAGCCTGAGGGTGAGGGCAACTATTCCTGATTCTCAAGTGAGAGCATTAGCCAGAAGTGGTCTTTGCTCTAGAACCAGCATTAAATAATTAGGAACTCTCACAGAAATATTATACTATCATTACAGAATCTGTCATTCTTTCTCCAGGAAAAATATGCCTCCTGATGCTTAGTCATGAATTAGAACCCCCACCCCACAGTGAAGAATTCTATAATTCTTTCAACTCATATCACTTTAAATGGATAGCCAGATGATTGCATTAAAAATCCCAAATGGGAGGTCCAAGCCAGAACAATCAGGCAAAAGAAAGAAATAAAAGGCATACAAATAGGAAATGAAGAAGTCAAACCATCTCTCTTTACTGACAATATGATTCTATACCTAGAAAACTTTAAAGAGTTTGCCAAAAGGCTCCTGGAACTGATAAGCACCTTTGGTAAGGTTTCAGGTTACAAAATAAATGTACAAAAATCAATAGCATTTCTATACACCAAAAACCTTCGAACTGAGAGCCAAGCCAAGAATACAATCCCATTTATAATAGCTAAGCACACACACACACAGACACACACACAAACACACACACACGCACACTACTTAGGAATATATTCAACCAAGGAGGTGAAAAATCTACACAGTGAGAGTTACAAAACACTGCTGAATGAAATCGGAGATGTCACAAATGAAAAATTGTTCCACGCTCCTAGATTAAAAGAGTAAATATTGTTAAAAATGGCCATACTGCCCAAAGCAATCTACAGATTCAATGCTATTTCTATCAAACTATGAATGTCATTTTTTACAGAATTAGAAAAAACTGTTATAAAATTCCCATGAAACCAAAAAAGAACCTAAAGAGTCAAAGTTATCCTAAGCAGAAAGAACAAAGCTAGAAGAATCACATTACCTGACTACAGTAACCAAAATAGCATAGTAGTGGTACAAAAATAGACACATAGACCAATGGAATAGAATAGAGAATACAGAAATGAAGCTGCACACTTACAGCCATCTAATCTTTGACAAAGTTGACAAAAATAAGCAATGCAGAAAGGACTCCCTATTCAATAAATAATACCATGGTAACTGGCTAGCTATATTTAGAAGAATTAAACTGGATACCTCGCTTTCACCATATAAAAAAATTAATTCAAGATGTATGAAAGATTTTAATGTAAAAATGCTAAAACCATAGGAATTCTAGAAGAAAACCTGGGAAACATCATTCTGGATATTGGCCTTGGGAAATAATTAATGACTAAGTCCTCAAAAGCAATTGAAACTAAAACAAAAACTGGCAAGTGAGACCTAATTAAACTAAAGAACTGCACAGCAGAATAAATTGTCAATAGAGTAAACAGGCAACCTACAAAATGGGAAAATATTCATAAACTATGCATCTGACAAAGATCTAATATCTAGGAGGTCTAATATTAGACCTCGTTGCAATTCTATTACTGAACATATACACAAAAGAAAATAAATTGTTCTACCAAAAAGATACAGGCTAGTATGTTCATCACAACACTATTCACAATGGCAAAGACATGGAATCAATCTAGGTGACCATCAATGATGGACTGAATGAAAGAAAATGTGGAACTTGTACACCACAGAATACTATGCAGTCATAAAAAGGAATAAAATCACGTCCTTTGCAGCAACATGAATACGTTATCATGTAAGAAATTATCCTTAGCAAATTAATGCAGAAAAAGAAAATAAAATACCACACATTCTTATATTAAAGTGAAAGCTAAATATTGCGTACTTATGAACACAAAGGTGGTCACAATAGACATGAGGAACTACTACAGTTGGGAAGGGAACAAGAGCTGAAAAGCTAACTCCTGGATACTATGCTCACTACTTAGTTAATGGGATCATTCCAATCCCAAACTTCATCATCACACAATACACCCAGCTAACAAACATCCACATGTACCCCCAAAATCTAAAATAAAAGTTAAAATTATAAATTAAAAAAATAACACATATTCTGACATAGTGTTGATTTTAATTTAAAATATGTAAAAATTCAAACCTTACAGAAGAAACATGGGACCTAATTATTTGGTTGGAGTCAGGCTTTTATTTGCCTTTCCTGTTACAATAATCTAAAAATTCTAAATGTAAAACACATATAAGATGATAATCAGCACAAATTAAGTCATGTTGACAATATTTTTTGCATAAGTATAAAAACTAAAATAACACACCTCAAACTTTGAACAAAATAAAATTTGCCAATCCCTTAAGTTGAAACAAAAATAAATCAATTTTAACCATGACCGGTACAGTAAACATCCATTTGACATGTGGTGTTTATTATGATACTGTATCACTTTGTGTTTACATTGCTGATAAAGACATAGCCAAGCTTAGGCAATTAAAAAAAAAAAAAAAAAAACGGTTTATTGGACTTACAATTCCACAAGGCTGGGGAGGCCTCACAATCATAGCAGAAGGCAAGGAAGAGCAAGTCACATCTTATGTGGATGGCAGCAAGCCAAAAAAAGAGCTTGCACAGGGCAACTTCTGTTTTTAAAACTATCAGATCTCATGAGACCCATTCACTATCACGAGAACAGCATGGTAAAGACCCACCTCCATAATTCAATCAACTCTTACTGGGTCCCTTCTACAGCATGTGGGAATTATGGGAGCTAAAAGATGAGATTTGGGTGGGAATACAGAGCGAAACCATATTATTCCACCCCTAGGCCCTCCCAAATCTCCTATTTTCACATTTCAAAACTAAGCATGCCTTCCCAACAGTCCTTCAGAGTCTCAACTCATTTCAGCATTAACTCAAAAGTCCACAGTCCAAAGTCTCATCCAAGACAAAGCAAGTACCTTCTGCCTATGAGTCTGTATAATCAAAAGCAAGTTAGTTACTTCCTAGGTACAATGGGGATACAGGCATTGGGTAAATACAGCCATTCCAAATGGGAGAAATCGGCCAAAACAAAGGGGCTACAGGCCCCAAGCAATCCAAAATCCAACAGGGCAGTCAAATCTTAAAGCTCCAAAATGATCTCCGTGACTCCATGTCTCACATCCAGGTCACGCTGATACAAGAGGTGAGTTCCCATGATCTTGGGCAGCTCCACCTGATAGTTTTGCAGGGTACAGCCTCCCTGCTAGCTGCCTTCATGGGCTGGCATTGAGTGTCTGTGGCTTTTCCAGGTGCACAGTGTGAGCTGTCAGTGGATTTACCATTCTGGTGTCTGGAAGATGGTAGCCCTCTTCTCCCAGCTCCACTAGGCAGTGCCCCAGTAGGGACTTTGGGCGGGGGTCTGACCCCACATTTCCCATTCACATAGCCCTAGCAGAGACTATCCATGAGGGCCCCACCCATGCAGCAAACTTCTTCCTGGGCATCCAGCCATTTCCATACAATTTCTGAAATCTAAGTGGAGATTCCCAAACCCTAATTCTTGACTTCTGTGCACTTGCAGGCTCAACACCACATGGAAGCTGCCAAGGCTTTGTGTTTGCACCCTCTGGAGCCATGGCCAAAGCTCTACATTGGCCCCTTCCAGCCACAGCTGGAGTGGCTGGGATGCAGGGCACCAAGTCCCTAGGTTATACACAGCACGGGGACCCTTGGTCTGGCCCATGAAAATATTTTCTCCTAGGCCTCTGGGCCTATGATGGGATGGGATACTTTGAAGACTTCTGACATGCCCTGGAGACATTTTCCCCATTGTCTTGGGGATTAACATTCCACTCCTTGTTACTTATGCAAATTTCTGTAGCCGATTTAAATTTCTCCTCAGAAAAGGGGATTTTCTTTTCTAGTGCATTGTCAAGCTGCAAATTTTTCAGGCTTTTATGCTCTGCCTCCCTAATAAAACTAAATGCCTTCAACAGCACCCAAGGTACCTCTTGAGTACTTTGCTGCTTAGAAATTTCTTCTGCCAGTTGCCCTAAATCATCTCTCTCAAGTTCAAAGTTTCACAACTTTGGCAGGGCAAAATGCCACCAGTCTCTTTGCTAAAACATAACTAGTCACCTTGCTCCAGTTTCCAACAAGTTCCTCATTTCCATCAGAGACCACCTCAGCCTGGATAGTCCATGTCACTATCAGCACTTTTGTCAAAGCCATTCAACAAGTCTCTAGGAAGTTCCAAACTTTCCCACATTTTCCTGTCTTCTGAGCCCTCCAAACTATTCCAGCCTCTGCCTGTTACCCAGTTTCAATACCACTTCCACATTTTGGGGTATCTTTTCAGCAGTATCCTACTACTGATACAAATTTACTGTATTAGTTTGTTTTCACACTGCTGATAAAGACACAAGCTTGGGTAATAAAAAAAAAAAAAAAAAAAAAGAGGTTTATTGGAGGCCTCACAATCATGGCAAAAGGCAAGAAGGAGCAAGTTACATCTATGGATGGCAGTAAGCTAAAAAAGAGCTTGTGTGGGGCAACTCCCATTTTTAAAATTGTCAGATCCCATCAGACCCATTCACTATCATGAGAGCAGCACAGGAAAGACCCACCCCCATAATTTAATCATCTCTCACTGGGTCCCTCCCACAACACATGGGAATTATAGGAGCTACATATATGATTTGGGTAGGGACACAGAGCCAAACTATATCAGATGCTAAATAAAGAACATGGAAAGGTAGCTAAACAGATGTTGACTGATGTTATACATAACTAATAGGCAATACATAAATAACTTCCAAGTTATATTTCTATATCTTTGATTCCCAGGGCCTTAAGGAATGACCAATAATCACACTGCTCAAGGTGTGACTATGTGAAATTTAACCTGGCCAATCTTTAATGCTAGAATAAGAGTCTGCAAACTTAGCTGAGTCCTGAAAACATATGAATTAGAAGAGTTTGTCTACTTCTAATTAGTTTAAAATTAAATTGTAATAAGATGCAATAAAATCAGTTATTTTATATTCTACATCTATCATAGAGAATACAAATAATTTTACAATAAAGTTTTCATATGTTATTTTATCATTTTTAATACTATAATATTTATTGCTCTTTTCAAAGGATAGCAATCAGGACATTCAAAAATAAATCCAGATACGTTGAATATTCTTGGATCTATGTAGTTATAGGTTCTGAATAAAAATGCAAAAAAAATGTATATCAATAACTAACTTATTATACTATTCCCAGATTCTGAATTCTGGATAGTAGTATGGAAAACATATAACATTCAGAAATGAACTGAGAAACAAAATAAAACAGCAAGAGCAATAATGAAAAGGAATGATGAATTATTTTTTTCTAAAAGTATCACTTATTTTTGGCTTTGCAAAACTTTCACACTTGGTGTTGAATCTAAGAGGGGATAAAAAGAGATGAGAGTCAGTGAGAATAAGAAAGAAGAGCAGGAAAGACCCTAAAAGATCCTGAAAGGAGGAAGCAGGGGAGAAACATCAACTGCCTCACTAAATTTGTCTAGCTCAGCAAACTGGTTGAGCCTTGCATTTCTTTCATAAAAGGATTTGTTTTTAGAAATCCACATTTGAGCAAAGAGAACCTCTGACCTGTACAAGGTAACGTAAATTTTCCTCTCCCTGCTCTTCTTCACTAAGCACAAAAATAAACCCTGAAATGATGCACAAGATAGCAAAAACAGAACTAAAAATGGTGTAAATACAAAGGCAAACTAGTTAGAAACTCAGGATTGGAGGAACAGTATAGCAGCAGGGCACTTTATGTTGTCCCAGCCAACAGAATAAAGAGACCAAAGTCACAGAACCTCAATCTAGCAGCAGAAAGCAGCCCAGGTGCGTCCATCCTTCCATAGGATTGAGTAGGAATCTTGCCAACAATTCCAGGCAAACCCAATTCATCTGGCAAAAGGGATCGATAATTACCCAAAGCAATGCACTCCTTCCCTTTTTTCCCCTCCTATGCCAAGAGCCATAGGGAAGCCTATGCGTAGGTCACCAGCAAGGGGAATTCCTTGATGACAAGTTCATGCCTGGGAAGTTTATTTTATATGCCACAGACAAAACTGTCCTTCCAGTCAAAAGCACCTGGAGTGGGAAACATGATTTTTCCTTGTGGGTCAGAGACTCCTTTTCCTCCACTTAAAGGCACCAGGCATCTCAGACTGAGAAAATCTGCTTCGACTGCCACCTCAAGCATCACTAGCATGGACCAGTGAGAGACGCTGTGACACAAGATAAAGCAAGCAAACCAAAATACCATGACAAAGAGTCTGAAAATTAATTGCCATTAGGACTACAGCCAACAAAGGCAAACCAGGGCCTGTGTGCTAAACCTAAAGAAGTGAATGAATACTAAGAAAATAAATAGATGATTGATAGACAGATGATAAACAGAATCCAGATTATAAAAGCCAAATTTTCCAGAATACAAATAAAAATCACCTATTATACTAGGAATCAGGAGAATCACAAGATAAATTTTAAAAACTAATAAACTGATATAAACACCAAGGTTAACCAGATGCCCAAATTGTCTATTAAAAGTTATAAAGCAATCATCCTGAATATAATTCAGCAAGTAATCATAAATTCTTTTGAAATAGATTTTAAAAATAGAAAATTTTAGCAAAGAAATTGAAGTTATAAAAAAGAATAAAATTGAAATTATAGAACTGAAAAAAAAAAATAACAGAAATTTTTTTAAAAAATGGATTCAGTGAATAGGCTCAAATAGCAGACTGGAAACAATAGAGAATATAATCATTGAACTTGAGGACTAATCAATAGACTTCACTCAATCTGAACAGCAGAACAAACAGATTAGAAAAAAAATTAACAGAGCCTCAGGTGGGACAATAACAAAAAGTCCACATATATACATTAGAGTTGCAGAAGCAGAGGATAAAGAAAGTGGGCTTAGAGTATTCAAACAAATAATTCTGAAAACTTCTCAAATTTAGCAAAAGTCATAGACACACATATTCAAGAAGCTAATCAAACTCTCTATAGGATAAACCCAAAGAAATCCATGTCAAGACTTACTATAAGTGAACATCTGAAAATGAAAAATAAATAAAACATCTAGAAAGCAGCCAAAGGGAAGTCCATATTACCTATTGAGGAATAGCAATTTCAATAACAACAGAAATTATCTAAAACCATGCACCAGATAATGTGGCGAAACAATTTTCAAGTGCCAAAACACCTGTCAACTATGAATTCTATATCCAGTGAAACTAACCAGTTGGATGAAGGAAAACAAATATTTTCCCTTATGAAAGAAAAAAAATGTATATATATATATAAATAATAGAACTATCCTTAATGGCTAAAGGAATTTCTAGAAAAAGAAAGAATGCCAAAACCTAAAATGCAATAAAATAAATGGGAAAAAAAAATTTTGGAGAAAGAAATGGCCAACCAGAAAAAATAAATAAATAAATAAATAAATAAATAAATATTTTAAAATGACAATAAATTTTAAAAGACCATGAAATGAAGGCTACAAAGAAAGAAATAAGAAAATAACAAGAACAAATACTGGTATAGAAATGCAAAAGAATCATTAACTATGATAAAATGGTCAATTCATATTACCATTTGTGGGATGCTTTTATTTATATTTCTTGGGAGGTGCATTTCTGAGTCAATCAAATGTTAAGTAAATCTATTGTCAAACCATTTTGTCCTTTATATTAAAATATGTAAAAATTAAAAAAAAAAAGAAAAAGAAAGAATGTGATGAAGAAACTTGGAGCTTTGGTGTATTAGTCCATTCTCATGCTGCTAAAAAGAACTGTCCAGTAATGGGTAATATATAAGGAAAGAGATTAATTGACTCACAGTTCCACAGAGCTGAGGAGGCCTCAGGAAACTTACAATCATGGCAGAAGGGGAAGTAAACACATACTTCTTCACATGGCAACAGGAGAGAGAAATGAGTGCTGAACAAAGGGGAAAGCCCTTTATAAAACTATCAGATCTTGTGAGAACTCATTCACTATCTTGCGAATAGCATGGGGGGGAACCACACCCACGATTCGATTACTTACCACTGAGTCTCTCCCACAACAAATGGGGATTATGGGAACTACAATTCAAGATGAGACTTGGGTAGGGACACAGCCAAATCATTTCACTTCACCCCTGGCTCCTCCAAAATCTCATGTCCTCTCATTTAAAAACATAATCAGGCCCTTCCAACAGTCCCTCAAAGTCTTAACTCATTTCAGCATTAACCCAAAAATCCAAGTCCAAAGTCTCATCTGAGACAAAGAAAGTCCCTTCTTCCTATGAGCCTGTAAAATCAAAAGCTAGTTAGTTATATTCTAGATATAATAGGGGTACATACATGGGTAAATACACCCATTCCAAATGGAAGAAATTGGCAAAAACAAAGAATCTACATGTCACGTGAAAGTCCAAAATCCAATAAGGCATAATTAAATCTTAACGCTCCAAAATGATCTCCACTGACTCCCAGGTCACACTGATGCAAAAGATGGGCTTCTACAGACATGGGGGCAGCTCTGCCCCTGTGGCTATGCAGGGTACAGTTTTCATTGGCTGGCATCGAGTGTCTGAGGTTTTTCCAGGCATATAGTGCAAGATGTTGGTGATTCTACCATTCTGGGGTCTGGAGGATAGTGGTTCTCTTCTCATGGCTCTACTAGGCGTGCCCCAGTGGGGACTCTGTGTATGGGTTCCAAGCCCACATTTCCTTTCTGTACTACCGTAGCAGAGGTCCCCTATGAGGGCCCCACCCCTGAATTAAATTTCTGCCTGGACATCCAGGTGTTTCCATACATACTCTGAAATCTAGGCCGAGGTTCCCAAATCTCAATTCTTGACTTCTGTGCACCTGCAGGCCCAACACCATGTGTAAGTCACCAAGGCTTAGGGCTTGCACCTTCTAAAGCAACAGCCTGAGCTGCACCTTGTCCCCTCTCAGCCACAGCTGGAGTGGCGAGGATGCAGGGCACCAAGTCCCAAGGCTACACAGAGCAGAGGAACTGGCACACAAAGTCATTTTTCCCTCCTAGACTTCTGGGTCTATGATGTGAGGAGCTGCCCTTAAGATCTCTAACATGGCCTGGAGACATTTTCCCCATTGTCTTGGTGATTAACATTCTGCTCCTTATTATTTATGCAAACTTCTGCAGCAGGCTTGAATTTATCTTAAGAAAGTGAGTTTTTCTTTTCTACTGCATGGTCAGGCTGCAAATTTTCCAAACTTTTACCCTCTGTCATCTCTAGAACGTTTTGCTGTTTAGAAATTTCTGTCACCACATACCCTAAATCATTTCTCTCAATTTCAAAGTTCCACAGATCTCTAGGGCATGGACAAAATGCTGCCAGTCTCTTTGCTAAAGGATAACAAGAGTCACCTTTGTGCCAGTTCCCAACCAGTTCCTCATCTCCTTCTGAGACCACGTCAGCCTGGACTTAATTGTCCATATCACTATCAACATTTTGGTCAAAGCCATTTAACAAGTCTCTAGGAAGTTCCATACTTTACCACATCTTCCTGTCTTGAGTCCTTCAAGTCTCTAGGAAGTTCCAAACTTTCCTACATTTTCCTGTCTTCATCTGAGCCCTCCCAGCTGTTTAACCTCTGCCTGTTACCCAGTTCAAAATTCACTTTCATGTTTTTGGGTATCATTATAGGACCACCCCACTTTCTGTGGTACCAATTTACTATATTATTCTTCTCATATTGCTATGAAGAAATACCTAAGACTGGGTAATTTATAAAGGAAAGAGGTTTCATTGACTCACAATTCCACAGGGCTGGGGATGCTTCAGGAAACTTACAATCATGGCAGAATGGGAAACGAACATGTCCTTTTTCACATGGCAGCAAGAGAGAGAAATGAGTGCCAAGAGAAAAGGGAAGATCCTTATAAAACCATCAGATCTAGTACGAACTCACTCACTATCACTAGAACAGCATGGGAGGAACTGCCCCCACAATTCAATTAACTCCACTGGGTCCCTCCCATGACACATGATGATTAAGAGAACTATTTAATACAATTCAAGATGAGATTAGGGTAGGGACACAGCCAAACCATATCATTTGTTAAGCAAAAAACAATAGAAATAGCAGAAATATAAGTAAATACAATAGACGATCCTTATAAGTTTTCTAAATGAGTTGTGATGTTAGCAACAAAAATTATAACACTATCTATACTGATGATATTTAAAACGGGGGACCTTTACACTTAGCTAAAGGGACCTAAATAAAAATAAGGTTTCCACACTTCACTCAATATGGTAAAACACTAACACCATTTACATTTGTGTTGCAATATCTTAATACCTAGCATAATCACTAAAAAGTATCACTTACAGGGTACATACATTAAGCCACATCTTTAGTTTTCAAGATCTCCATGACAACTCTAAGTCCTATTTATGCCTAGTATATATGGTTTCTTTGTGGTTCAAATGAAACTTCCTTCTTTACTAAAATTTTCAGAGGTAATCCCAATATCTGAAAATAAGTGAAATTCTATGAAACCTATAATATGCCCCCCTTGCTTCAGTGATATTGCATGATAATGTAAACTGCTATCAATGATTCCTATATGTCCTATCTTCCCAACCAGTTTGGAAACCTTTAAAAAATAATTGTGGAAAATGTCTTTGTGAATCCTTCATGCTTATCATTGTGTGAAGCATACACATAATCTATATTTAATAAATGTGTGATATTAAGGAATGAATGGATGCCAGTGTTTGAGTGGAACTTTAATAGTATCTAAAAAACATCCCAAATTCAGGGATGAGAAAACTGAGGCCACAGGATTATTGATAAGAATATAGAGTTCAAGTAGAAAAGTAAATAATGTAAAATGAGTAAGACTTTAACAGTGAGATAGGATCTCAGCAGGGTACCTAATCATGGTCCAGCTACCCTTCATTGTGGTAATGTCGGACCCAGCGGAGGCTGGGTAGGAGCTGTGGCCTTGGTGTAAGTCCTACTGTCTGAGACTTAGAAGAGGCTGAAAAACTTGGATCATTAAATAAACATGACAAAATCAAAAAAGAAAAGCACCAATTGTAAAGCAACAATTTCTTCTGTAAAAAAGGTTAGCATATACTGTTAGTTTTTAAGTGCCTTATACACAAAGGATGTTATAAAGATGATGTTGTGTATCATGTTTCAAAAGTACCTTTATCAACAAATCTTCCAATTTAGTTATAAATGAAACTGGTTGAATTTTGGGGTTCAAGTGTACAGGGCGGTGACTACAGTTAGCTACAGTAACTATAGGTACTCAATTTTGTACCTGAAATTTGCTAAGACTGTATGTTCTCACCATAAAATAATGTAACTATATGATGTGATGGATGTGTTTATTAATTATTGTGATAATCATGTCATCTTAAATATGTATATCAAATTGTCATATTGTAAACCCTAAATGTATATAATATTTAGTTTTCAATTATACTCAATAAAAATAATAAAAACCAGCATATTTACAATTATTTTGTTCACTTAATCTAATATTAGATAATACATTGCATTATTCTTCAAAAGGTAAAGTAGTATTAATTTTATATATGATTGTCCTCAAAGGAAATAATTTCCTTCCACCACATAAGCTATATTTATGAGTGATGAGATGTAAATAATATGGGTAGAAATATGATTTTAATCAAGTACCTATCACATCAAATTTCCCAAGAGAGAGGCAATAAAAGAAGAATGAGGACACAGAAACATTCATTTACATAAAAAAGTGATGATCAATATATAAAGTAGACAAAAGAATAAGTAAAGTATTTGCTGAATGCAAAAGGAAATATTGGAGCTAATATTCAATTCTTCTGAAGTTGGAGTGGATGCAGATTTCCGTTTTACTTCTATTGAAGGGACTGATCCAGAGCCTAACTTATAAAAGATGCAGCTCACAGTACTCATGTTTCCAGTTTCATGATGTGTTAAAGAGGTACACAAATCAAAGCACAATGAGAAAGCCTTGGAGCAGAAACAGTCACATATCTGCCTTTGGATAAATAGATACACAGTAATTGTGGGTTATATGTTGCATCAGGTTTTCTGCTGAAATTAAAGACAAAGGACATGATGTTCTCTGAGAAACAGCAAATAAGAAATTGAATTTAAGACATGATTTTTAATATCTTTAATTAAATGGGTTCTTTTTACATTTTTCATATACTTTGATCTCCAAATCATGCAGAATAATTGATGTGCTATAATATCATCAGTAGGGGTGAAGAAAAGCCACTCAAAGACCTCCTCCCTCACCTGTGCTATAGATATTTTTAAAAAGCTACCTAAATAATTTCTTGCAGTAACTTAATTTTACTTTATATTGAGACTGAATGGCTAGCATGAGAATTTTATGTATCACTCCCTTTCTAAACATGGTGTTTATTACAATCAACCTTAAGCGAGAGCTTAGATTTCTTTGGGTAGAAGTTGGTACTTGCTGAAGAAGTCTGCAATGGAGGAATGCTAGCTACCTCTCTGCCTACCAAACTGTAAGCAATGCCACACAGAAACAGAATTCTGCCGAACAGGCATTTGCTAACTATTTGGTAATAAGTATTTACTTATTTGGTAATAAGTATTTATTACCAATTTGGCATAAAAGGTTGTCTTCTATCCCATTCTGTTAACTGAATAAAGTTCCACGTTATCTTTTTAACTTTTCTAGTCACCAGATCTCATTAATTGTTCATTTAGGGCAAATACCCAAATCCAGAGAAAAGATGTGTGTGCCTTAAAGGCTGGGTGGGATCAAGCAATTAGAATCCCAGTATTACTTGGCTGGCTTAGGGGCCATTTAGGGATTCAGCCTGTAGCATTAACGTCACAGGTTGGACATAGAAGCAATCGTGCATAGGTGGAATTGCCTACAAAATATTTTACCCAACTATGTATGTAAAATTTTCTTAATGTCACCAAAGAGAGCCCATTTATAAAATCCATCATGCTAAGTAATAGGTCATCACTTCAAGAATAAAAATCCTGTTTTGACATTTGTCATGCTAATTAGCTAAGTGAGATAGTTGATGGAACTACATGAAATAAACTGCTCAGAATGGCTCCTTCAGAAGTTATGTTCCTCCTGATTAGAACCATCCTAAACCCAAACACCCTAATTTCCTGATTAAAACCTAGGTAACTAACACATAATTTCACACTGTGTATGCTGGATTATCAAAAGTTAAATTATGCAAGCTATAGCAAAAATTTTAAATTACAAAAATTAAAATATAATTTTACCCCCAGATATGGCATGTGATCACTGTTAACATTTTGACATTCAACAAACACACACAAACACACTCGTATTTTGGCATATACAAATGCAAATATACTTAAACATGCACACAAATATAAAAGTAAGCACTAAGTGACCATACTTTTCACCATCCTATGTTTACAAAGGATGTCATATTAATGTGTAAATGAAATTTTTGCTATCTTATGAGTACCACCTGTACTTACAGGGGCTTGAGCTCTCTTTTGAGGATTCATCTTTGACCCCATGATTTCTGGAATCCCTAGGGGTTTGTCACATGGCATCCATTTTCATTACTCTGCTCTTGCTATTTTCTTATCATTTGACTTAGACTATTTACCTTACAGGTCTATTAATTCTCAAACCAGAATTCCCACCAGAGGGCTCATCTGGCCAACACCCTAATCATCTGAGAGGAAACTGACTGATTGGTCAGTTGACTGATTGTTTCACTCATCCATTCGTTAATTAAATTTGCAAATGTTTATTCATCTCCTACTATGGTACATGTACTGTTCCAAGCCCTGGGGCTGCAACAGAGAAGAAAACAGAAGTACATTCATTGTTTTCTGAAGCTCACATTCTGTTGAAATTGGGGAAGGTATGGGAGATGACAATAAATAAATAAAACAAGCATCATCTTACCCAGCAACAAGTAATAAACAGAAAACTTAAAAGAAGGAAAGGTAATAGGAAGTGTTGGGATTAAAAGAGTTGCAAATTCAAATAAGGTGACCAAGGGGAACCATACAGAGATGAGACTTAAGTAAAATGCATTAGAAAGATAGGGAGTGAGGCACGTAAAATATCTTAGAAGCTGGATGGAAAATCTGTGTACAAAGGCACTGTGTCCAAAGCACATGTGCTGTGTTCACGGAATAGCAAAGAAGTATGCGTGTGGCTGGAGCAAAATGAGCTGGGAATGAGTACAGAAAGATAAGGGCCAGAGAAATTGGGAGCCAGATTACACAAGACTTTGCCAGCCATGGAGGACTTTGGCGTTATCTAGATGGGATGGAACCATTTTTATCAGAGAAATGATATTTGCGTGATTACCTTAAGAAGATCAATTGAGCTTCTCTGTGAAAATATAAAGAGAACAAAGGCAAAACAGAGAAACTTCTGGACTAAGAAAGCAAAAGAAGATGGTAACATAAACTCCATTGTGACAGTGAAAGAGTGACTGCATAATAATATAATATAGTTTGAAGGAAGAATCAATGAACTTTACCATTAGATCAGATAAATAACTTGAAAGGAAGGAAAGAGTATGTTTGATTTCATTATTTTTGCTGCAATTTTAAGATTGGACTTACCATTCACAGAAATTGAGAATGCTGTATTTAAAGACACGAGACTGTGAGATTACCAAGAAAGGAAGGAAATGCAGATAAAATGAGAAGTTCATGAGCTTAACTTGTGCAAAGCCAGGAAGATGAGAAGTACCCAGTAAAGAGGATGGAGAAGGAACTGCCAGAGAGCTGAGAGAAAAACTGGGAGAATATGATTGTCTCCTCTCTATCCATGCCTTCTCATTCATTCCCCAGAGCACAGCTGAGATCAGGTTTTAATGTGTTACGCACCTTTGCTAAAAGTGCAATGATATGAGAATGCAAGTTATAAATAAGGGTGAAATAAGAAGGGCTACATTACCTGATGGATGCACATGAACTCAGGTGCAAAGTTATCCTTATGGGGAGCTAAAGTTACTGTTACCTAGCACCCAACCCACCTGTATACAGGACAATACACTTTTTCCCCATTGAGCAAAAACTGAAGCACATCCAAACCCCCTGAAAATAAGACCAGAGAGAAGGTGAACCCAGAGAGGGAAATGAATTGCATTATAATGTCAGCCTAATGCTTGAGTCCAAGACCTCATTTCTTAAAAGTCAAGATATATCTTGTCCCACACTGATTAACAGCAGAAGTTGATTCTTTTATCCTCCATCTGCAGACCTTCATATATGGGCCTACTTTTAGAATAGTTGTTCAGAATACAACGGAGGGCATTCACTCATAAGCTCATTCATTTTAACAGGGTAAAAGTGTTGTCTTCTGTTTTCCCATTCTAAATAAAATAATAAAAGGAAGGAAATGCCTTTGAGTGTCAGTGTTGCTCCAAGCCCTCGTTGTGTTGTGTTTAATATCACCACATGTAGATACCACTTGTTCAGACTGGGCCTATCCTCATTGAGTCCTTCATCCAGACTTTTATGAAGATGGCAACTTAACTTCAGTCCTGCAGTTAAATGACCTTTGACTTCAGTCCCTTGACTGCTGATATCCTGTAAGTCACATCACAAACATCCTCACAGGAACAAGCCAAACTCTGCAGCTATAAATTCATACCTAGGAAAGACACCTTTCTCCCCCGGGAACATAGTCTTCATCAGTACATCTGCATACCTTTGAGGGGAATCACTTTTTGGAGAGGCCCTTAGTAAAATTCCTCTTTATAGGTGTAAGCCCTCTTAATATACACCATATGCTTAATGTTTTATCTTTCCTCTTTCATTGGAAGAAAAGCATTATTCCTGGTAAGTAAATACGTTTTTTTGCACACCTTTTTAAACAAGAACAAAATGCCTTATTGTTATAAATGAGCATATAATGTTTGGAAAGCTACCATGAGAAATCACTTTTCAAAACTCAAGCCAGCATATTGTTTAATGTTACTTCTAAAGTGCATCCATTCATTCATTAACTTATGCCAGGTACTCTTCTCAGCGCGAGGATAATGCAGTTACCAAAACAGACAAAACCTGTTTTCCCTCCTAAATTATATTTTAGTAGAGAAGGGTAAGTGCCAGGAATCTGTCTCCAATGAGGTACTTGTTGTCTGAGTGCAACTCACAACACCGAAAAATAGATGGAGAGAAAGTTTATTCACTGTAGTCCTGGCCCTGGCTGAGTTAAGGAGATATGAGCAGTGGGATAACGTCCTTTCTCGCTCTTGGGTGTTACTGTGATAGGCTCCTGGTGCCCTAGCAGGGAACTGAAACCCTGACAACTGCGACACTAGTGGTAGGTCCATTCATGAGACCCCACCTTTGTATCCAGCCACTTGGCCTCAGTAGGCAGCAAAAAGAAAACAGCCACTCACAGGAGCTCAACCGTTAGAGACTGAAGAAAAGAAGCTGAAGACTCTGGACAGGAGCTTGAAGGAATGGAAGGGACTGTGCCAGAAGACGGCAGATGAATGTGTAGTGGGCACCAAGGGCGTGGCATCATCAAGGCCCTGTGCATTATCATAATTTATCTGTTGCAGGGTGAAGGCCAAACAAAGATAGGGGAGAGTCGGTACTTCTGTCACACATAAAACTCAACTGAGAAAATACCTGAGAAGGACTCTATCCAAACATCAAAAACTCAGAAAGGAAACCTGGAATCACCCAGAAAGGAAACAGTGAGGGTCCCACCCTGGACTGGGCGGGTGGGAGGCATAGAAAGGGGTGATGATTTCGTGTTTGGGAGTCCATATAAATGCCAAATACGAATTTCTAACATGAGAAAAGACATATGGCAAGGACATTTTCAGAATATTTTAGAATTAACTGAACAAAAATATCAAAGCAAAACCTCAGACGTTAGGCTACAAAGAAGAGGAGGAAGTAAGTGTTTCAAAGTTATCCTAGAGCAGGAAAAAAGAATCCAGGAAGTCATCTTTAAAAGGCACTGCATTTCGAGGCTGAGAGGAAGCTGCGGAAAAGCTGTCATCATGTAAATAATTGCTTTCCCCCCACTCTATAGTAAGGAAATTCATGTATGATTATGAACACAGGGAAAGAGAAGGTAATCAGTAAAAACAAACAGAATGCCTGTGTACACATGATCTAAACAAGAGCACCTCTGAGAGCGAAAGGGGGCTCTTGTTTAGATGGTAAGGTGATGATCACTTTAGCAAAAGGGACTGTTTCTGGGCAACATAACTGTTTCTGATTAGCCATATGGATGGCTAATCAACCAAAATACTTACATACATACACACACACACACATACACACACACACCACATGTTTAATCAAATAAACTGCTCAGAATGGTCCCTTTATTTTTCCTGTTTCATTTGGGAGAAAAAGATGAAGATGACAAATTGGTACTGTTAATTATTATTCTTGGTAAGTAAACAAGCGTCTTGCACACCTGTTTAACGAAGAAAAAATTGCTTTATTGTTATAAATGAGCATATAATGTTTGGGAAGTTATATACATGTATATGCACATACATGTATATACATGTATGTATATGTAATGTACACTATACACACACACACACACACACACACACACACACACACATATATATGTAGCAAAATGAATTAAAGAGCTACATTAACCAGCCCTACCCCCACTCCTAAAAAAGGATGTGGAAGACCAAAGCAGCATCTGTGAGAAACAAGGTAAGAACAGAGAATAAAATCAAGTATATTGGGCTTCATACATACTGTGAGCAAAAACATAAATTCTATTCAGAGGCAAACTGTTACATGGGCTTAAAAAAAAACTCTTTATAAGAACTACATTGAAAAGAAACTATCAATAAAGAAAGGCTGAAATAGTAGGATGGGCAAATAGATATCAAGAAAATTAAAACAAAAGAAGGTATAAAACAGAATAGTAAAATCAAACAAAATAAAATTAAAGTTTCAGAAGCACTAAACATGATAAAGAGACATCATATAGTGGGCAAATAACACGCACCTTGAATTGAAGGAAATACAGCAGTTACAATACCCAAAAGAGGAGAGCAGTTGTGTACATAAAACATCAACTCTTGTCTAAACAAAGAGCACTCAGGAAAAATATATCTCTAGAAGGAGATTTTAGTACATCCCTTTAGAAATCTGGAATAGTACAATAAACAAAACTGAATTAATAGATAAATAGACCCTTGAAATGTGTGAATGAGTATGCACCTACTTTAATGAGTCTATGAAATGTTCAAAAAGTTAACATACTTTGCTACAAAAAACAATTTAACAAAGTACACATTTTTCAGTATAATTTCTTTGGTGGAATCCAATAAATTAGAAATATGTAATATAGTTCAGATAAAATATAATAATAATAACCTCGTTGACCATGCAAAAAATACATGTGTGTAATATAAAGGTGACAAAATAGATTAATTTGGTATTTAAAAACTTGCTTCTAAATTATTATGCATAAACAAATATTCATACTATAAGTACTGTGCTCAGAAGGAAACTTGTTCAAGGCTCTATAATTAAAGAATAAAAATTAAAAATAAAAGTAATGGCAGTTAAACTAAGAAACAAATAGAAAATAAATAATAAATTAAACAAAAAGAAGTAAATAAAAGGGAATAAATAAAGCCAGATGTAGAAATTGATAAAATAGATTTTTTTCTTTTTTTGAGACGGAGTTTTGCCCTATCACCCAGGCTAGAGTACAATGGCACAATCTCGGCTCACTACAACTTCCTCCTCCCAGGTTCAAGCAATTCTCCTGCCTCAGCATCCTGAGTAGCTGAAATTACAGGCACATGCCACCATGCCCAGCTAATTTTTTGTGTCTTTAGTAGAGAAGGGATCTCACCATGTTGGCCAGGCTGGTCTCGAAGTCTTGAAATTATGATCTGCCCACCTCAACCTCCCAAAGCGCTGGGATTACAGGCATGAGCCACAGCGACTGGCCAAAAAAAAATAGATTTTTATTTTAAAAATGTAGAAAGGATTAATGTTCTCAAAATCAAAAGCTATTTGTAAAAAGCAAGAGAAATTCCACAGAATGAAAGAAAGTATTTCCTAACTATGCATCTGACAAGGGATTAATATCAAGAAAATATAAGAAACTACTCAACAGCCAGAAAACCCCAAATATCCCAATTTTAAAAATGGGCAAAAGACCTTAATAGACATTTCTCAAAAGAAGACATACAAGTAACCAACAGGCATATGAAAAAGTGTCCAAAATTACTAATCATCAGGGAAATGCAAAACAAAATCAGAGAAATACCACCTCACCCAAGAGTTCAAGACCAGCCTGGGCAACATGGTGAAACTCTATCTACACACACACACACACACACTAGAAAAATTAGCCAGGTATGGTAGCTCGCACCTGTGGTTCCAGCTACTTGGGATGCTGAAGGAGGCAGATCACCTGCGCCCAGGAGAGGAAAGCTGCAGTGAGCTGTGACTGTGCCACTGTACTCCAGCCTGGGCAACAGAGTGAAACCCTGTCTCAAAAAAAAAATGTTATTTAAAAATATAGTAAATTACTTTTATGTATCATTAAACATTAATTTGCTCTTTTATTCCTGTAATCAAACTTAGTTACGATGTTTTATGCAGACATTGTTTCTTGTGCTATTATTCTATTTGAGATTACTTAGTTTCTTGAATCTGTAATTTTATATACTTTTTCAAATTTGGGGTATCTTTAGCAATTAGTTATTAATTACTTATTTTATTATTTTCAGATTCAAGTGATTCTCTGGCCTCAGCCTCCTGAGTAGCTGGAATTGCAGGCACCTACCACCACACCTGGCTAATTTTTAAATTCTTAGTGGAGGCAGGGTTTTACCATATTGGCCAGGCTGGTCTTCATTTCTCCTGACCTCAAATAACCTGCTCACCTTGGTCTCCCAAAGTGTTGGGATTTCAGGCCCATGCCCAGCCTATTCTATGTAATTTATAGATTGTTTTTAATGCAATTATATTCTTTCTTCTATTTTTGTTTTCACTTTCTATTGATCTTTACCTGTTAAATGGTTTTCCTTGATTTTCCAGCCTTTCTCCTTTTACAGAAACATTCAAATATATAAAATGTTCCTTTAAGTAACACTTTTCTTCATTCTACAGTTTTCATTCATCCTAATTTCTTCATAAATGTTTGTTTACTAATACTCTGTCTTTGGGTCTAATTTATCCTTCACTTCCTCCTACAATTTTGTTATTTTAAAAAATTTCTGAAGGTTGTTTTCAGTTATTTTCCAGTCTTCTTAATTTTTGGTAATCTTTTGTTTCTTGCTTGTTACTTTATGCTATCTTTTATTACTGTAAATATTTCATATGTAAATCATTTATTTACTCACCTCAATATCTACAGTCCTTCGGAATCTAAATCTGTTTATTTTTCCTAATGACTCACATATAGTAACTGGATTTCTTATGTTTTGGGGGATATTTGACTATTTATTCATATTTAATTAAATTAATTCTTAGAAATCTGTGGAACAAAATTGGCATAATTTACCTCATGAAAAAATAAATGTACTTGCTTCTGTGTGGTTCCAGATTATTGATTGACCTGACACTGTATTGTCCAGTTACTTTGGGTAAATATTGGTGTCCTAGAGAAACCAACTGTATTCATCTGCTTAGCCTTCCTTAAACAATTAGCCTGGGCAGCTTAAATAGCAAAAATCCATTTTCTCACAGTTCTGGAGACTGTGGAGTGTGAGGTCAAGGTCTGGCAGGGCCAGTTTTTGATGAAGGCTGTCTTCTTAGCTTGTAGACAGCCACCTTCTTTCTGTATCCTCACAAGGTAGGGTGAAGTATGGAAAGAGAGATAGGAACAGAGATGCAAAGAGCAGTAGTGCCCCTGGGACCCTCGCACCCTCTCGTCTCTTCTCATAAGGGATTTAATCCTATTGGATTAAGGTTCCACCCTTATGACCTCATTTAACCTTAATTACTTCCTAAAGGTCGTGTCTCCAAATACAGTCACACATTGGTGCTTCAATGTATGAATTTGGGGAATGGGTGGGACACACAATTCAATCCATAGCACCAACAGACGATTGCTGTGGGCTTGAAGCTTCATGTTTTAATCTCAGTGCTGAAATTCATCTATGCCTCAAAGACAGTCTTGAGTTTAGCATTTACTAACTACTTTCCATTCTCTTAGCTTACTTTTTTCTTGTCATTTGCTTCTTTTCTCCCCGGGACATTTACTTCGCTTCTTTATGAGCCTGCATATACTGTCAAGAGTATGTTTTTGCAGTGTATTCAAGAACTAATTATATTGTGCTGGGAGTGCTTTTCAGAATATTTTGTTGGTAGTACTGCTGAAAGTAGAAGAGTTACAGCCTGTTGAAAGCTTAGAGGATGCACATGTAGTCTAATTTGAACTGTTATTGGTTGATGTGGAATGTTATTCATAGTCCAGCCCATTTCCCTCATTTATTCTGCAAGCATTGTAGTGATTCTTAATTCTGTAGTCACTAATCATTCAGAGAATATGATAAAAGTTACCAAAGTCATCTCCATAAATGCATGCATATGCATATGTGATCAGTATTTTGCATGTAATTTCACAAAGGTTGCAGGCCACTTGAAGCCCATCTGTGTGCCCTTTATGATTCCAGGTTAAAAGAGACTGGATGAGACAACTAATAAAGTTTATAAAATTATCTTAAATGATGAACTTAAGGAATATGTAGGGTCAGTATGTAAAAGGGAATAATAAACTTGTTACCTCCAGATTCTAATAATGGTTTCTTAATAGGCAAAGTAGAGGTCAGCAACAATTTGGATTCTTTACATATTAAATCATGCAGGTTGGATTCACTTTAGTATATATGATAATAAATTCAGGAAAGAACAATTTTATCCCCCTGTGTTAGGCAAATAAGCATCAAAGTCATTCATGTGCCAAGCCAGATTTTCATACCAAGATTCAAAGCTGTAGTATTGGCATTTAAGGGACTGATTTGAGGGGTAAATCAGGGAGGAAAAAAAAAAAAAAACTAAGATAGTTTGCTTGATATCCTAATGGATAGCCTTCCATCTAGTCAAAACCATAATGCTACCATCAGGAGGCAGGTAAGTATTTCTTCGTCAAGGGCTTTGATAATGGAGGCAGCAGGAAACAGATCAAGGCATAACAAAACAGGCTGTAGAAATCACTAAGACAGCACTGGTTGTGTGTGGCCGGGAGGCTCTACTATCAGTCAGGGAAGGAACAGTAGACTTGAAGCCAGTGCTGTGAGAACCTCCTGAAGGGATCCTTAGGAAAACAGCACCTGAATTGGCTCAGTTCTGGGAACTATGACCATACATCAGTATGTTCCCATTTGCAGGCTTTTGAATCGGGTGTGTGTGGTAAGGAACCTATAATTATGAGACTATAGCTTATGAGTGATTTATTGCATATGTAAATTACAGTACCTTCAAGACTACCTCTTGAATTTACTTGTATTCCAATATGCCTTTTTAAATGGGAAAATATTTCAAAATACAACCTAAAAGAAGATGCTCTTAGGTGCACGGGCCTCTGGAGTTGGAATGCCAACATTCAACTCCTGGCTCCACTACTTCATAGCTGCTTGGCTTGGTAAGATTTAACAAAACTGAAGCAATAGCTATGAGTAGCAGATGTATTTTTTGTAATACAAGCAACTTAATTTTATTCTAATAATCAGTCAATGACTGAATAACATTACCAGGTCAGTGATACGAAGTATATGAAAAATACAATTATAAATCTAAGCATGATGAATTTTGAGGAATATTTATGTAACACCCAGAATTAAGTTATCATGCAGTGAATTTTCAAGCAAATGGACTCCATTATATTATCTTAATATTATAGGTAACAAAAAGACCCTGTCAGGGTTAGGCACCGTCAATGTGTATATACCCATGCTAGAGGCTTAGATGCTAATTGACTGAAACCACCATGCAAAAATTATAACAATCAGAAAATTACGGCAGTGAAAAAGATCTGACAGACTCCATCTTGCCTTAACCTCCAAACTGCCCTTGTTCATTCCTGGGCATAAGCTGAGCTAACAATAGGAAGAATTTAGTTTATAGTTTAATTTTGAAACAAAGATGGTAGCTCTTTCCAGACACAAAGAGACCAGATGACCTTTGTAAAACTAACAAATTAACCTGGAACTAGACAGTCTTTATAAAACTAAAAATTAGCTACAAACTTAGAAATTATGGTTCAGGAGTCATGCAGCCAGAAGCCACAAGATTCTTAACCTTCTCAATTGCTCCTATGGATAACATCGCTATTATAAAACCTAATACTGTGTTTGAGATATTTTTCAGACCTTGCATTCTGATGCACCAGCTGGAGCTAACTAGGCTGATAATCTGGCTCTACAAGTTCTAGGATCTCACGCAGGAACAGGTGACAGCAAAGAGAACTCACTTTGACTCCCTATGATTCAATACAAGGCCAACCAATCAGCACTCTTCACTCCTTAGCCCCCTACCTGCCAAATGATTCCTTAAAAATTCCAGTCACCCAGTAATAGGATTATAAATCGTTCTGTTACAAGGACACATGCATACGAATGTTCATTGTGGCACTGCTTACAATAGCAAAGACTTGGAACCAACCCAAATGCCCATCAATGATAGCCTGGACAGGGAAAATGTGGTACATATACACCATGGAATACTGTGCAGCCGTGAAAAATGATGAGTTCATGTCCTTTGTAGGGACATGGATGAACCTGGAAACCATCGTTCTTAGCAAACTGACACACGATCAGAAAATCAAACACCGCACGTTCTCACTCATAGGTGGGTATTGAACAATGAGAACACATGGACACAAGGAGGACAGCATCACACACTGGGGTCTGTGGGGGGGAACTTGGGGAGAGACAGCAGGGGGCGGGGAGTTGGAGAGGGATAACATGGGGAGAAATGCCAGATATAGGTGATGGGGAGGAAGGCAGCAAACCACATTGCCATGTATGTACCTATGCAACAAACTTGCATGTTCTTCACATGTACCCCAAAACCTAAAACACAATAAAATATATATTTAAAAAAAATTCCAGTCACTAAATTTTGGGGAAGCTGATTTAAGTAATAATAAAACTCTAGTCTCCCATTTAGCCAGCTCTGTGTGTATTAATCTCTTTCTCCATTGCAATCATCTGTCTTGATAAATTGACTCTATGTGGGCAGCAGGCAAGAAGAACTCATTGGATCATTAGAGTAGTACTGTACTGTACATGCATAGTTGTATAAAAATACTTTTTGTGTTGTCTTCAATCAATAGCAAATTATCTCAAATCAGAGCAACCGCAAGACTTACAGAGGAGTGACACTTCATAGAATACAAACAAAATCTCTACATTAATACTTTAAGACAATTGAAATATTATTTTATATTAAATGAAACTAAGAAGGGATAGCATCATAAGGATTTCAGGAGCATGGAGTGGGATGTTATGGAAAGATAATAGTGAGGAAATCTACTCTTACATTTGAGTGATTCAAGTTATTTTTAAACAAAGTTTGGCGACTCATCTGCCTTATGAAAATAGGAGAGCAAGGAAGATTCTCTGCACGGTGTGAAGTTCCTCTGTCTTTCATATTTCTAATTCCAGGCAGCATGCTGTCTGCCCCAAAGAACAGGAAAACAAATGCCAAGCTTTAATCAGAGTGGTGTGGGCTGTGTGGGGACTTTCAGATCATTTGCCCATTGCTAACAATGTCATGCAGATTTCCATCAGAATATCAATGCCTAGACCTTTGCCCTGGCTGCAAAGGGAAGGTTGCAAAACACTGAAGAGCGGCAGTGCTGGATTATCTTAACATTCTTTCTCTATGTTCAGGAAAAGAAAAAAGAAGGTAACAATTTCAATCTAATTCAATTCTCTAATGAAACTAGGAATTAGAATCTCTGTAGTGTTAAGCTAATCTTTTTCAAGGGTCTGGCTTTTTTTTTTTTTCTTCTCCTTTTTATTTAACTGTATCTTAGTAACGCTGATAGCCCAAAGGTATCCAAGGAATTGAAAAAAAGTATCTGTTAGTTAGAGAAATAGTTTAAATTCCCTTGAACCTTAAAAAGCTGCCTTTTAATAAGGATCATTGTTTTTGAAATGCTAAAGCACTAGTTATTTTTAACAACAAAATATTTGATTATTTTACTCTGTCTATTCTTTGGGAAATTCGAGGGAGATGTCTTAGTCAGAGGCCTGTGAACCAGAGCAACTCCATCTTGCATAGGAGCTGGGTAAAATGAGGCTAAAACCTACTGGGATGCATTTGCAGATGGTTAAAGCATCCTAAGTCACAGGATGAGAGAGAAGGTTGGCACAAGATACAGGTCATAAAGACCTTGCTGATAAAACAGGGTGCAGTAAAGAAGCCAGACAAAACCCACCAAAACCAAGATGGCCACAAGAGTGACCTCTCATGGTCCTCACTGGTACACTACCACCAGTGCCATGACGGTTTACAAATGTCACGGCACTGTCAGCAAGTTACCACACACAGTCTAAAAAGGGAAGTAGTCTACCCCTTGTTTAGCATATCATCAAGAAATAACCATAAAAATGAGCAAAATAACAAAAAAAAAAATAACCAAAAAATGAGCCCCTGAGGGCTGCTGTGTCTATAAAATAGCCATTCTTTTATTCCTTTACTTTTTTAATAAACTTGCTTTCACTTTACTCTGTGGATTTGCCCTGCTTTCTTTCTTCTGTGAGATCCAAGAACCCTCTCTGGGGGTCTGAATCAAGACCCCTCTCCTGTAACATTTTCACTGCTTGATATTAAGACTTGAAACCTCTATTTCTCCACAGCACATAACTTTGAATTCTAATATCATGAGTTTTGTGGATGTATTATGTCCCCTATGATGTTATAGTTCTTGTCTCCCAACACTATTATTGGAGCCCTATTCCCATTGAAATACAACTTATTTTTTCTATTGCCAAAGGAAAATTGCAGCAGGCAAGTACAGCAGGCAAGGGAGATTCCATTCAAGGTGATTTTGATAGGGGTGAGAAACTGAGTTCAATTCAACTGAAAGAAACAGTTGGGAGGTTTTTAAGTGCTGGCGTGAATTCATGGGAAAGTCCTGTAGGACACTAGGGTGAAGGCTGGTCATTGTGATTGGGCCATCTCTGGCTGCTATTTGCTACTTATTAGAGCTAGGCTTCTCCTTCACACAGAGACTGGGAGATGGAAGCCACATCTTCCCTGATGATTCCATTTCAGGGAAGGCTCCTAGGTCCTTCAGAAAGACATTCTGGTGTTATAAAATGATTATCAAGCTTTCAAAAAGAATTACATCTCAAAGGAATTTCCTCAAAGGGAAGAATTTAGAGTTTCAAATTTTCTAAAATAAATGTCCAATAAGAGGAAGATCAGGTGCCTATAGTCAGAAAGAAACCTTTTTAAAGTTTAGCCATGGTAAGGAAAATGTTAAAGCCTTTTTTAATTTTTATTCTATTTTATTTATTTATTTATTTATTTATTTATTGAAATAGAGCCTCTCTCTGTGGCTCAGGCTGGAGTACAGTGGCATATTTTGGCTCACCACAACCTCCACCTCCCAGATTCAAGCAATTCTCCTGCCTTGGCCTCCCAAGTAACCAGGACTATAGGCATGAACCATCACACCTGGCTAGTTTTGTATTATTAGTGGGGACAAGGTTTCGTTATGTTGGCCAGGCTGGTCTCAAACTCCTGACCTCAAGTCATCTGTCCATCTTAGCTTCCCACAGTGCTGGGACTAGAGGCATGAGCCACCACACCAGACCAGGCCTTCTTAATCACTATAGCCACTATGAGATAAAAGAAATTCTGCTTCAGGTAAATATGTCCATTTCTGTGTGCTAAAACTTTAATTAAGATGAAGTAGTTTAGGAGATGTTATAGGTTTGAGAGATAACAAAATAAGCTTCCAAATATTTCAGTCCTTTATAATAAATTCAAATGGAGTATGCTTAAAATATTTATATAATCAAATTAGATAATATATAAAACATGATATATTCTATTACTTTAACAACCTACTACAGATTATATTTAAAGTTTGATTTTTTTAATGTGGAATATCATAAATACTTCATTTATTTAATTTTGGATTTACCTGTACAATAAATTAGCATATTCACTTTAAAAATTATGTAATTCAATATAAATCATACTTTTTTCAAGACCATTTGTGGTTTATTTGTTTCTAGTTAGCTACACCTGGTGGGCAGCAAAGATGATATTTCTAAATGGTATACCATGAGTGTCTTATGTAATGAAAACACCATATATAAGTTTACTGTGCATTTTAAGCCTTTTATATGTGATTTCTTCTGCTAATCAAACAGCCAGAAGCATAGTTTAGAACCTTTGTTAAGATGACATGATCTTCTGGTGATTGAATAAGGATTTAAGAAGCTTCAGGAGTTTAAAATTTCTTACCAGCTCTGTTTCAACACAACGTTTTTCAGGCCGTTTTTATGCTTAGATTGTATGGTTATTGTTAGATTTATGGTTAATACTGCATTTGTATTTGGTTTAATTTTTATTATCCTGTTCTATAAAAAATTAGAATAATTTATGAAAAACATAGCAAACTGTGGTTTCCTTTCCATTTTTTCCCATTGAGAAGGAGAAAAGAACATGGAACTAGAATATGTCTCTCTTTGGAATGCATGTTTGGAAGGATAACTCCCCAACAATGTCCACCTCTTAATTCCAGGAACCTGTGAAGATGTTACACTATAAAACAAATATAGTCTTATATACTGCATATATATATATATACATTTATGTATAATGCAGCTATAAATACAATTATGGACTTTAAGATAGGGAGATTATACTGGAAAACCAAACAAGCCCAACGTCATAAGATAAACCATTAAAAGCAGAGAACTTTTTCTGGCAGAAAAAGAGATGTCAGAAAGATCCGAAGAATCCGAGAAATTCAGCTCATCGTTGCTAAAGGGGGCACCGGAAAGGCATGGAGAGGAATGTGGGCAGCCTCTCGGAGCAAAGCAAGAAGTAGTAAGCTCAGTCCTACAATGTAAGGGACTGAATTTAGCCAACAATCCAAATGACCTGGTAAGGAGATTCTTCCTCTAAGCCATGAACAATGAACTAAGCCCTAATGACACCTTAATTTTAGTACTGTGAGCCCTGAAGCCCAGGAACCAGCTCAGTCACACCATGCCCAGACTTCTGACCCAAAGAAATGAAGGTATCTTTAATGGATATTTTTTTAAGCACAAATTTTTTGTAATTTGTTGTGGCCACAATGGAAAGCTAACATGGTAAGTAGACAGAACTTATCTCCAAGTTGTCTTTTATCTCACTTTATGAATCAAATATGTTTTCAAACATAACAGGACAAATACATCTTGCACCATTTTCAGTTTTCTTTCACCTCTATTGGCCTGCAAACTTAATGCAAAAATTTGCCTAAGGAAAAATGATACTCAAGGTAATTTAAAATCAAATATGGGCCAGGCACAGTGGCTTAGGTCTATAATCTCCACACTTTGAGAGGCCAAGGCAGGATGGTTGTTTGAGTCCAAAAGTTCAAAACCAGCCTGGACAACAGAGTAAAACCCTGTCCCCACAAAAAGTTTCTAAAAAATTAGCTAGGTATAGTGGGGCATGTCTGTACTTCCAGCTACTCGGGAGGTTGAGGCAAGAGGATAGCTTGTGTCCAGGAGTTCAAGACTGCAATGAGTTCTGATTGTACCACCACATTCCAGCCTGGACAACAGAGTGAGACTCTGTCTCTAAATAAATACATAAATATCAAATTAATCCAAATAATATGTTATGCTTACTTTTAACGACTTCTTTTCTTTGGATTCTCAGGAGATAGTAATTTTGTTCTTTTATATTATGCTGAAACTTAAAGCTTCAAATAAGAAAATATTGATTTTTTTAATATTCCTTTTTAGACTCAAAGGTTCATCTTTATTCTTTGATTAGCTTTTTATGAGATTAATATCTCTGAAAACCTACATCCAAAAGATATGAGTGTTATAAATACATTGGTATTTGTCCTGGCAGTCTGCATTCCCCTCACCAACTCTGCCAAAACTGATGGCAAGAAACAGCAACTGAAACATGCTGTTATGCTTAATATACAAATAATGAATCAGGAATAGAGTATTTTAAGTACCTTATGCTATCATTTAAGTCAAAGTACCACATACTGGGTTGTTTAAACAACAAAATTTTATTTTCTCAGATTTTTGGCATCCAGAAGGTGACGATGAAGTATATAAGCTGACTTGGCTTCTTTTGAGACCTCCCTCCTGGGCCCGCCAATGACCATCATCACCCTGCGTCTTCACACAGTCTTTCTTTTATGTGTTTCTGTGTTCTAATTTTCTTTCTTATAAGGACACTAGTCATATTGGATTAGGGTCCACCTTAAATGACTTCATTTAAATTTAATCACCACTCTTATAACCTTATCTCCAATTATAATCACATTTAGATACTGGAGAGTAGGATCTCAATATATGAACAGTTGCGGGGCACAGTTTAGCATGTAATAGGACATAAAGGCAAGTTACTTTTCTATACTTCATTCAAGCTACTAAAATTACAGCAGACACCAAAAGTTCTGTATATATAACATCTAGAACAATGACTAAAACTGCTATGTAAAGAGATATGCTCAAATATATCACATGCAAATCAAAATGAAATACTAAAAACTGTTCAGTTAAGCAACAGGATAGCAAGAAAAATAAAAGTAGTAAAAGCAGAGAAATGAAACAAAATGGTGGAGTAAACTATAATACATTAATAGTTAAACTAAATATAAGAATACTAAATACACCAGCTGAAAATGGACATTAATATAGGAGACTAAAAACCATGACCCAACTCTAAGCTGTCTATAAGAACTGCATTTAAAATATCATAATAAAGGCAAGTTAACATTAATAGGGTAGAAAAGGATATTTAACAGAAACATTAAGCAAAGAAAAGCACGAATGGCTATATTAGTATTAGATAAAGTAGACTTAGAAAGAAAGATCACTAGAGACAGAAAGAGACAATATATAATGGTAAAGGGGCCATACATCAAGAAAATATAAAAGTCATAAATACATATGTATTTATGGATTTATAAACAACAGCCTTACAAAATATGTGAAGCAAAAACTGATCAACCAAAATGAGAAATAACAGACAAATTCCACAGTTATAGTAAAGGCTTCAAGACTCATCTTTCACAAAATTGAAGAGAATATCTAGCAGGATAATAAACTCAACAACATTGTCAGCTATTAGATCTCTCAACATTTATAAAAACAATTTACTCAACAATGGCAGAACATATACGCTTTCTTTATGTGTCCACAAAATATATAACAAGATATGCAATATTTTGAGCCACAAAACAAGCCTCAAAAATTTTAAAAAACAAAATCAGACACAGCATTTTCTTTACCAAAATAGAATAAAAGTAGATCTCAATAAGAGAATGATAACAAGAAAATCTCCACGTAATTGCAAACTAAACAACATACTTGTAAATAACCTTTGGATCAAATAGAAAGTCCTAAGGAAAATTTAGAAAACACAGAATGAAAATGAAAATACAGCATGCCAAAATTTGCGTAACAAAGTTAAGGCTATGAGAGGAAAATTTATAACAATAAATGCATACATTAGTCACAACTCTAGAATAAGCTACAATGTTAAGATCCTGCAAAGAGAAGAACAAAATAAATTCAAAACAAGCAAAAGAAAGAAAATAATTACAATACAAACAATTTTATTCAACAGCTACAAAATATAGTCTTCTCATCGGCATGTGGAATGTTCTCCAGGAAAGACCATATGTTAGCCTAGAAAACAAGTCTCTCAAATTTAAAAACTGAAATCATATTAAGTATCTTCTCAGACCACAATAAAATAAAATTAGAAATCAATAATAGAAACTTTGGAAACGGTACAAATACACAGAAATTAAACAACATATCCTGAATGACCATTGGGTCATTCAGAAACTAAGAAGAAAATCGAAAGATTTCTCAAAAAAAAATTAAAATAAAAACACAACATATCAAAACATATAGGATACAGCAAATGCTATACTAAGAGGAAAAATCAGAGCAATGAATGTCTATATTAAAAAAAAAAAAAGTAGAGAGATTTCAAATAAATAATCTAATGATGCACCTAAGGAAACTAGAAAAGCAAGAATGAACCAAACCAAAAATCAGTAGGAGAAAAGAAATAATAAAGATCAGAACAAAATTAAACAAAATAGAGGCTGAAAATATAATGCAAAAGATAAACAAAGCCAGGCCCAGTGGCTCATGCCTATAAGGTGAACACTTTGGGAGGCAAAGGAGGGCAGATCAGTTGAGGTCAGGAGTTCGAGACCAGCCTGGACAACATGATGAAACCCCAATTTCTACTAAAAACACAAAAATGAGCTGGGCATGGTAGCAGGTGCCTGTCATTCCAGCTATTCAGGAGGTTGAGGCACAAGAATCATTTGAACCCGGGAGGCAGAGGTTGCAATGAGCCAAGATCATGCCACTGTACCCCAGCCTGGTGGACAGAGCAAGACTCCATCTCACAAAAAATAAAAAATAATAAAAAAGAATTAGTTGGGAACGGTGGTGCACTCCTCTGGTCTCAGCTACTTGGGAGGCTGAGGCAAGAGAATTGCTTGATCCCAGGAAGTTGAGGCTGCAGTGAGCTGAGAGTGTGCCACTGCATTCCAGCCTGGGCAATAGAGTGAGACCCTATTTTTATTAAAAAAATAAAATCAACAAGACAAAACGTTGGTTGTTTGAGAAGTTGGTTGTTGAAAAGCAAAAAACCATTAGTTAGTCTAAGAAAAACAGAGAGAAGAGCCAAATAAATAAAATGCAAAACAAAAAATGAGACATTAAAACTGATACCATAGAAATATAAAGGATCACTAGAGACTCCAATGAACAACTATTCGCTGGTAAATTTGAAAGCCTAGAGTAAACGGGTAAGTTTCTGGACACATACAACCTACTAAGATTGAACCACGAAGAAACAGAAAACTTGAACAGAACGACAACACCTAACAATATTGAGTCAGTAAGTCTCCTAACAAATAAGAACAACAAAAAACCCTGTGAACCAGATGGCCTTACTGCTGCATTCTCCAAAACTTATAAAGAACTGACACCATTTATTCCTAAGCTATTGGAAAATATTGAAAAGGAGGGCATTGTGTCTAACTCGTTACCCTGATACCAAAACCAGATAGGACAAAAAAAAAAAAAAAAAAAAAAAAACTCAACAAATTAGATAGGAAAGGAAACTATCTCAACAAAATAAAGGTTATATGTGATAAACCCAAAGCTAACCTCATACTAAACACAGGAAAGCTAAAAGTGTTTTCCTCAAGAACTGGAAAAACACAAGGATGCCTGCTTTCACCACTCTTATTCAACATAGTACTGGAATTCCTAGCCGAGATATCTGGCAAGAGAAAGAAACAAAGGGCATCAAAAATGGAAAGAAGGAACTCACATTATCTCTATTTGCAGATGACATGATCTTATATGTAGACGAATCTAGACTACAACAAAAAAAAAAACTCTTAGAACTGATAAAATGACAAGACACAAAATTAACACATGAAAATTAGCAGTTCTATGAAACTGAAAAAATAAGGAAGCAATCCCATTTATAATAGCTACAAAACAAATCTAATAAAATTAACCAAAAATATAAAAAATCTCTACAGTGAAAATTACAAAACACTGATGAAAGGAATTGAAGGGGACATGCAAAAATGAAAAACAGTCCCATTTAATTGACTGGAAGAATTAATATTATTAAAATGACTAGCTATACTACCTAAAACACCCTAGAGACTCAGTGCAATCCATATCAAAATACCAATGACATTCTTCACAGATCAAAAAATAAAAAATCCTAGAATTTATATGGAACCACGAAAGACCCCAAATCACTATGAAGGGAGAATAATTGGATTTCTCTGACTGGTTTGCCTTTGTTGGAAACAAAGGAAAAATTAAAGAAGTTGGCAGTTACCGTTCATATCTTGGCTGTTTTGAACCCAACTGCTGCAGAGTTTATGGTTTGGCTTCTTCCAATGGTTGCTGATGGTGAGGCCCAGACTTCTACTTTTATCTGTGATCTGGCCATTGTTCATTTGTGCATTCAGTTTCTCATCCCTGCTGTCCATCATTTTCTCACATTATAGAAAAACACTTTCCTTCACTTCTACCATGCCACAATCCTCCTGGGTGTACTTCTGATCCCTTTTTACCTTCTCTTTCATGGGGGATTTCTTTCTCTGCCTATTAATTTAATTTTGCTGTGAGTCAAATGGCTCATTATGGCTTGAAAACTTCTTCTCTTTAACTTCAGCTCAAATTCTTTGTATTAAATTCTGTTCCAGCCAAACTGAGCTACAGAAAGTTGCAGCTGACTTGAAACATCTTTCTCATCCCCTGAGTTGCTACCTCCTCTTTATTTGAAAATCTCCGTTTAGATGTCATCTCCTCCAGAAAGCTTTCTATGAACCTGCAAAACGCCCATAGGCTGTCATAGTCCCCACTCTTTGGACACTGCCTTTGAGTCCAAATGCCATCGTATTTGTCATTGTCTAGTAACTTATATGTTCTTCCTCAAACTCTAAGCACCTCTGGGAAGAGTCACCAGTATAATGTTCTGTACAGCAGATAGATGGTAAGTATATATTGCAATAATAATTTAATCCAGAACAGGATATAGTAAAGTAGAGCAAACTTCCAGAGGTTTGTAGAATCCATTGTCAGCTGGAGATGGTGAGAGTAGGTGCACTTCATAGAAAGCTTTCTTTCTAAGCTTATGGACAATCACCATCAATGAGATGAAAACTTGACATTTAAATCTTTGGAATATAAAGCAAATAACTTTATACCATTTTTAAAATGTGGAACCAAATAAGAAGGCAGATATGTGGTGCACCCTGAGACCAGGTTGAAAATCAAGGCCAGCTGAGAGGGCCACCAAGGCACCTGCTCTTCTGGCTTATGCTCCCTCTGGTTTTCTAACTGTAAGGACCTGCGAAAATTAAAGGCTCACAATAGGCACTCTGTTTACCAGATTTATCTCACAATACATATGATTGATTGATTGATTGATTGATAGATAGATAGATAGATAGATAGATAGGTAGGTAGACAGATAGGCAGATAGATAGATAGATAGATAGATAGATAGATAGATAGATAGATAAATTATATGTAGCCATCTAGTGGTATCAACCAGGGAAAGCAATGCCTGTTTTCTATCTCAAAAGTTCGTTAGAAATTTGAAAATATGTTATCTGAAAAAAACTAAAAACTGTTTCTAAATGATTCTAGAAGAAAAACACCCAGGAATCCGTGGATAAATAGCTCATTCTAGGATTGGGACAAGAAATATACAAGATAAGCATGGAATATCCTGTAGCTCTGACAACCAGGAAGTGTGAATTCCTGGAGCTATGGATGTTACGTCAAAGACAAGCGCCAAACTAAAGAGCTTCCAATGGCCAGTGGGGAAAATTTGAGTTAGAAAATGAATAAAGCAGTTTTGGATCATAATACAAAATATAAAATAAATATCTATCAGGCATACTGTAATAAATTATTACATCAATAAATGAAGAGAAAGAACAAGTTACTCCTGCAAAATAACTTAAACAATGTATGTAGATACTTCACCCTCAGCGGAGAATCACAAATCCCCACCCCTTCTGTGTGGTCTGTGCTTTGTGACTGCTTTCTAAAGAGTACAGAATGGAGGTGGGAGAAAGACAGTAACTCACTTGACAGTGAAAACTCCTGATCAACACTACCCAGCCAAGTGGGCAAGAACATCAAATGATAAACCCTGTTGATAGTACATATCCTTGATATAACGTAGTGAAAATGATACTTTACCTCTGGGCTCTTCCTGCCCCAAACCCATAAACTCAGTCTAATCATGACACCCAAAAAGACAAACTTTAACAGAGAAGCATCCTACAGAATACTAGACCAGTACTCCTCAAAACTGTCAATGTCATTAAAAGCTAGGAAACTCTGTAACACTATCACAGCCAAGGAGGGTCTAAGGAGACATGAAATTGAAATAGAATAGAATTCTGTGTGATATCCTAGAAAAGAAAAAGACAACAGGTAAAACAAAATCTGCATAAAGTATGGATTTTTGGTAATAGTAATGTATCAGTATTGTATGTATCAATATTAATGATAAAATGCATCAGTATTAATGTATCAATATTAATGATAAAAAATAAAAATTCTAATATATTAATAATAGGGGAAACTGTATGGAGAGTACATGAGAACTCTCTGTACTATCTTCTCAACTTTTCTGTAAATCTAAAACAGCTCTGAAAAATAAAGTCTACTAAAAATAAGTAAATAAATACATTGGTCAATTCAAAACACAACACACACATGCACACACCCCAGAAGGTCGGTGCCTTGCCCTGCCATGGGGCCTTTCTTTTCTCTCGGTGCTTTACACTGACAGTAGACTGTTTAGCATCTCAGTAGGTGCCATGTTGGTTGCCAGTGGTGTTGAGCATGGACTCAGCTGGTTTGGGGATGTAATTAACAGGTGTTGCTCTGAAGTTCTGGCTTTCGGCTACTCACAGAATGCTTCATTCCCAAGTGGGAAAGTAGAGGTTTTCATATCTGAATCTTTAAGTACAAACTAACATTTTATTTCAATAGAACGTTGTACCAATTTTTTTGTAAAACTTATACTGGATAATCAGTATTATTTTCTATATTGATTTTCATTTGAGGCAATATTAGTGTAAAAGTGTTTATCATCCACTAATTGAATACATGAGTAAATACTTTTATTGAAGTAAAATCATCAGTCTTCTTCATTATCACAAAGAATGTCACTTATAATTTACATATACCTTTCTGTTTGCTGCACACAAGTTATTAAGCAAATACCATTCTAAATATGTATTCATTTGTAAATAATTTAATTCAATTCTCATGTTAAAGTAGCCATGCTTGTGTTACAATGTGGATTATCCAAGACAGGAAAAAGAAATATCTGATGATGTTACAATGTCAAGAGGGAAATCCATCTTTTAGGGGAAAAAAAAGTAATCATGTTGCTTAGGTACAAGACATTCCCATTTATTATTTTTCCCTTGCTTAAAAATATCTTCATATATAAAGTGAGTTATCTTTTATTCAACAATTTCAATATTCTTTCTTAACAATGTCATTAAGATAATTATACTTAAGTTTATGTCCTTGTAGTCCCAAGCTAATAATCACAATACATAAAACAGAAAATGAAAATATGTATGTGTGGAATTTTTTAATTGAAGGTTTATTGTGTTTAACACTACAATAAATTTAAAAAGAGAGGAATGCTGTCAAAAGGTCTCAAGAATACATTATTCTGCTCTCTGTTAATTATACCGGATAATTTAGGAATGTGATTAGAAAATAACTGCCTCCATGTTTTGCTCTCCGACAGGCAGCCAATCATCTATAAATTACAGTAATTCACTCATTAGAACCCCTTCAAGGCATTTCTAAAACACAAACATTTATCAATGCTTAAAAGAATAAAATAAATATTAATAAAATATATTAATATTTATGAATACCTTATAATAGAAAAATTAGAAAAGATATGATTGAGATGAAAATTGTAAGTAATTGATTTAAAAAATATGTTGTTAACTCAGTCCTCATCCTGTGCTTTTAAAGTTCTTATACAGGAAAATCATTTTTGACAGTGTATCCTGATAAGACATTTGCATTTTTCAGAGCCCAGCCAGTCAGCCAGGCAATACAGCCTGTAAGGGAGAGGCAGGCATGGAAATGGGGAAACCCCAGGAAAGAGAGGCCAAAGCAGAGATAGTTATCAGGACTCTAATGGAAAACAGTGCTTCAGGGCCTTTGAATCAATGTAAGTCTCTGAGTCAGTATCAGACAAAGTCAGCCCTCAGAATTCAGTTTGGAGTGTGGATCCATCCATACCACAGTCATGGAATCAGAAAAACATAGGCCCTGGACGTCAAGGAAAGACCATATCTATTTCACATGAAGAATTGAAAAGACTCAAATAGTGGAAAACTAACTCAGGAAGTTCCCAGGACCTGAAACAGTACAGTGATGCAGAGGGAGAGCTGACGGGGAATACCTTGGTTTCTAGGCAGGAAGTTGACTCCAGGTTGCCTGTCTGGTGTGTGTCGTTCTAGAATCCCTGAACAATCTTGGCCTTAGAGGGGAAGTGGAAAAGTCCATGACTAGCGAGAGCACCAGCGAAAGGGATGCAGAGCTTGCATATTGCAAAGTAATAACATTTCTAATCCCCTGCATCACCTCACCGGGCTGATTACAGCAGGACGGGACTGCGGAGCTCAACCACATTGCCCAGATTCACCCACCCCACAAGAGAAATTCATATTTCACATCTTTTCTTCTCAGAGGTTTATCTTTTCTTAGAAGTAAAACTCTTCCTAAAATTAAGTTTCTGGATGATGAAAGGCAACTTCTTCATTGTGCTCTCCCTATATGATCTCTTACCTTTTTTTGTATCTATAAACAAAATAAATAGAAGAGGAATTTTTTGACAAGAGTGATTCATACCACAGGACTAAAGCAATTCAAATCATCTAGCAGGCACTGATAATAACAAATCATAGGATATTCTCTGTGCTTGGATAAAAGTTTTTAGTTATTTTCAGATAACACATTTTAAAACCCCTAACAAACTTTTGAGATGAAAGACAAGTAGTGCTTGCCCTTCACAAATATCATGTTTTTTTGTCTGTAATATGTATGATGAAGTAAGCCTGGTAAATAGAGTGCTTATTGTGAGCCTTCAATTTTGGCAGATCCCATAGTTAGAAAACCCAAAGACAGGTGCCCTAAGCTAGCGGGCAGGTAGCTTGCCGGCCCTCTCAGCTTTTCCCGGTCCTCAACATTCCCTCAGGGCACACCACCTTCCTGCCTTCTTATTTGGTTCATGTTTCAAAAATAGTATTAAGTCATTTGCTTTCCATTTCAATGGTTTAAACATCAGGTTTTCCATCTCATTGATGACAAGCTTCCACAAGCTTAAAAAAGAAAGCTTTCTGTGAAGAGCACCAACTCCCACCCTCCTGGAGCTCACAAAAGATTCTGCAAACCTCTGGAGCTTTGTTCTACTTTCTCATATTCTGTTCTGGATCAAATCATTATTGCAATAAATACTTATTGGCACCATACTGGTAACTGTTTCCTAGAGGTGTTTGGAGTTTGGGAGAAAAATATGTTAACAGACAACAACAAATACAATGAGATAAATATCTTTAAAAGCAACGTCCTAAGAATGGGGACTATGAAAGCTCATAGACGTTTTTACAGTTTACAGAAAGATTTCTGGAGGAGATTATATCTAAGGTTTTAAACCTCTAAAACGGGTTTTAAAATAAAGAGGAGGTAGTTACTCAGATGGAGGATGAGAAAGATGTTTCAAATCAGCTGAAATTTTCTGTAGTTTAGTCTAGCTGGAACACAGAGTTCAATAAAAAGAATTTGAGATGAAGGTAAAGATAAGACACTTCTAACCTATCATGAGTCATTTGGCTCACAGCAAAATTAAATTAATAGGCAGAGAAAGGATTCCCGTATGGAGGAGAAGGTAAAAAGGGATCAGAAGTATACCCAGGAGGGTTGTGGTATTGCAGAAGTGAAGGAATGTATTTTTCCAGAATGTGAGAAAATGATGAATGGCAGGCATGGGAAACTAATACACAAATGGACAATGGCCAGATCATAGATAAAAATAGAATTCTGACACAGAACCTGCAGCAGCCCATAGAGGAACCAAACCATACCTCTTCAGCAGTTCATCGAAAACAGTCAGGACATGAACTGTTATTACCAGCCTCCCTAATTTTTGCCTATATTTCCAACTTAGAACTAATCAGAGAAATTCAAATATTCTTCCCATGGCCAATCATATAAGATGATCCACTTCTACTTAGCCCACCAACAGCTTTCCAAGGGCCATAGTCTCCAATTAGTGCCCACGTGAATTCTTTCTTTTTGTTTTTTCAGTATAGAGCTATCTTGGTCTGTTTCTGATGCTGTAACAGAATACCACAGACTGGGTAATTTATAAAGAACTGAAATTTATTTTCTCACAGTTCTAGAAGCTGAGGGGTCCAAGATCAAAATGCCAGCTGGTTTGGTTATCTGGTGAGGACAGTTCTTTGCTTCCGATATGGCCCAGACCCCCTTCTTTGTTTTGTCTGGACCCTTTTCGTAGACAGCAAAGCATAGTAATTAAGGCATGAACTTTACACTCAGCCTGCCTGCATTCAGAATCCCAGTTCCACTGCTTACTAGCTACGTGCCTTTAAGAAAGTCACTTGGTATCTCTGTTCCTCTGTTTTCTTACCTGTAAAATGGGGGATGATAACAGCACTCATGTTTGAAATTGTTTTGAAGATTAATTTCTATTGGTAAAAGCATGTAGTGCCAGGAGCATATTAGTTGCTGTGCAAATCTTTCTTTAAGAAATAAAATTATTCCCATCTTATATCTCTAAGTTTATATCTTATAAACTCATATCTCCAAACTGGATAAACCTTCTAAGTTTAGACTGGTGCATACAACTACTTAGTTGACTTCCTTTCTTGAATGGCTCACAGGCAACTGCCCCCAGAAAATATCACAGCTGTTCCTGTATCTATGAAATATGTTACGCTTAATAGAACTTCTACAGTAATGGAGAGGGACTCTAGGATCATGTGTCGGAGGTTTCTTTGAAAGCAGCTTTTCTCCATCTCCTTAGGAAGTTGACCTCAGCTTCTCAAGCAGGTGTTGTGGGAGGGAGTGAAGAAACCTTTAAAAAGATAGAAGTACACTATGGGAAATGTCCTGAATGTCCTGTGATTTATTAATTATTAAGTACATACATGCTAATGAGAAGAGCATCCAGTTGTTATCATCACTGATGTTATAGATTGCTGATTTAACACTGATGCAGTTCTGAGTGGCCTCCCAAATCTTTAAGATTACTTTTCTTTTCCTTTCTTTCTTTTTTTTTTTTTTTTTTTTTTTTGAGATGGAGTTTCACTCTTGTTACCCAGGCTGGAGTGCAATGGCGTGATCTTGGCTCACTGAAACCTCCACTTTCCGGGTTCAAGCAATTCTCTTGCCCCAGACTCCCAAGTAGTTGGGATTACAGGCATGTGCCATCACACCCAGTTAATTTTGTATTTTTAGTAGAGATGGGGTTTCTCCATGTTGGTCAGGCTGGTCTTGAACTCCCAACGTCAGGTGATCAGCCCATCTCAGCCTCCCAAAGTGCTGAGATTACAGGCGTGAGCCACCATGCTTGGCCAAGAATTCTTTTCCCAGGATACAAAATCAATGCGCAAAAATCACATGCATTCCTATACACCAATAACAGACTTAAAGAGAGCCAAATCAAGAACAAATTTCCATTCACAATTGCCACAAAGAGAATAAAATACTTAGGAATACAACTAACAAGGAACATAAAGGACCTCTTCAAGGAGAACTACAAGCCACTGCTCAACGAAATAAGAGAGGACACAAACAGATGGAGAAACATTCCATGTTCATGGTTAGGAAGAATCAATATCGTGAAAATGG
>NW_016107364.1:2585202-2607473 GCF_001604975.1 Cebus imitator | reverse complement strand
AAGGCAGCAAATCACACTGCCACGTGTGTACCTATGCAACAATCTTGCATGTTCTTCACATGTACCCCAAAACCTAAAATGCAATAAAATGAATAAATGGGAAAAAAAAGAATACCCTTCTAAAGTCACCTGTATGGTGATGTTATATCCACTATTTTTTCTAATCTATAGAAAGACACAAACACCAGGCTGCTCTTCATGCTGCATTTGCTCGCCCTGTAAATGGCATCAAGAGGACTTCAGGCTGCCCTTGCGTAGACCTGCCAGTCACTCCTGAGCCTATGCCTTCACACCCAGTAACATTCTCAAAATGCTTTTCAACTCAGCTTATTCAATATTTTTCCAGACTTTCCATTTCTTCTTTTGTCAAGGCCACTACCTGGATCCAAGCCACCACCATCTCTCACCATTGCAGCTCCTGTGCTCATCATACTCCTGCTCCAATTTCTCCACTAATCATCAGAATATTTTCAAAATCAAATTTCATCTTGTTCCTTCTCTCTAAATACCTTTAAGAGCTCTCTGTTTCTCTTAGCCTGAAGTACATTACTACCCTTTTCTCATCCTAAAGAAGAGCCTTCAAAACCTGGCCCCCGCTTTCAGCACAGGTCTCTTACTGTTACTGCATTTCTGCCTCAAGGGCTTGGAATAGTGGTTCTTCATTTCTGAACTGACCTCCTTGACTTTGTCTAATTAACTCTTTTCAACATTTCAATGTTCACTCAATGCCACTTTCAGCAAGGAAACTTGAGCCTCATTCTTTTACTTAACATGACTTTTTACAACTGCAGTATAACTATTTATCTTCTGCCATGACTGTTTGATGCCTGCATCTTCTTCTAGACCATCAGCCTTCTGAGAGTCACATCTAACCTGGACTGGGTATTTTTTTTTTTTTTGAGGTGGAGTCTCGTCCTGTTGCCCAGGCTGGAGTGTAATGGCACGATCTTGGCTCACTGCAACCTCTGCCTCCCAGATTCAAATGATTCTCCTGCCTCAGCCTCCCGAGGCTGTAATTCCAGCCTGGAATTACAGGTGCCCACTATCATGCCCAGCTAATTTTTGTATTTTTAGTAGAGACGGGGTTTCATCATGTTGGCCAGGCTGATCTCGAACTCCTGACCCAGTGATCCACCTGTCTTGGACTCCCAAAGTGCTGGGATTACAGATGTGAGCCACTGCTGCCCAGCCTAGACTGGATATTTTTTAAAGGCTTGTTGTATAATTAAGAGGAGGTTATGGAGAAGAAAGAAGGATTTGGATAGAGAGACAATGATACATCACGGAACAGTGTTAAGGGCCTGCTTTAGGTTAAAACATACTTTAGAATGACATCTGCAGGGTGTGGCAGTCGAGACAAGTGAGGAAGTTTGAGTGAGTATATTGGAGCAATAGCAGAGCAAGATAGTTAGAAATCTGTCAACAAATATTAAACTGATGGAGCATGGGATTGAAGAAAAATGAATAGCTAAGAAAAAATCTGTTTCTGGTCTCATACATTTTTGACTTAGTAGTATATGTAGATACATATATTTAGTGTAGAAACTTTAAACTTTATTTCAAATTAGACCAGAACAGATAAAACTGTTGAAGAAAAAGTGATAACATCTCTGTTTTTGAGACTGTGTTTTAAGCATCTATTGATCCATGGCAGAAATAAGTACGGTAAAATCATTAAGAAAATAAAAATTGCTCGAAAAGAAAGGAGATAATGATGATTAGATTACCCATTTACCTACAGACTGGTTAATTAACATAAACTCATTATTAAAGTTGTAGATACAGACACTACTAATCTTTTTCTCTCAAGTAGTATTTTTTAAATAAATGAACAGATATAAACAGTGTAATTTACTTCCAGGTTGTCATTTCCAAAATGGTATGTATACAAGCAAATTATTTAAAAGACCACTCTGGTGGATGTTAGATTAAAATTGTATTAATTGCCTATACCAATGATATTTTATTTAATACTAAGAAAATGCTGAATTGGTTGTCAAATTATTTAGGTATTTATGGTTAGGAAACTAATTTTACTGGAACAGCTGATGTTGTACATTAATTTAAGAAAGCCATAGGACAAGCAAACACTCTACCAGATGTTTTGTGTCAAAGCAACTGGGTTTTGTGTTAGCTGAGCCCAGCAACTCTTCCAGGGCGTCCCGGGAGATGACATCTCGTGCAGGGCAATATATGAAATCAGGTATTGAGCACAGAGGGAGTACAATTTACTGTAAACAGTTTTAACAGTCTCAGCAAAAAATCTGTCTCATGAAGAGAAAAAAATTCAACCAACCCCTCCTTGCAAAAGAGGATGTTAATAACTTCAGAAGATAAATGCTTGCCTTTCTTTAGATTTTATGCCATTTTTGTGGAGGCTTTGAGGGATTTATAAATGAGATTTTTAACTAACTTTTTGCATCTTGATGTCAGAACCTTTCAGCCCCTCTCCTAGAGTAACACATCTACATTGTGGGACAGGGAGGAAGGAACATGGCTAGTCTATATGACTGTTTAAATTGTCCAACAGCAGTGAGAATATTCAAGGAAATAATTTTGTAGATTTCCTTCTCCATCCCTTTAATTTGTATGACCCTCCTTCTCTACTGTTCCCTACTTCAATTTCAGGAAAATGCCTGAAAACTGACATCTATCCAGAACATGTAGGCACCTCAGGCAGTCAGGCTATCAAGCTGTTTACATGGCGACAGTAGCTATCCAAATACCTCAAAAACGCTATCATAAGTCATTGTGTCATACTGTAATTCTACTTTTTGTGAGGGCATTGAGCAATCTGGCAAGAAAATCACAAAAGATAATAATGTATTTATGTTATTCACTCTGGCTCAAAATTACAGCTGGCAGCAATATCTTAGCTCATTGGGTAACTCTTTCTGAAACTCTCTAAATTCACAAGTGTGGCAGAAGTGAAGTAAAAAATGTACCCACAAGTTAATTTCCTAAACATTTAGGAAGATTGGAAGCACAGAGTAAAATGAGCAAGAAAATTTTTTTAAATTGCATATTTTGAGTTACTGACAATAATTTTATATATATCAATGCAATCTTTCTACAAATAACCTCTCTTCGTAGTCTAAATAAGAAGGAATTTTAAAGTTTATTCAAAAGAAAGTAGACAAGTGTTTAGGTTTATGTTTTATTATAACATTGTTTTCCCTTTAGTAATATACAGAAAATTATTAGGAAAGAAGGAACAGTGTAGCCCTTAAGCTGTTTCTGTAGCACAGAGAAAAGGCAGTAATTCGTAGGCCTGATTTGTGTACAGGAGGTTCATAAAGGATTGTTATAGTCTAAATTATATCCCCAAAAATGATATGTTTAATCCTGCACTTGGGAATGTGATCTTATTTGGAAATAGAGTCTTTGCAGATATAATCAAGTTAAGATAAGGTCATTAGTGTGAAACCTAACTTAATAAGACTAGTGTCTTTATAAGAAGAGAAGAGACAACCAGATACACGCAGAAGATAACGTGCAGATACATGGGGAGAACGCCAGATGACAACCACAGCAGAGACTGAAATGACGCATCTGCAAACCAAGGAACACCCATGGTTGTTGCAACATCAGAAGCTAAGAGAAAGGCCTAGAATAGACTCTCCCTTGGAGCCTTCAGTTACTTTATTTCATGGCCCTATAGACACTTAATTTTGGACATCTCACCTCCAAAACTGTGAGAGAATTTCTGTTCTTTTTAGCTACCTGGTTTGTGCAGATTTGTTTTGGCAACTTCAGGAAATGGAAACAGGGTATGTCCTTCAAAGCAACAGCCATAGGAAGTTAGAACAGCAGATCTGGGCAAGGAGAAAAGGAATGGAATACAGCCACCATGGGAGCTCAGCTGATCCCATGAGGAGCTCTGGGGCTGCAACAGCCCTTCACTGCGGCCTCAGTGGAGGACAGGCAGCCAGGCCTTGCGACCCTGAGCTCTCTCTGGATGTGGGCTACACCAGCATGTCAATCTTCCAGCCAAGAACAATGCCCAGAGACTAAATTATGTGGAAACAAATTGACACATACATTTTTTCAAGATAAAGAAGTTATTTTCTTTTTCTTAGCTTAAAAGTAATTTTGTTATTGTGACTCTCAGACGTCCTTAAAAAAAAATAAAAAACAAACTTTACAACAGATAAATTGAGGAATCTGAATCCATCTCTAGGGTCATATCTTAAGTGTGATCCTTCAGACCCCACCGTGGGCAATAAGGCTGTACCTGGCAGATCGCACAAGGGAGGCCGCCCTCCCCGCAGGAGATTCCATGCACAGCTAGCACGTTGCTGCCTCCAGAGGGAGTTGCAGTCAAGGATCAGCCCCCCTCCAAACTCCACGGTCTCCCACCCACTCCCATCCCAAAATCTCCTAAATCTTTATCTCTGTACATTCTCCTTGTTTTGGTCTCTGCTAAAACTGCCTTATCCAAGAGACTTGAAGATAACCTTTCTCCACCATAACTCAGTACTCAGGAGTTTTCCTCTCCTAGTGCTTCTCCCTCCCTTTTGCGTAGCCTCAGGGTTCATAAAATGTCAGGGGCCTTTGTCTGGGGCTCTCTCAGCCCCAAAAGGGAGAAGATCCCCATCTGCACTGGCAAACCTGACTCACACACTGGTGCAGTCACGTAGATGAAAATGAAACACAAGAATATCTTGTTTCTGGCCTCCTGCTTATACGATTGCAGTGTGTGAGTAAAGGCTTGACCATTACTTTCAATTTGGCTCATTGTTTCTTTTTTTTTAACCTGGTCAATTTTTTTTTAATTGGCACATAACTATACAGATTTGTTGAGTACACAGTGATGCTTTAATGCATATAATATATAGTGATTATATCAGGGTGATTAGCATATCATCATCTCAAACATTTATTCTTTGTGTCAGGAATATTCAACATCCTTCTAGCTGTCTGAAAGTATATATGACTGTTAACTGTAGTCATCCTGCAGAGCTATAGAATACCAGAACATATTCCTCCTATCTAGCTGTGCTTTAATTTGACCATCTGGCAGATCAGCTGTCTCTCAACTACCTCTCAGCTCTTGACAGTAATAGAGTTTACCAAATTCTTTTCTTGGATGTTTGAAATGATAATATGATTCTTCTACTTTAATCTGGTAGTATAATGAATTGCATTAATAGCGATCTGAATGCTGAATTATACTTGCACTCTCAGGATAAATCTCAGTTGGTCGTGTGCATTCTTTTAAAATACGGGAAAATTAGCTTTTTTGTTGTATTATTTAGACTATTTACCTCCACATTTGTAAGTGAGATTGATCCATGGTATTGTTTTATTTAGCTTAGCTGAAACTTTGTATCTGTACATTCTCCTTGTTTTGGTGTCTTTCACACCCAATGGACATTCCCCACTTGGTCCATGTTCTGTGATAAGTGAAAGAACATGGTTATTAGAAATTTTATCATGCAGTTGTGGTTGATGTTGAGGTACATTAATAACATATGTGGGATATTAGCTTTTGTTTTTTATTTTCATTTTTAAAAATCTGAGCATCTTTGTACTTTAATGAGGAGGTTAAACCATCATTTTTTTGAGAGCTGAACATCTGAACCTATTATTTTCCATTTTTGCATTTACTGTTATATGAATATTGTTTACCTCCTCTTTCCTTTTTTTTCCCAGCATAATGTTTTTATTTCATCTTTCTATTTTTGTCAATATTTCAGTAATTTAATAGAAGATTTCTTTTTCCAATGCTCTTTATATAATAAAACTTTTATTTCAGGCTGTATTTTTCTATTAATATTGAGAATTAATCAGTATAGAAACATGCTTTTACTTAGCACTGCAAAAGTTTTGTGGAATTATTTGGAGTTTTTATTTGAGAATTTTTTTTGTATTATTATTTGGCCATTTTAGAAATCCTTTCTTAACAACTGCAATAGACTTCATACCACACAGTATCAACAATACTTGCTTTGTGTAAAGATTTTAAATTTCGATGCACTGTTTTCTTTGCCATGTACCCCTTCCTGTATTCCATGATATCCTTTTTCTTTTACTCTTGTCATGTTTGGTTGCATTCTGTGATTTTTTTGTTGTTGTTGTTGTTGTTCCTGTTTTTGTTTTTGGTCAGTGTATAAATGGGGGGTAAAATTTAAGACTGAATACACATTTCGATTTTTTATACAATTTAAGTGACAATTTGCTAGAGTACAGCATTGTGAATTGTCCATAAGCCTGATACACATTCGAAAATTTCACAATGCAAAATGTAGGTGTGTGTGGACATGGGCAATAGGCACCCTCTTGCACTGACTGACTTTGGAAAGTAGACCAGTGTAGTCATTCTGGAAAACTGCCTAGCATTATTTAGTCAAGTACAAATAAATTATGACCAAGTAATTCCATATATATAAAAAACAGTGAAAAGTCTGCATAGGGCCAAAAGAAGATGTGTATGAGTAATTCTTCACAATGTTATATGTTGTAGTATTCAACTAAAGGCAAATAAGTAACACACAATGGAATATCACAAAGAGACAGTATGTACAAATAACCAAAAAGAAAAATAGACTTTAAATAGAAACAAACAAGGTGAGAGAATGAGATATATATTACAAATAATGCATATGAGAATTCATTAAAATATCTACATAAAATTATATATAATTTAAAAATGCACAGAAAACATCAAAAAAATGAGAAAGAGGGAAGTAAACAACATGATTATTAGAACTTGTTATAAGGTTATAAGAAAATTGTCTCAGTTCCTGTTATATTGAAGCAGACTCTGAGACAAGAAACCTTGTACAAGTGCAATTGATCAAGGATGTGCTTCCAGAAGAAACCATTAAGAGAGGAGAAACAGCAGGATAGGAAAGGGTCAGAAGCCAAATGAAGGTGTGATTCAGGGTGAGGTTCAGTTGTAATTAACCTGAAAAGAGAGACACTTCCAGTGCTATGTTTAATAGCAGTAGTGAGGGAGCATTGTTACCTTGTTCCTGATCTTAAAGGAGGAGCATTTAATCTTTCACCATTTAATATAATGTTATCTGGATTTTTTTTGTAGTATCCCTTATCAGGTTAAGAAAGTACCTTTTTATATCTAGTTTGCATAGTCTTATTTTTAAAATTTTTTTATTTTTTGCTTAGAGTTTTGTTTTTTATCATAAATGGATGTCGACTTTTGTCAAATTCTTTCGCTCCATCTATTGTGATGATCAGTTCTTCACCATGTTCATATGGCCTATGACATTGATTTGTTTCCAAATGTTGAACCAGCCTTGCATTCCTTGGATTGATTGCATATGGTTATGATGCATAATCTGCTTAATATTTGACTTTCTAATATTCTGTTGAAGATTTTCATGTCTAGGGTTTCTGACGGTTACCGAATTGTAATTTTTCTTGGACTGTCTTTATCTGGTTTTGGTATAGGTTAATCCTAAAAATAGCAGAATGTCTCTCAACTACTTCTATAATGCCAGGTTAATTCTTTCAGAGAATTTTTCTATTTCATCTCAGTTTCAAGATGAGATGTAGAGTTGTTCATAGTATTCTGATAACATTCTTTTAACATGTTGGGTTGGTAGTTATACCTCCTCTTTCCTTCTTGATATTTTTAACTTGTATCTTCTTTCTGTTTTATCCCTCCTTTGGAAGCCTGGCAAGGAGTTTATCAAATTTATTAATCTTTTTTAAAAAACAGCTTTTGGTTCTGTTGATGTTCTCTATTACTTCTGTTTTTAATGTCTTGATTTCTTTTCTAATCCTTATTAACTTCTTACTTTTGCTTGCTTTAATTTGCTCTTTCTCTCTTAAAGTGCTTGTCTCTTCTGAGTTTGAACAAGTCATTTGTTTTGTGACTCCAGTTTTTTCATGAGTTCAACAAAAGTCATTAATTTACATACAGTGTGTCTGTTTTTTTCTTGTAGTATGGGTGGAAATGACTCTCCTTCTATCTTTATATCTCCTAGTGAAAACTTGAAGTCTAGATTTTGTCTTACCATAAAAGAAGTCATTTCATATCTCTGACACAATTTCATGATAGGGATAGTTTTTCTAATATTAACCTATCTTTTCTTTTTAAAATAAAAGCTGCCTGAAATAGAAACGTATGTTTTTTAAAAAATTTCTACTATTACATTCCATTTATTCAGAGGCTTAAAGAAAAAGATTGTGAAAAAGATTTTCACAAGAACATTTCAATAAGAAACATTGAAAATGTTTTAGAGTATGATACTTGTTTTCATTCTCGTGTATGCATTTGGTTAAACAAATAGATATTTGTTTGCCTGATTATGTGTTCATTTGCTATAGAACATTATTATAGAAGATTGGTCAGGGTGGTGGGAAAATTATAGAGAAAGGTGCAGACCATCTTGGAAGGACAGGTTTTGCAAAAGCTTTGGAAAAGGTTTATGGCTGAAGGCAGCCTAGTCCACTTACCTTGAGCTAAAAGCAAAGAGCAGACAACAGGAGAATGTAGAGGAGTTTATCTAAATAGCTTGTTTACCTATTCCCCCCACCCCAAACCAACCTTTGATCAACCATGCACATGACTGCTCTCTACTCAGGGGGTGAGCAATGTTAATTACCCACTAATGGTGTTTGCTTTAGACCTTTGTCATTAAATCTATTCTAAAATAAATACAAGCCTCTCCAGCATATGGGGGCTCTACTGTGGGACTCGGGACTCCAGTCTCTTCAGGGTCTGTGAGCCGGTGGGGGTGGAGGGGCACGGCGTGGCGGTCCTCTGGCTACATTCCCACAGGCAAAATATCTGTGTCTGCATACTTCTGTCATTCGTTCCTCAGAGTCCACTGGTCAGACTTGGCACATTATATAATCAAATGAATTTTGAAAACTTAAAGATCTAACCCACTAAAAACATTGAGTTAATTGACTTTTTTCAAGGCTTCTTTCTGTTTGCTTTGTTTTTTTGAGATAGAGTCTCACTCTGTCACTCAGGCTGGAGTATGATGACTTGATCTCAGCTCACTGCAACCCCTGCCTCCCAGGTTCGGGCAATTCTCCTGCCTCAGCTTCCCAAGTAGCTGAAACTATAGGAGCACACCACCACACCAGCTACTTTTTTATTTTTAGTAGAGATGGGGTTTCACCATGTTGGCCAGACTAGTCTCAAACTCCTGGAGATAATTTTATGTCACTGTTTGAATTTATTTCCATGCATAAAGTACTCGGTGTTTACTTTTTATCTGAAACCACAACTATGTATTTTATTTCTATTTTATTTCAAATATCCTTTAAATTTTGCATAAAATTGTGTATCTTACATACTTTTAGCTTTTTCTTTTATGTAGCTTTTCTTCCTTTCTCTTTTTTTTTTTTTTTTTTNTTTTTTTGAGATGGAGTTTCGCTCTTGTTGTCCAGGCTGGAGTGCAATGGCATGATTTCAGCTCACCACAACTTCTTCCTCCCAGGTTCAAGTGATTCTCCTGCCTCAGCCTCCCAAGGAGCTGGGACTACAGGCATGCACCACCATGCCTGGTTAATTATGTATTTTTAGTAGAGACAAGATTTGTCCATGTTGGTCAGTCAGGTCTCAAATTCCCAAACTCAGGTGATCTGCCTGGCTCAGCCTCCCAAAGTGCTGGGATTACAGGTATGAGCCACCGTACCCAGCCTCTTATTCTTTAATTTGTGTATCTTAGGGTATTTTATGAGTCTTCTCCACAACTTATCTATTTTAAATGGAATTTCAAAACTGTTTTTAGATATACTTATCAATTTCACCTTCTAAATGTTTTATTATTGATATATTACATTCTGTTCTTTATTAATTTCTTCATCCTTCAGAGGTCATTTATGAGGATTATAGAAAAAATCCTTCATATTACAATCTCTAAAAATATTAAAAAATCATAAATGGTTAAGAGTTCTTGAAGTAAATGCAATGTAATGACAATTCGTTTATTAGTTCCAATTTTATTTATGTGATTTTTTAATCTATTCCTGAAGGCTTGCTTAGTATTCATATTTTAGAGGAGAAGGTGAAGAGAAATAGAAAAGAGAAGTCTTTGAGCAACAAATACTTATTGGACAATAATATGCAAACAATGAGAATAAACATTTTATGCACATGGTTATTTCCCTTTGAAAACCTCACTATGAACAGGCATATGGAGGGAGAAAAGATTATTGTAACCAATTATTTTGGAATTAGAATGTTTGCTTAAAGAAATGAAGTATGTGAATAATCAAGAGATGAGCATTTAGGGAAAATGTGATTACAATTTATCCTTATAACTTTACAAACTACATTTATTCCTATTGCACTTTAAAAGGATTGCTGTGCAGTTCTTTCCATCTGACAAGTATGGATCAATGCAAGCCAAACATAACCTCTAATACAACTTGCTATTTATATAAATAATTTTAGATAATCATTTTCATTTAGAAAATAGATGAATACAAGATTTCATGAAAACATCTCTTCTTTCTCCATGGATATCTGAATAGTAGAAGAAAATGTCTCAGGGTTAATTATGTTTTCAAAACAAAGTAAGAGTGGAATGTTTTAAAATGCTAAAACAAAGAGGCAAAGGATAGAAAGGGCTTCATGGAGCTCTCAAAGCTCACTATCAGAATCTCTGCAGGAAAATCATTCTGCTCAAAGCCGTTCTACCAAAATGGCAACCTATACTACCCCACATATTCCCTGTTTTCACTACCATGTTTTAATTTTCTCCACAAAATATATCATAGCTGATATAATATATTGGCAGCCTAATGCAGTGATTAAGAGCACTGTGTAGAGGCTCCTAGTTTGATTTTTAATGTAAGTGAAAAAGGACACATCTGAGGAGCAGAGAAATGAAGTGATCAGACTTCTATTAGAAAAGGATCATTGGATGCTCTGTAAGAATAGTGGTACTGGGGCAAAGGCAGAAGCAAAGAGACCAAGCAAACAATGCTGCAAGCAAGAGGTGATGGAGATTTGGAGCTGGCAGTGGCAGTGTAGGTTTCAAGCAATGGATTCCATCTCTAGGATCAAAAGCAAAGACAACAAACAGCCTTACAGAGACTGTTCAATCAGCTCCCACAATTACAAATGAGCAGATCCCTTTGACAAATCTCTTTCTTAATAAATGGGAGATGGAGAAATAGGTGTTAGGGGACAGAGAAAGAGAGTGGTGGGGAGGGACAGGGAATATATCTCCCAGTGGTTCTACTCTCTGATTGGATCCTGAGTGATACAGGTAGTAAGTATGATAAAATATTGCAACAAAATTTAGAAAGTGAAATAAAAATAATCTAATTGCTGGGACTCTGGAGGTCTAAAGGAGATGGAAGAATTGGGCATGGCTGGCTTGGATGGCTGGATGGATGCTGGTGGTACTTATCGAGACATACTGTGAGAGAGGTATACAGCTTAGAGAGAGAAACAGGTCCCTATTTGAACACACTGCCTGATACTATGGGATGTTCAGGTGTCAATATTTATTAGAGTGTTTTAGAAAGTATAAAAGGGCAAGTTAGAAAATTAACATTTGAAGGGCTAAGAAAAGCAGCAGGAACAAAATGACATCCAGAAGCCAGGGATATCGGATTTGAAGACAGAATGGTGAGCAGTGTCAGTTTCAGCAAACGGGTTAAGTAAGGAAGAAACTGAAAAAAATCAGTAAGTAAGGAAGAAAAGTCCTCAAAATGGGTGCTAAAGTGCCTTGTTTGTAATTTTAGGTATATTACTTTTCTTCTCAACTGGATTGTATGGCTCTTAAATAGAAAAAAAAAAGAGGCTTATTATCCTCTATATTTCCCTTGGATATCAGCATAATGTAAAACACATACAATGTGCTCAATATTTTGACTTGATAGCTGCTATGTAACTCTGGGGCCCTTCTTCCACTTTTCTGCATTACTTTTCTTTTGTTAGAGAGGGGGGTCTCTTTAGGTTGCCCAGGCATATCTTGAACTCTTGGGTGCAAGCAATCCTACCACCTTAGCCTCCCAAAGTGCTAAAATTACAGGTGTGAGCTAACACACCCAGCCTGTGTTGCTTTTGTTCTCACCTTGCTGTGTCTCATTTCCCACACATACTCCTGACCTTTTGATTTTATCTTTCTATATTTGCAGGTTCTTTTCCAATTTTTAAGCAATGTATTTTACACTGAGGAATCCAACACTAATGCTCTTCAAGAGCTGATGGTAATGTCAAGAATTTTATTTCTAACAGCAATTTTTTTTTGTCCTTTCAAGTAAGCCATTTTATAAGTTTCAGTGATTCCCCCCAAAATTCAAACTCATTTTTTAGAGAATATTATTAGACATACTATAGATTCTATTTAAATATATTGACTAAATTCTAATATCCTTTCTTATGAAATTCAAGTACTATACAACAATAATATTAACAATAAAATGTTAAGCATAAATATTATGTACTAAGACTGTTGCAAATATTTATACATATTATCTCATAAACTTGTTACATCTCCAGGAAGATACCATCCCAAAGTATAGATTAGCAAACTGAAGGACAGGTTAAATAAATTTACTTTAATTCACAACTAGTAACAGTTGAAAAAAAAATCAGCCAGTTAAGTCTTCTGTCTCCAGAACCCAAAATATATATTGCCATCCACATGAATGTATATTTCAAAATAAAAAATAACTATTTTGGAATGTATGTGAAAATCACGAATCAGTTAAGAATATAACCTGTATGGCACCAACAAAATTTCTATTCATTGGAAAAAGATAATTTTATTATCATTAGGAAAACAGTTGAATTTTCCATAAAGGCAAAACATATATACCACATTTCTGAGATAAAGTAAATTGGATCACAGTCCTTGATATCCTAATAAAAAATCATTTAGATGCTAAAATCTGAACAGTAATCAAAATTTTCCCTGGCTACAAAATACATTTTTCAAACTACTTACCAAAACTTTTGAAATTCCCAAGTAATGCATTTATCTTTGTAGATTAGAATTTATCACACATAACAAATGGTGTGTAAATGTTGAGGGAAGGGAGACGCAGGTATGCAGAGAAAGGGCAGAGTGAAGATGTACTTGGAACGAAAACGACAAATGAGAAAAGGGGGAAGAATGAAAATTCTCCTCCAGGGATTGGAGAGGAAAGACCAACATTTGTGCTCCGGTTTCTGAGATAACACAAAATGCAAAGACATAGCAACTGGGATTATTATCCATAGATGCAACCCAAGGATTCAGAAAACCGCACTTCATGACAAGGATACAGACACTTTTTAATGGGACTAACCTTAATGTTTAACCCTTCTTCCTTCCTCGACAACTGTGGACTGCTGCACAAACCCGCAGACGCAAATACTAAGGTAGGCAATTAATAAGCCACACCATGGAGACCCCAGCTGGAAAGACAATCACAGAGATAATCATTTTGTTAAAAGTATAAAGATGTGATCCTTTGAGTTAGTCTATGGACAACTTATAAAACAGGGCAGGATAACATTGAAGTATCATTGGCTCTATCACTTTGTTGTTGGTTATTGTTTTAATAAAACTGACCTCCTTCAAAGGAAGCAATGAGAGTTCTGAAGGAGAAAGTGAAGGTTTTATTTTGGAGGACTAATCAATGCCATTTGGACTGGGTAGTCACACTGACACTGAGCCAGAGATTCATGGGCCAACTGTGACTTATCCATGTCTTGCTGAAGGTAAAAATCACTAGGAAAATGAGTTCCTGCAAGTAAGAAGGGTTAAAGCTGGTACCAATTTCTAAATCAAGAATAAAAAGAAAAATGTCTAGAATAGGAAACAGCTTTGAGCCAGGTCTGAGCACAGTGGGCTACTCTTTTGCCAGCAAATAATCTGTGCAAAAGATATGCCCAAGATGAGGATGAGGGAGAGGAAGCAGCCCTGCTGTGTCTTCCTCATGCCTCAGGGAGGCTAGTCAATTGCATTGCTAAATGCAGTCCTACATGGGAAGAATCTGATGAGGGGTGAATAGAGCTGGGCTTCCTGCATTTCCTGTCATCAGCCATGGAAGGAAACATATCAAGAAAGCATCTTCTCTGAAACCTTATAAGGAAAGTTTTGCCATGCTATTTTGCCTATTTACTTTTAAATTTTTCTTTTATTTTTTAGTAGAGACAGAGTCTCACTGTGTTGCCAAGGCTGGTTTCAAACTCATAGGCTCAAGTGATCTTCCCACCTCGGCTTCCCCAAAGTGTTAGGATTACAGGCATCAGCCACCTTGCCAGGCCTATTTTAGGTGGTTCCATGTTTACCTTCTTTCTGTAACAAAAGTCTTAAAGTGGGAGGCCGAGGCGGGTGGATCACGAGGTCAAGAGATCGAGACCATCCTGGTCAACATGGTGAAACCCCGTCTCTACTAAAAATACAAAAAATCAGCTGGGCCTGGTGGCGCGTGCCTGTAATCCCAGCTACTCAGGGGGCTGAGGCAGGAGAATTGCCTGAACCCAGGAGGCGGAGGTTGCGGTGAGCCGAGATCGCGCCATTGCACTCCAGCCTGGGTAACATGAGTGAAACTCCGTCTCAAAAAAAAAAAAAAAAAAAAAAAAAAGTCTTAAAGATGTCCCATCAGTCATCAATCTATAATTACCCTGACTTACATAACACTGTTATGGTCAGTTAGTGTCCAGCAAAAGTGTATATCCTATCTTCTATAATGTAGTGTTGTGCTGAATCTAGAGAAGAGACTAGATTTTGCCTCTAGGTTATGAGCATATGACTGAACAAAAGTGATGCGAGCTCCTTTTTCCTCTGCCTCATAAAACGCCCCATGTGCCTCTGCCCCATTCTGTTTACTCTTTCTCTGTTCCCCAAGGGTGACCTCAGAAGCCATTTCTGAAGCTGGTAGCACTCCCAACTCCCACCCCCGCCAACACCAGGGCCAGAAAGTCTGTGTGAAGAGGAATACCTTGCTGACCTAGTCAATCCTCCCAGTATTTTAAGTATACAGTAAATTAACTTCTATTGTGTCTGAGTCATTCATCACCAGGGGTCAATTTCTTAATGGATTCAGGCCCCCAACCAATAGAAATATATATAGCAACATGACACCTTAATGTGTATAATTGCCTCTGTGTCTTGATAGTGGCAAGATTCCCAATCCTGGCTTTGTTTCCTTTGTGATGGGGCCTCAGCTGCGCCATCACCAGCACAGGTAGTTAAACATTATATTGCACTGAAGAAACTGAGAAAGACTCAGGGGTGTCATTTCAGAAAGATTAAAAGAGCCTACAAGATGGGCAGGTATTCTGTTCCTCGACTCCCGTAAGTGAGAGTTATTAAAACCAATGATTATCATTAAGGACAATTCTCTGACCCAGGGGAGTTGGTAAAAATCATCTGGCTTCGCTTATAACCATTTGGCTTCCTGCTCTCCAGTGGCTTCAGAATGACCAATTAGCCCTGTGGGAATGTAACTGGAGATATAAGCATGACAGAATCATTCAAGATATACCTTTCATTTTCTTAAACATCCCTCTTTGGTCCCAGCAATATCATGCCAGCCATTTTGGTCTCAAGGGGAGAGAGGTGGTTTCGCTGGCCCCTAAAAAACGCACTTAGCTGCAAGCGCAGCGTGTATAATCACTCTGTCTGATAATGCCTGTTTTTCTGTCATTTTCACAGTTCTTTCCTGCTTTCCTTCTTACCCCATTTGGTTTTAAATTTGCTTGTCATATAGTCCCTCTAATCTCACTCATAAATGATAAAAAGAAATTTAAAAATGTCTCGGTGTGACAGATCACTGCTGTAAACCAGGGCTCTCAACATGGGTGTGTTTCACTCCTCTGCCAAAATCCCTGCTGCTACAGCTGCCGCTAATCAAAAATTCCCTAACCCAGTCAAAGATGCCCTGCTTCCTATGATCCCCATGTTTGGGTCATCAAAATGCACAATCCCCCTTTTTGAAAATTTTAACATCTCCCCCGAAGATCTTTACCTTAGGCCACCCCGCTACATATCTCAGCTGCTTCAAAGACTGACAACTTACTCAAGAGGGTTTCCTGCTTGATGAAACATAATGTCTGCCTCAAAGCAGGGGCCACGTGGACTTTCTTTCCCTTGTTCTGTGCAGATATCACAGTAGCAAGATCGATTTTAGAATCGTTGGCTTGGGAAGCTTAAAGGGATCTTATAAATCATATAGTACAACTCTCTCTGGGGTCTAGAGGTTAAGTGACTCACTTGAGGTCACCAGATTAAGCAGTGACAAATCAGATACATTAACCCAAGGTTCTTCGTTCCCTGCCTCACTCTTTTCCCTGTGCCGTGCTATGAAGATTGATATTACGAAACCCCACACAGTTTAACAGAGATTAGGTCAAAGATCACTTCTCTGCCTGAGCTGCCCTGTTCCCAAGATTAATCAGAGTGTTCTTTATGTGGTTTTTGTGTCAGCGATGCCACACAGCTCACTGTATGCAGTTAGATTGTCATGTTTCTCTTGAATTTAGTTTCCAGCTGGAAACCTAGGAAAGTCTCAGCCCCAGACATTCTGGTGTGTCATCGTGCCACTTTATAAGCCCATGGCTAATAATGCATTAAGAGAAAATGGGAAGGAGATGTTTTAAAATGTAAACCTATGTGCCTATTAGAATAGATAATATCCAAAATATTGACATCAAATGCTGGTAAGGATATGGAGTAACAGGAACTCTCATTGCTGATGAGAACTCCAAATCATACAGCCTCTTCAGAAGACAGTTTGGCAGGTCCTTACAAAGCTACACATAGGTTTACCATATGACCCAGTAACTGTGCTCCTAAGTAGTTACCCAAATGAGTTAGCCACACAGAAACCTTCAGACAGGTGTTTAAAACAACCTTATTCATAACTGTCCAAATTGGAAGCAACCAAGATGACCTTCAATAGGTGAATAAGTAAATCTTGATGTGATCTATACAATAGAGTATTATTCCATGATAAAAGGAAATGAGCTATGATGCCATGAAAGTATGTGGAAGAACCTTAGGTACACATCACTAAATAAGAGCAGCCAGTTCGAAAAGGCTATCTAGTGTATGATTCCAAGTGTATGCCATTCTAGAAAAGCCAAAATTACAGAGACAGTTAAAAAATTGTTGTTTGTCAGGGTTTCAGGGGGAGGTGAGAAGGGAAGACAAGGTGGAGCAAAAGACATTTTTAAGGCAGTGAAAGTATTCCATATAAAACTGGAGTGGTGCATACATGATATTATGCACATGCCAATATTCACAGAACCGTACAACACAAAGAGTGAACCTTAATATAACCAGTAGACTTTAGAGCATATGTGTTAATATTAATTCATCAGTTGTAGCAAATATACCATACAACGCAAGAGGTTAATTATAGGAGAAAGTACATGCATGGAGAAAAAACAAGGAAACAGTACTCTCTGCTTAATGTTTCTATGAACATAAAACTTCTGTAAAGTAAAGGCCATTTTAACAAATGTAAACACTGTATAGTCAACAAGAAAAAGATCATTATATTGATATAGTTTTTGCTGACAATATTTCAACTGAAAACTTTCTCATAGTTTGAACCAAGTTAGTGAGGCCATCTCCAGGTGTCCTGAACCACTTACCATTCATTGGTTAACAAATATTATTTAGACATAAATCACTGCCTTGGTGGACATTATAGAGATGGTATATCACACATTTCTGTATTGCTGACATTCTTTCCAGATACATAAAGTTCTAAGATATTTACATATTTTAACTCATTTACTACTCACAACAAAACTACAAGGAATAGATAGTTGGTATAATACTTACATAGACATGGAAACTCGGGCTCAAAAAAGCTAAGAAACTTGCTTATACTTAGAAAACTACAAAACAGATTTAAATTAGGCCTTTTGGTTCCAAAGTATTAGTTTGTAACCACTGCATCACAGCAGATGAAATCAAGGAAAAACTTATGAATCTAACAAGTGACTTCTGTTCGTCCAAGGAAGCCCAAAAGTCAGTTGCAAGAACTAAATAAAAATGAACAGAATAAGATTAGGGCCTTCAAGGAACTCACTATCAACTAACAATAAACCCTGTGATAACAGTCTGGGGAACGACAAGAGAGAGACCCAAAAGAGACCTTGGGAGGTCAGAGAAGACTTCATAGAGAAGATTGCAGCCAAAAGTTCCTTAAAGGCAGGAGGTGGACCAGACAGGTGTGAAAGAATACACACATTTGGGAACTGCAGGTAGTGTGATAAACATACTTGAGCATAGGGAAGTGGCCCCAGACTGAGCTAACCTTGGCCTGATCATGGAAAACATTCCATGCCAGTGATTCTCCAGGTGTGGCTCCTGGACCAGCAGCATTGACACCCCCTGGGAATTTTTCAGATGTGCAAATTCTCAGAAATTGAGCATGGAGTCCAACAATCTATTTTCAAAGGTCTCCAGTGATTCTAATGCATGCTAAATCTCAAGAACCACTGGTCTAAGCTGTTCTCAAGTGTTTGGACATCACTTGTTAGAGGATAGAAAGCCACAGAAGGGTCTAATGAAATGGAAAAACATAATAGGTGTAGCAAGTAAAATTCCTAAATAGTCAAAATGGAGTCCTAAGTTTGTTTCAAGATGCTTTAAAAATATAAGATTACAGGATTGATCAATTATTTACATCTCTAACTTCTAAAAAAGTTGTCTCTCTTGCTGTTACCAAAATAAAGGAAGAGACTTTTGGCCATAACTAACACCTGACGGCATTCCTGCCTCAGCCACAAGCATACAGAGGTATGTATGTTTGCAAGAAATGCAACTAAAAGGAGACTCTGGCCATAACTAACACCTGATGGCATTCCTGCCGCAGTCCCCTTTCATTTGCAAGAAATGCTCTGATAGGAATCCAGACAACATACACACCAATGAAAGGAGGAACTAACACCCCTGGGAATCAAGAAAGAAGTAGTTGCTTTGTTATTGTATTAGTCGTTTCTCACACTGCTAATAAAGACATAGCTGAGACTGGGTAATTTATGAAGAAAATGAAGTTTAATGGACTCACAGTTCCACTCGACTGGGGAGGCCTCACAACCATGGTGAAAGATGGAAGAAGGAGCAAAGGCAGGTCCTACATGGTGGTAGGCAAGAGTGCCTGTGCATAGGAACTTCCCTTTATAAAACCATCAGATCTCATAAGACTTATTCCCTATTGCCAGAACAGCATGGGAAAACCCACCCTCATGATTCCATTACCTCCCACTGGGTCCCTCCCTCAGCACATGGGGATTATGGGAGCTACAATTCAAGGAACTTGGAGGCTTCAACAATTATTTGCAACAACAAGAGGCAGCTAAGTCACTCTATGTAATGAGTAACTATGAACCATGTTCTGATCTTGTTGCTCTGGATATTCTTTAACAAATTAAGGACTCAATCTATCATAATTAAATCAAAATAAATCAGAGTATGAGTAAAATCACCTTTTTTTTTTTGAGACGGAGTTTCGCTCTTGTTACCCAGGCTGGAGTGCAATGGCGCGATCTCCGCTCACTGCAACCTCTGCCTCCTGGGTTCAGGCAATTCTACTGCCTCAGCCTCCTGAGTAGCTGGGGTTATAGGCACGCACCACCATGCCCAGCTGATTTTTTTGTATTTTTAGTAGAGACGGGGTTTCACCATGTTGACCAGGATGGTCTCAATCTCTTGATCTCGTGATCCACCCGCCTCGGCCTCCCAAAGTGCTGGGATTACAGGTGTGAGCCACCGCGCCCGGCCGTAAAATCACTTTAAAAAATTGATTCATGATTGAATAATATGGAGACATAGGAATAATAAAATTATGACTATACTAAGGATAGAATTGACAATTATAAACTATCACCATCCTGTTGTTGGTAATTGTAAGGTATAGGTAGGAGAATTAGACACTTCCCTCTAGGAAAAAGATATGTCAGCTAAATTTTGTGGAAACTATTGTTATCATGATTGAAAATCAGTTCCCATCTGTGCTGTTCTTGTTTAGCCAACATGTTAGAAACCTACTGGAGACTCTCAGTGTCAGATGACTATGGAATTAGGTAGGTTGCTTCCTTATATGGCCATTCCATTTGTTCAGACCTTTTCAGTTTGTATGCCTAAAGGATTATACAGAAACTGAAGCATGTACTTACCAAAAAATGATCCATAGTAACAATAGGTTCATTACTTTATTTTATATGATTTATGGGGCCACTAGAATGAAATGTGCTTTCTCACTGATAAGTACCATGAACTTCCCACCTGTGCCTTCACAGCTGCTTTTGCCTAAAACACAACATGCTCCAAGCCTCAAGAGACATTTTTCAAAGTCAGTTATTCAAAGTGCAGTAAACTTTAGAACATAGATTAATAATATTCAGCACCCTTGCCTCTGGCCTACCTACTAAAGAAACATCAATCCTGCTTTCTCCTTTCCTATCCAGGGTTTCAAATAACTATATGCCCACTTTACTGTGTTTTTATTTTTACTTTAGCAATGAATTTGCCATGTGAATAGCAAAATAATTTATCAAAATAAATGATGTGAGTGAATCTATAATAATTACTACTACTTTTTAATCAACCAGAAAATAGACTTGATATATATAAGAAAGCAAATATATGATTTGCTCTGGAAAAAATACAGATTTTAGAATACTTTCTTGCAACCTGGAAGAAAAAAATCCATTACTAGGATATTTTTTTTTAAAAGCAATCAGTAAAAAGAACTTTAAATCATATTACATTTCTTGAGAGACAACCAATTGTGTGAAAATATCTACTCTTAGAAAAAGTTGGCTCACACCTGTAATCCCAGCACTTTGGGAGGCTGAAGTGGTAGATCACGTAAGGTCAGGAGTTTGAGGCCAGCCTGGCCAACATGGTGAAACCCCATCTCTACTAAAAATACAAAATTTAGCCAGGTATGGTGATGTACATCTATAATCCCAGCTACTCAGGAGGCTGAGGCAGGAGGATCACTTGAACCCAGGAGATGGAGGTTGCAATGAGCAAATATTGTGCCACTTCACTCCAGCCTGGGTGACAGAGAGAGATTCTATCTCAAAAAAAAAAAAAGAAGAAGAAATCAAGAAATATAATAAACCTCTTCAAAAAAATGTTATTTAGCATTTTTTGTTACAGAAAATCTAAAACTAATGCCAATATCTCTTATATTACTTTACTTTTAATAACACAATGAAAGTTTTAAAGTCAGAGACAAATAAGTGCAATAACATTCTTGAAATACAATTTTGCAGAACAGTATTATCACCTTTATTAAATCAGGTATCATTTATGTTGCGTGCAGCAAGGATTCTAATATGGACTAACTTTTGAGACATATTGCATATATTATTAAGAAAAGTTACAACAGCACAGAGCAGCATGGTTATGAAAACAATGTTTACCAAATTTAACTTTTCATCAGGAGCTCCATAGAATTTTTAATAAAGTGACCAAAAATTCATGAGCTTTCACTGCTGTTTTTCTATTTGGTTTGATTTGTTAGAAAGTACTTCATCATATTGACCTCAAATTATTTAAATTTCAACTGTGTTGTTTCTAGTTCCACCACTTGGAGCTGAATAACATATTTTTTCGTTTTTTAAGAATATCATGTTATCTTACTTTCTTCTTTACCAACTAAGTATCTTTTTTAAAAACAAAATTTTGCGGGTGTTGTATAATGAGAATACATGGACACAGGGAGGGGAGCATCACACACTGAGGTCTGTTTGGAGGGGCCACGGGAGGGTCAGCGGGGGGGTGGGGAGGTCCAGGAGGGATAACATGGGGAGAAATGCCAGATGTAGGTGACAGGGGGATGGAGGCAGCAAACCACATTGCCATGTGTGTACCTATGCAACAATCCTGCATGATCTGCACATGTACCCCAGAACTTAAAGTACAATTAAAAAAAAAACAAAATTGTTCTTAATATACCAAAGTCACAGGCCATTTCATATCCTTGTCATGCACTTAAAAAGAAAACATATTATTATTTTTTAATTTAACTTTTAAGTCGGGGTACATGTGAGAGTTTGTTATATAAGTAAAGTCGTGTCATGGAGGTTTATTGTATAGATTATTTCATCACCCAGGTGTTAAGCCTAGTAGCCATTAGGTATTTTTCCTGGTTCTTTCCCCTCTCCAACCCTCCATCCTCCAGGAGGCCAAGTGAGTGTTGTTCTCCTCTACATGCCCATGTGTTCTCGTCATTTAGCTCCCACTTATCAGTGAGAATATGCAGAAACTGCATTTTTAAAATAATACCATTGAAAACTGAAAACAACACTTGATTCTTCCCTTTACATATCAGTAACCATAATGTTGTGAACCATCTTCTGAGCTTGGTGT